>NC_056743.1:1134789941-1134904941 GCF_019279795.1 Protopterus annectens
ACACACACACACACACACACACATATATATAAATATATATATATATATATATATATATATATATGTATATATCTGCAAATACAATTGTAAAAAACAATAAAATTGTTACCACAAATAGGCTCAAACAGTGTGTCTCAAAGAAAATCAACTGCAAAAAATAAATAAGCATAAGGAGCTGATATATTGATATAAAAATAAAAAATAAAGTGCAAAAACACAGTGCAACACAAAATAAGCAAGCTAAGGCATCATCAAAAATATATAATTGAATACAGATTAAAAACATATACCATATATACAACAGCATTAAAAATCATTCAACCTAAAAATATAACCAGATAAAAATATAAATACTATCTACCTCCTTAGAGGTCTTAACCTGTGTTTGGGTTTCAGGGGTATGGACTCATTAAGACCATGTCCAGCATCACTTCTTAACCTGACTATCCAGGTAGATTCAAGATCTTCAGTTTTATTGCATATATCCCCTAGCCTAACATTCCCATAAATTCTAGCAATAACTAAAAACATAAACTTGTGAGTAGGGTCAGTATTCATCACGTGTTTAGCAAGTGCATTAACTCTGTTGCCCTTATTAATGTTATAAACATGCTCCCTGATACGTTCCTTAAAGGAACAATCTGTTTTTCTTATATAAAACATTCTACACTGTGTACACAAAGCTAAATAAACAAGATGTTCTGTATCACATGTAGCACTGACTCTAAAATTATAAATCCTACCTCAATCAGGGTGCTCAAACTCTGAACTGGTATCAACATAATCACACCAATTGCAGTCCCAGAACTAATAACAATCCTTGGGTAACATAACCTGTGCTTCAAAGACCTGTTGTTCTTGAACAAAAACCTAGGTTCAACATCTATCAATTTAGCTATCTCATCATCAGTTGTGAGCACATTCAAGTGTCTTCTAATAATGTCTGTATACTCACTAACATCGGTAGCATACTTTATTTTAAAACATAAACCTTTGCCTCTTGGTCTACTTCCAGAAGAAAAATAAGGCCTCACTTGATGTTGCCTCTTGTCAGCAACCTGAGCTACATTACTAAGAATGAGCTCATCTTTATAACCTCTGTCTTTCAAATTACTTATAATTGTGTCAACTTCTACTTTAAAATCATCCTCTCTAGCATTAAGTCTGAAGGCTCTATAAACCTGATTAGACACCACATTCTTAAAGACATAAGACGGATGTAAGCTGTCCCAATGTAGAAGGTGGTTAACATAACAATCCTTCTTATGCAACTTGGTATAAACTTCACCTGCACCATCCCTGGCAACAGTTACATCTAGAAAGTCAATATCAGTGTTTGAAAACTTCGTGGTAAATTTCAAATAATATGTACTGGTGTTCACATATTCCATGAAATAAACAAGCCATCCATAAGTCTTCTAAGAAAAAGAATGTTGTTTCTATATGGACCTTTTAAGAGATACTGTACTTCCCAAATGACCATAACTGCAATGGTGTAGCTATTGGCACATGACGTGCCCATAGCCATGCCATGCCTATACCTGATGACCTAAAACAAACATATTGTGGTCAAGAACAATCTCCAATAATCTAGCCAACAAATTAACATCTTTCACATTGTACTCTGAATATTCCCTCAAAAACAAAAGTGCATTGTTAATACCTTCACAGTTAGGACAACAAGTAAAATTCCTTATTCTATCTTTGGTAAACCCTGAATAAATGGTAAGGTGGGTTTGTCAACATACAAATATTCAAACAGTTTCTCATCTACCAAGTTCAATTCAAACATGCACTCACAAGTTTATGTTTTTAGTTATTGCTATAATTTATGTTAGGCTAGGGGATATATGCAATAAAACTGAAGATCTTGAATCTACCTGGATAGTCAGGTTAAGAGGTGATGCTGGACATAGTCTTAATGAGTCCATACCCCTGAAATGCAAACTCAAGTTAAGACCTCTAAGGAGGTAGATAGTATTTATATTTTTATCTGGTTATATTTTTAGGTTGAATGATTTTTTTAATGCTGTTGTATATATGGTATATGTTTTTAATCTGTATTCAATTATATATTTTTTAGTTTTTATAGGATATGTCTTTAAGTGTTGTCATGTGATTTTTACATGAGCTATAAAGGTGTGCTAATTGTTACACCTGATAATGCCCATTTTGAAATTGGAACAAACTTGAGTTATGTTCATGAGGGTGATCAAGAAACAAATGCCTCTGTTGATATTATTGCCTTGAAGATTAAGCTTTTTTCACTTGAGCTGAACAAATTATTCCACTAGGTCTCCCATTCAGACTAGTTTCAGTTATCTTAAGCTGTTAGTGGATGCAGCCGAGAGATTGTCTCCTTGACTGAAGCTATCAATTCTATCTTCCCAAAGACTGTATTATAACAAAATCTGTAGAGATCATACAGATTTTCGACTAAATGTCTTCACCTGGCCCTGGTAATAATCATGATATTGCTACCACTTCTTTGATTTCAAGAAGAACCAGCAGAATGTATTTCATTGGTGCATCTTCTTTCCACTCAATGTTAAAGAGCAGAGTTACAGATACATCAGAGAACAACAGAGAGGCAGCATAAAGAAAGCATTTATGAATGCCAAAAAGGATTAGTTTGGAATTTATCTTGCTTGTACCAATAAACAGATCTGATTATACTGATGTGATTTTTGATGTTAAAATGTTTAATTTATCTTTGAAATTGTTGTTTACTGATTGTGGCATGAGAAATGTATTTAGCAGTGAATTTGTTAGTGACAGCTTTTGTATAGTTTGACTATGCAACAGGACAGATGGAAACATCACCGTAGTAGGCACAATTTCTCTAGGGAGGAGGCTAAAGCGTTGAGATTTGGAAAACAACACTAGCATTCTTATAAGGCCGGCTGACAAGGGCGGACTGATAGTAGTATTGGACAAAGAGTGGTATGATTGTAAGATGTTAGAAATGTTGAGTGATTCTAATTTTTATGAGAAGTTGTATCTAACACAAGTTAATACTCTCATTTATAACATGCAGATATCAGTGAAATGCATGTTTGAATTGAACTTAATAGATGAGAAACTGTTTGAATATTTGTATGTTGACAAACCCACCTTACCATTTATTTAGGGTTCACCAAAGATACATAAGGACGGTCACAATCCACCTTTAAGACCGATCGTTTCAGGTAGACATTGGTATACTGAGCCCCTATCTATTTACATAGAGAAGTATTTGAGACCTAGTTTGAACAAATTACATCATGTACTGAGGGATACTGAGCACTTTTTGAGTGACTTATATGGTTTTATCGCGAGTCATCAGAATAAGGAATTTTTACTTGTTACTATGGATGTAGTTTCATTGTTCACGGTAATTCCTAACTGTGAAGGTATTAACAATACACTTTTGTTTTTGAGGGAATATTCAGAGTATAATGTGAAAGATGTTAATTTGTTGGCTAGATTATTGGAGATTGTTCTTGACCACAATCTGTTTGTTTTAGGTGATCAGGTATACAGGCAGTGCAATGGCATGGCTATGGGCACGTCATGTGCCAATAGCTACACCATTGCAGTTATGGTCATTTGGGAAGTACAGTATCTCTTAAAAAGTCCATATAGAAACAACATTCTTTTTCTTAGAAGATTTGTGGATAACTTGTTTATTTTGTGGGATCGTGACATTGGCACTTTTCAAACTTTCATGGAATATGTGAACACCAGTACATGTTATTTGAAATTTACCACAAAGTTTTCGTACACTGATATTGACTTTCTAGATGTAACTGTTGCCAGGGATGGTATGGGTGAAGTTTATACCAAGTTGCATAAGAAGGATTGTTATGTTAACCACCTTCTACATAGGGACAGCTTACATCTGTCTTATGTCTTCAAGAATGTGGTGTCTAATCAGGTTTATAGAGCCTTCAGATTTAATGCTAGAGAGGATGATTTTAAAGTAGAAGTTGACACAGTTATAAGTAATTTGAAAGACAGAGGTTATGAAGATGAGCTCATTCTTAGTAATGTAGCACAGGTTGCTGACAAGAGGCAACATCAAGTGAGGCCTTATTTTTCTTCTGGAAGTAGAACAAGAGGCAAAGGGAGAGAGCGATATAATAGCAAAGGTTTATGTTTTAAAATAAAGTATGCTACCGATGTTAGTGAGTATACAGACATTATTAGAAGACACTGGAATGTGCTCACTACTGATGATGAGATAGCTAAATTGATAGATGCTGAACCTAGGTTTTTGTTCGAGAGCAACAGGTCTTTGAAGTGCAGGTTATATTACCCGAGGAATGTTATTAGTTCTGGGAACTGTCCAGGTACTAGAGCCTGTGGGCACTGCAATTGGTGGGATTATGTTAATACCAGTTCAGAGTTTGAGCACCCTGATTGCAGTAGGATTTATAATTTTAGAGTCAGTGCTACATGTGATACAGAACATCTTGTTTATTTAGCTTTGTGTACACAGTGTAGAATGTTTTATATAGGAAAAACAAATTGTTCCTTTAAGGAACGTATCAGGGAGCATGTTTATAACATTAATAAGGGCAACATAGTTAATGCACTTGCTAAACACGTGATGAATAATGTCCCTAATCACAAGTTCATGTTTTTAGTTATTGCTAGATTTTATGAGAATGTTAGGCTACGGGATATACTCAATAAAACTGAAGATCTTGAATCTACCTGGATAGTCAGGTTAAGAAGTGATGCTGGACATAGTCTTAATGAGTCCATGCCCCTCTAACCCAAACTCAAGTTAAGACCTCTAAGGAGGTAGATAGTATTTATATTTTTATCTGGTTATATTTTTAGGTTGAATGATTTTTTTAATGCTGTTGTATATATGGTATATGTTTTTAATTTGTATTCAATGATATATTTTTTAGTTTTTATAGGATATGTCTTTAAGTGTTGTCATGTGATTTTTTTACATGAGCTATAAAGGTGTGTGCTTCTTCTGTGCTAATTGTCACACCTGATGATGCCTATTTGGCGAAAGTGCTTGTGTTTGTGCACTGGAATAAATATTTTTATCCTGGATATATCAGCCGTGACTGTGCCTCCTTATTTTCTGCAGTTGGATATATATAAATACATTTCCCCTATTATTGAATGACTGTGCTGCACGATATGTTTGAGAAAACATCACACATATCTATACACACACACACACACACATATTTTATATATATATATATATATATATATATATATATATATATATATATATATATATATATAGATATATATATATACAGTTGTAAGCGGGTGTGAAATGGACAGTTATGTCTGGTGTGAAATCCATGATGGGAACACATTGCCCTTGTTTGTGAAGGTGAGATTGGTATGTTGGGGAAGGATAGTAGATATATTTGGGGAGGTAGGTTGGATTGGAAGACAGACAAGTCAGCATACAGGGGTGGTATATGACACATGTGGTAGGTAAACAACTTGGATGGGGAGTGGTGTTTGGAAAGTGGAAGCCCATGAGCCCCCCAAATGGAAACAGTGGGACCAAGGTCCCCACCCATGGGCAGTCACAACTGCACCTTCACGGCCCTGAAGGTGGCTGAGCTGGTGGCTGAGCAGGAGGAGCATGCAGACCCTGTAATTTTGTACTGAGGGCCTCAAGGTGGTGTAGCAGATCCCCCAAGTCTCTGTGGAGCTCCCTATGCACCAGAATCTGGACCTGACTTCAGGTGACAGGATCCTGTCTGTGTGTGCTCCCGGGGGGGGGGGGCAAACACCATCCCCTGAGGTGGTTTCACCTGAAGGTAGTTAGGACCAGCAGATGATGAGGTCCCGGGGTGGGTCCCAGATGTGCTGTGGCCTAGTAACATTGCCAGATGAGGTGGGAGAGGTGGTTCTGCTGGGAACAGGCTTCCCAAACATGCTATTGTGTTGTAGTTATAGAACATATGTGAGTAGTAATAGTCCACACAATCCAGGATTATGTCTAACAGCATGCATAGATATCCCATTGGAGCATCACATAGCAAACAGGACACATGCATATATGGAACCATAGTGGCCCTTACAATGGCATGCAGGTGACATTGTTAGAAACAGGCCACCAATGATAGTGTTTCAACATGGAACATGACTAGAAACACATTGCAGTATTTGTCATACAATACAGCATATGTCCCAACAGCAGGTTTGTTGTAAACATACCCGTTGAGTTGTGTGTTCAGATTATTGTTGCAGATATGGTGTGGGGGAGATGGAGATGTCAATTAACCGCTATTATATCCTTGCAGTATGATGTCCTCAGACCTGTTTTCCTCTTTATGTCTTTCAGGCACCATGTCTAGAGAGCAGCTGCCAGTTTATTTCCCTCCAGGAAAATGATGTGATTATCAACTACCTGGTGCAGCACTACCACACCCTATTTGGCCATACAGCCCATGATCTGCAGGAGAGGACTGCCCTGTGGAATGAGTTCATCCACAGGGTAAACAATGTTGGCCTGCATAACTGCAGTTATGAGCAGGTCCGACATCGGTGCACTGACCTCATCCGCCATGCCCATCAGCGAGCTGTTGCACTTAGGAGGGACCAGCTAGCCACGGGGAGGGTCATACCATCCAGCCCCTGATACATGCTGAGGAGCTCCTCACCAGCCTCAGGGCACTTGCCCACCAGCAAAGCCAAGACCCAGCTGATAGCATTGTGGAGGTGGGTGCTACCCATACAATGGACGAGGCACGTGCAGGTAAGGCCACAGGGCACATCAGTATACCACTTTTGCTTATCCATCTGCATCTGTAAAGTTTCATCATGCATATGTGAGATAAAATATATGTAGTCTATTGCTGCAGTGTAGTAATGAACAGATGTGCATAATCTGTAGTATTGTGGGTTTGTACTGTTGATGTACTGAAATGCTGCTCCCACCATGTACCAGTGCTACAGGTGTGGCTACTGACATCACATCTCTCACACAACCATGTAGGTCCCTCTGGTATATCTGTGGGGCAGCAGCCTGTAGCTGGTGAGTATGGTGTTGTTTGTTCAGGTTTGCCAATACACCGGCTATGTTATGGCCATGGTATTTGCCATGCACATATTTAACACACCTACCCACAATACATGCTGTACATGTTCACTTATTGTTGCTGTTAACTGCATTGCATCACAGTGGTCACAATGGTGGCATATTTGAAGGGTATGTAAGAGTCCTGCAATATAACTAACAACCTGTCATTGCAAGATGTGTGCACAGAGATGAACATAATGGTGGGACAAATGGCCTACAGCAGGAACATGTCTGAAACATCACCCTTATACAGTGCTACAACAGTGTATATACCACTGTTACAATGGCAACTGTTACATATCTACACAATGGCATATCACAATACCACATTCCACAACCCTTGCAACCTGCAATGTGATCCTAACATGAGCAATGAATATGTAATATGGAATCCTATGTTAGGACAGCAAACGTGGGGAATACTTCCAAACACTGGAAGCATATGAGTGCACACGCTCCAAATAACATGTTGTGGAAGTAGCTTTTGAGGTACTGACAACATTCACTCTTCATGAGTATGCACTTTCCATCAAGTACAGGTCCTCAATGTCACACCAAGAAATGGTCTTCTGTCCAAGACATATGTCCATTACATTTGCCCACACACCTGCAACAGAGGCAGCTGTGGCTTGCACACATCTTACAAGCCATGGAATGGATCCCATAACCAACAGGTAGCACACAGGAGTGGGACATGTAGCTTTATATCACCATTGCATATACCATGGCAAACAGTGCAGATAGTCATGTATGTGACGAGGAAGTATGGGACAACATTAATGTAGAAAATAAACAGATGGCCATCCAAGACAGATGATGACACATGTTGCAAACTGG
Source organism: Protopterus annectens (assembly GCF_019279795.1). NCBI lineage: Eukaryota > Metazoa > Chordata > Ceratodontiformes > Protopteridae > Protopterus > Protopterus annectens. The sequence continues at coordinate 1,134,797,833 of NC_056743.1, forward strand.
TAATGGAGGCTGCCTAGAAACATGCTGCAACACTGAGGGATTTGCAGGAATGCCTAGCAAGTATTGGCTGTGCAGTATCTGTGTCGACAATTGCCTGGACTCTGCATAAGTGTGGCCTATGGGTTAGGGTAATCAGATGGGACAGTTGTTCCACAGGAAACATCAGCCAGGGCTCTCTACAGATAGCAAATGCATAACATCAAAAGTCCCCCAAAAGCATGTGTTGCAATGTGTAATGGTGTGCCAAGACCAAGTTTGAAACCTACAGACAGTATCAATTAAGATACACGTGCTTCACAAGCAACACTTCACTCCACCTCGAGCCCACCATCCCCATCTGTACCTTGCTGGTGCCAGTGAACACCTGTATGTTTGCCGTTCATTAGCAGGGACTAGGCCGGTACACATGGTGTTTTGAATTTGGGACACTGCAAAATGACACTCATGTGTGGCCCATAGTTGTCAAGCATCTGCAAATAGGCTGAGGATGAGTAGGGGTGTCATCCTGAAACACAACAGTGAACTGAAGCAGACATCCAAAGCTCACTAGGAATGGCTTCATCTGCACACAGTCAATGTCATTAATTGTAGCAGACATAACCATGACTCCACAGCAATAATGAAGACACTGTGTGACCTCCAAGGGCTGTGCACATGAGTTGACCTTGCAATCTTGCAAAGTTGGGGGCATTTGTAGGGCAGAGTGACCGAATACTGGCAAGTGCAAATGGGCCATGCTAGTATACCCCTTCCAGAAATAGTGACTGCTGTAGTACACTTAACAGTTGATGCAACAAACCATCATGTTAAGGGTGTGCACACTTATGCACCCACATATTGTATGCATCTCAATCAGCATCTGCACAAATAACACATTTGTTTGATACTGCATTTGATTGCACAGATCATATGTCACATATCAGGTTTGTGTAATGTTAACATATGCAGTATTGTGGCCCCATGGCATATCAGGGAAGAGGGTGCCATGTCAATAAGGGTGTATGCACTCCACATAGCCACAGTAAGATACTTGGTGGGTGGTGGCATGGGATAAGACAGTATGGTGACTATGGCAAGTGTGTCTGGACACAGCAGCCATTGTCGGATGCCCAGTGAGGTACCACACAAGCAGATGTACAGGGGTGCTCATAGGAGGGCTGCTGGTCATCATACCCCTGGCAGAAGTGCCATAGCTGGTGTCACCAGATGCATGTTTCAGGCCATATATAGTTTACCGACATAATGTTGAATTTCATAATGTCTAATAGTCATTTGGTTGAAAAATAACATCTCAACCCAAAACACTGAATTATCAAAATGTCTACAATCATTTCATTGAAAAAGCAATGAGATTAACCCTACTATTTTGCAGGGGAGCTATGCCCCCCTGCACCCCACCCCACCCCCTTACTTAAATATATCAACACCGGGATCACACTTTAGTGCAGAAATGGTCAAATTCGATACTTTCGACATTGTGTGTTTAGACTAATTTTATTTCAACATTTTGATCATTCAATATAGTGTATTCAACCAATTCAGTTTCAACCATTTAGCATTCAACAGTATGTCGGTAAACATATATATATATATATATATATATATATATATATATATTTATAGATGTATAACATATGTCCATAACATGTAGTGGAGTCATACCTCAGCATCCATAGTCACAACCTCTTAGTGCAAGGGGATGTCATGTAAGTATTGCAGGTATAAATATGGAATGTTGCTACTGTAACAGGGGTTGTCCTAACAGAAATGCTGTGTGGGTAGTCACAGTTGATACTGAAATCATCAGTTACTGACCGACATCACAAGATCATCATAGTGTAGTACCACACAAATCACAGTAATGATCCTGTGGAATACAGCAGAGATATGACCAATAAATGTGGACAGTCTGACACACTCTGGTCAGTCCAGAGGTATACATAGAACCCCTTAGTGCAAGATGTGTGGACCAAGCCTGAAAAGTGGATGTTTACAGCCATGTAAATGGGGATATCACAAAAATACTGGAAGAGATAAGCTCACACAGTTTATGCATTCACACACTGCTGTCTGTCCTGACACATAATAACCAGAAGAGCAGAGGTCACAATCTCACATACTACCCACTAGTTAGTAACATACATCTGTACAGCATCCCACTGCTTTGTCAAAAATACACAACAGTTATGGTGGCACGGCAACAGTACATCTGACAAATATCTGGACATAACATCACACGGGGTAAATACACTGAGCTGCTAGGCATTCACAAAGCACTGTGCAAACTACAGGCAGACTGCCACAACACTGGCCTACATTTCTTATGGGGGAATACACATGCACTTGAAATATAGCAGGCTTTACAGGCATGTAACAGCATGGAGTAACAGACACCTGTGTGAAAATGCATACCCACAACCGATCTTAACACAAGCACAGTCACATATGGTAAGCGTAATTAATATTACAGTATATGGACTGTGTGAACAACACCATCCTCATATGTACCACTCACACACTAACCCTACCTATACTGGCCAATACACAGTGTATTCCAATGCCTGATTCTGGTATGGGACATGTGTCAGTCTGGCCCTACAAACATGTACACCGATAGGGTACCAATCACTGGAACAGTATGCAACATCAGATAGAACAGGACCAAGAACAATGACATCTACCACAGTCTGTACACAGGCCGATGTACATATTCACAATGCACATGCTGTGAAACATCACCATAAGTACACAGACCTCACTACTGTACACACTACAACAAAATGTCCAGGTTTTGTCCTAAAATATAAGGCCTAATATACATAACATGGCTAGCAGTCTGGTATCTCACTGGCTTGTTATCAGGTATGATGTCAGTAAATAATGATGTACTGAACATATGCACCTCTTACTGCATGACATACATACAAAGGTTGACAGAATTGTGGTTGGAGGCACAAACACAGGGCCAGTATTGATATGTTGCTGTGATAAACCCATACATTTAATGGCATAACAGGGTTTGTTGTGACATATGTCTTCTGAGGGATATGAAGTCAGTAACTCACATGGATGTCACCATGTACTGACTGCAATCCTCAGAGTATGCTACTGCATTTCTAAAGATAGGAAATGTGTGAGTAACACAACACATGTAAGATTCCAAGCATTGGGCAGTCTGCAGATAGCCCTACAGGCGAGAGTTTCTTCAACCACATAGCACTGTCATGACAGATATTAAATCATGTAGAACAGCCATATCCACACAAACCCTGTTAAACCAACATTACTTCAAATGTAGAAGAGCAATACTTACATTCTGTCCCCATGTCTAGAACACCCCCTCCTGTTTGTTGGCCTGTCACCACAGTGTATGTTGTAAGAGGTATATCCAATTACCCTCTGTGATGCTGTTTGTCAAACACTCACATGAAGTCCTGCTCACAGTGAAGGAAAAGGGCCAACACCCACAAGAAGTGCTTAGTTATAGGAGTGTGTTTCCATGCAATTGGCTATAGGAATGATACCACAGTGGTTCCACATGCAATTAGCTAGTGGGGGACTGCAATTTGTGCACAGGCCATCAGCTGATTATGAGCATCACTTACAAAATTCAAGCTGCTGCCTAAGCAAAGCAGATGTACTTTTCCACATCCACCAGAGAGGGAGTGAGAGAGACAGACAGAGACAAAGTAAGAAAGGAAGGGAGTAGGAGAGTAAGAGCCAAGCAAGTCTGTGTATGATCCATGGGTGGAGAGCGGTATCTGGGCATTATGATGGTTGCCTACATTGTGTACTTATCGATAATGTCAAATGGTAATTGCGCATGGCTATACACATTTATGGCTGAGGATTGTCAACAACAATCTCTACAATGTTTGGAAAATGTTGGCCTTGTAATGTTAACAATGGGACATGTAGCTCCTCAATATAATGATGTGGCAAAAGCCACACTGCACTGGACCCTGTCATTACACAATCACCCCAACACCCACACAGGATAATGATAGCACACACAGAAATACACACATACCAGTACTGAGTTTCAAACTCCTACCTGACTATCTATTGCTATTACATTGTTATGCAGTTATTGCACATGCCACAGAGCTTACATGTTGGAGAGCTATCCAAAGGTATCTTTGAAGATGAGTGACATCAGCAACAATGATAAAGGAGAGATAAGGGAAGTGTAGTACATGTGACTGTCCACAAAAGCAGGTGTCAAGGAATACACAACCACACTCTCTCAGGGAATTACACACATTATCACAGTTGGGAGGGTCAGGATTAGAACTCCTACCTAACTAGTTTGCTACACTACAGTATTACGCAGTTATCATACATGCCACAGAGCAGGCAGATGGCCAAAGGGTTATTTCAAGGTGACTAACATCAGCAGGCGTGCTATAGTAGGGCAATGGGAAGTATAGTGAGTGTGAATGGCTTAAAAATCATTAATCTCCACACACACACACACACACACACACACACACACACACACACACACACTTGCCAGTACTGACATGCATGGGTTCATTGCTTCACAGGTGTGTAGTAGTTGACTGCGACAGAAGGCTGTACAAGACTAGGCAAAGGGAATACCTTGGCATCAGGCCATATGACAATGGTCTCCAGTGTGGCTCAGGGGTGTAGTCCATGGATTGGCCCACACTGGTGGGTATTGCATTCACCATCCACTCATCTGGGTTACTATTGTGTGTGGCCAGTGCTGTGCAATGCTTGCCATGTATGTGATCTATATTCCATAACATGGACAGTGTCTGGGTTGGGCACATGTCCCACATGCATGGTCTGTGATGTGTGGAAGTGTACTCATGGTCTCTGGGGCATGTTGTGCGGACAGATTGTTATCATCTGATGTGGCATTCCTGACCTCATGTGGTGAGACCTGGCTACGGAACTGAGGTCGTGCCTGCACCTACATTGACAGCATGATACAGGTATTCAGTGGAGTTAGTGGCATCTGTCCATACAGGGCATGTGTATAAGGTATGGTATTCCCTTAGTGAGTTACATTTGCAGACTCTACAGTTGTTGCAGGTGTCCAGTGGGGAACATTTCAAAGGACCACTGTAAGCATTTATTTGCCTATTGTAGGGATGGAACAGGGTGCCATGTCCTTTTACTTGCTGGATAACATACACTCAGTCAGAAGATGTTACACATCACAGTACAATCTGATGTCAGTGGCAGTGTTGTGGTCAACAGGCATGTAGTCCACTGCAGTCACACCGTTGTTACTATCTGTGGGTAATATGCAGGGAACTACCAATTTAGTGGTTGTTGCCTAGCCAAGTGTGTTTGTGTATGAGACATGGGTGGAGAGTGTTCTCTGAGTAATATATGGGTTGCCTATATTGTTCACCGGCCCATAATATCACATGTAGGGCTATGGATTGTCTACCCCAGCCTCTCTGCTGTTTGATATCTGTTGTCCTTGTAAGGTGGACATTGTGACATATAGTAGGTCCTCAATATAATAATTTAGCAAACCCACCCCACAGTGCATCGTGTCATTACACAATCACAGCAACCTCCAAACAGGATACTGATGACACACACACACACACACACACACACACACACACACACACATATATATATATATATATACACACTCTCTTGCCATTACTGAGATTCAAACCCCTACCTAGCTATGTATTGCTACTACAGTGTAGCATTTTTATCGCACATGCCATGGAGCTTATTGGATGGATTTTGTCCCAAGGTACTTCTAAGGTAGGGAACATCACCAGCCCTTGTAAATACTGGCATTGGGTGATGTAGTGGGTGAGAGATCCCAAAAATAATTTTACCCTAATCACACATTCACATTTGCCAGGGGTGATGTTCAAACCTCTATCTAACAACCTTTAAGGACCATTATGTTACACATTTACCACATGCACCACTGACCTGACATGGTTTAGGCTTCACAACAGATACTTGTAAGGTGGATGATATCTGCAGGACTGCTAAAGTTAGGCTGTGAGATGTGTACTGGCTGCAACTTAGGACAAAATCTTTGAGGTACATACACAAACACTTGCCACAAATGAGATTTGAAGCCATAGCTGGGTAGTTACTGCTACTATATTGTTCCGCATTTATGGCATGCATCATGCAGCTTATAGGGCTAGCCCTTCTCAAAAGGTGTATTTCAAGGTAGATGACATCAGCAGGCTTGCTAAAGTAGGGCAATGGGAGGTGTAGTGACTGTGAATGGCCTCAAAAGCATTACTTTGTACAAGCACACACACTCACAGAGTTTCACAGTTGCCATGTCTTGGATTAGAACTCCTATCAAACTAGTACATCACACTATAGCATTACGCAGTTATTGCACGTGCCACAGAGCTTACAGGACTGACTGTTGTCCAGGGAGGTATTTCAAAGTGACTGACATCAGCAGGCTTTCTAAAGTAGGGCAATGGGATGTGTAGTGACTGTGAATGGTTTCAAAAGCATTACTCTCTACACACACGTACCCACACACACAGAGTTTCAGAGTTGTCATGTCTGGGATTATAACTTCTACCTAACTAGTACATCACACTATAGCATTACACAGTTATTGCACATGCCACAGAGCTTACAGGGCTGAATGTTGTCCAAGGAGGTACTTTAAGGTGACTGACATCAGCAGGCATGCTAAATGAGGTCAATGGGAGGTGTAGTGACTGTGAATGGCCTCAAAAGCATTAATCTCTATACAAACACACAGAGTTTCACAGTTGCCATGTCTGGGATTAGAACTCCTACCTAACTAGTACATCACACTATAGCATTACACAATTATTGCATGCGCCACAGAGCTTACAGGGCTGAATGTTGTCCAAAGAGGTATTTCAAAGTGCCTGACATCAACAGGCTTGCTAAAGTTGGGCAATGGGAGGTGTAGTGACTGTGAATGGCCTCAAAAGCATTACTCTGTATACACACACACACACACACACACACACACACACACACACACACACACACACACACACACACACACACACAGTTTTACAGTTGCCATGTCTGGGATTAGTTAGAACTCCTACCTAACTAGTATGTTACACTATAGCATTACACTGTTATCACATGTGCCACAGAGCTTAAAGGGCTTGCCCCTTCTCCAAAGGGGTATTTCAAGGTGAATTACATCAGCTGGCTTGCTATAGTAGGGCAATGGGAGGTGTAGTGTCTGTGAATGGCCTCAGAATTATTGACTCCTACACACACAAACACACCCACAGTTGCCATGTCTAGGATTAGAACTTCTACCTAACTAGGTATGTTACACTATAGACTTAAACAGTTATCACATGCACCATAGAGCTTATAGGACTAGCCTTTGTCCAAAGGGGAATTTCAAGGTGAATGACATCAGCAGGTTTGCTAAAATAGGAAGGTGCAGTGTCTGTGAATGGCCTCAAAAACGTTGATCCCTCCACACACAAACAATGTTTCACAATTGCTATGTCTGGGATTAGAACTCCTACCTAACTAGTATGTTATACTATAGCATTACACAGTTATCACATGTGCCACAGAGCTTATAGGGCTAGTCCTTCTCCAAAGGTGTATTTCAAGGTGAATGACATCAGCACGCTTGCTAAAGTAGGGCAATGGGGTGTGTAGTGTCTGTGAATGACCTCAAAATCATTGATCCCTACACACACAAACACATGCACACACAGTTTCACAGTTGCCATGTCTGGGATTAAAACTCCTACCTAACTAGCTATGTCATGCTATAGCATTACACAGCTATTGCACGCATCACAGAGCTTATAGGGATGATCCTTGCCAAAGGGGTATTTCAAGGAGACTGACATCAGCAGGCTAGCTAAACTAAGGCAATGGGGAGTGCAGTGTATGTGAATGGGCCATAAACCCTTTCTCTAGAAACACACACACACAACACTCAGTCACACACAACTTTACATTTAACAGGACTGTGTATATGACTGCTAGATGAATAATGACTTGTACTGTCATGTTACACAGTTATCACAAGCACCACAGACACTATAGTGATGAGGGCTACCAGAAGCAAATGTCTACAGTGATCGACATCGGCACATCATGTGATGCTGGCCAGTTGGATGTGTGGTGGGTGGGACATTCCTCATGATGGGAAGCACTTTGTCACTGTCTGTCTCTCTCTTCCCCATATCTCTGTTTGTGTATGTTTGTCCTATTATAGTGTGTTGTCCTTGGATATATGTATGTATTCCTATCCGATGTGTGTGCAAAGCATGAATGGTGTGGAATGTGGTGTGTGTGCACAGATATCTGTGACTGACAGATATGTATAGTCCACTGTTGTTGTCAGGCATGGGCTTCATTTATAAGTGTGGGAGCATGCCCAGTATGACCTTCTGTATTGAATGTGCGAATCCATTACAGGTAGGTTGTACTACAATGCAGGATTTGTGTTTTACACCTACAGCTAGCAACCTGTTTCTGCAGGATATCTGTAGATAGGTTGACAATATGGAGTCACAATGGGCAAAGGATAGTGGGATACTGTAACTAATCATGTCTGTGCTGCTTGTGCTACATGGTTTTGGTGTTAGCAGACATATTCAGACATATGTACTGTTTTACACTGTGATGTATTATGTCATTAACTACTGACAGTTATACTTATTTACTCACAGTAATTTCCTGGGGAATACAAGATGAATGAAACTGTGTTCAGTATTGTGGTCTGCAGCCTACATATTGTTGCACACTCATGCCATTCTGGAGGGGGAGCTGCAGAAACTTGCTGATGAGTCTGTGTAAATGGTCCACCACCTTGGTACTGTGGTGGCTGAGGATCCTCTGCTTGTACATCTACTGATGTGACAGAATGGCCATATCCTGCTGTGGCCATACCTCTCAGCTGTACAGATTCACATAGGTTACCCAGAGGCAGGGCTGATATATCTGGTCAGTTCCCCTTCACATTGTGATTTACGAGCAGGTTTGTAGCCACCCATTCCTGGGTTTGTGTGCAGGGATAGTATAGGCGCACATCAGAGTTTCAGACTTCACATACTTCATGGCATCCATGCTTCTACCCTCCCCCGTTATTCTATCCTCTTCCTAACATTATGCAAGCGATATTTGATAAATATCCCTATAGTTATCCCTTCATCCCAGCAGTACTTAGTGGTTGGTCCACAGTTCATGCAGTAGGACATGGTGGGCATGCTACTGGTATTTGTCGACATGGCCTTGCATTTGTGTTCTGTGGACTGTGTTATGTCGTTATTTGGGAGTCCATGAGATAACATACATTGGCAGTATGGGTGAGGCACAGGCCTTTGACAGAGGACTGTAAGGCATTTGGTAGTGATGCAGGCCATGTGTAACAGGTCAGTGCATTCTGTCACTCCTACAGTCCCAGTCTGCAAGCCACTGGATTCCCCTGAGGTGACAGGGTAGGTGTGCAAAGTGTTAATTATAATAGTTTCTATCCTTATTAATCCATTGGTGTGGATGCTGGCAGGGTGCTGCTTACATCTAGAGACACACCTGCATGGGACACCTCTTCAGCATGCTGCATTTTGTGGGTATTCCCATACAGAAGTGGCGGTCATACTGTACTCATTTCCAACAGCAGGGATATAGCCTGTGATGAACCTGTGGCTGATGGTGGGGTGAGCTGAGTGCATGTGTGCTATGGAAGCTTCTTGCAGCTGACTCACAGATATATGTGGGGCATTCCCCTTATGCTGGCTTGTGCGGGGACATCAGCAGTTTCTCAGTACTTCATAATTGTGCCTTTTGTGTTCTGCCAATGTTTGATCAGACTACATCAGTATTCCATACCACACAGACAACTAATGTGCTGCTAACCTGTATGTACAATTCCAAAGGTGTGTCCATTTGACAGTTACATTTTATATACTCTGTCTAGGGTACTTCCACCTGTGTCCTGTGTGTATGTCAGGGCCCACATTCATGGCATGTCCATCTTTCAGATGGTGACAGATATTACATCCAAACAATTAGTATGGATTACTGCTAGCTTGGGTCTTGCTGGGATGCATTGTGTTTGCCACTTCAGTTGTCAGAACTTGGCCCTGTCATCAACAGTACTAGCCATAGGCCACCGGGACACAACCTTCCATGCCTACATGCTGACCACTTCCACACAATATACAACACACAACAACCTAACACACAGAGCCCTGCATATTGTACATGTGCAACAATCTATCCTGCTAATTTGGCCAGCTCAGGTTATCTGTACTCCACTGTTATTATACCCACATGTATATGTTACTACATTTCTATATCGGATTGTGTGGGGGGGGGGCACCTGACAGCTGTAAACATTTGCTATGACTGTACTGGTATTTCAGGTACTCTGTTGGCTTCTATTTCATTCTGTATTCTGACCTATCATGCAGACTAGAGGCATATCAGTGGAGTACAGATCTTAGGTTTTATTAACCTATATTTCAGTTTCAGACTTCTTACCCTTCAGAACTAACATCCAACTGCCTGACCTGTTGTAGTCTGTCTGTGTAGGTCTGGAGGGCATCTGTTCTCCGTTGCCATCAATCAGAGGCCTTACCACAGCCTTTCTTTGTGTTCATCTACACTTGTCCTGCTGGTTGAGTCTGTTGTTGTGTATGCGAGCCTCACTGACATGTATGTGTGTGTCCTATGGACACACATTTGGCCCACCACATGTCCTGTAGTGGGAATTGTCACCTTGCCTAGTACTGCCTACTATGTTGACACCAGTATTTGTTATGGATTTCATACTGCCCATATAGGTGTCTACTATCTGCTGCCATCCCATTCAGCCACCGGATTCCCTTGCATGCTCACATCCGCACCATAGATACAAGTAGCACAACATGCTACTCCATTCAGCAATTGATAGGGAGCGTGACTTACCTTGTGGCTGTGCCAGTATTGAGGATGGTGCTGGAGGGCTGACTATGTTGGATGCACATAGTACACTCCCTATACATGGTTAAGCACAGGTAATGTCATGTTTGGCATCCCTTTTACTGTATGTGTGAGTCAGAGAGAGGTGTCATTCCCTGGGTTCCTACTGTGTCAGTGTATGTGCTATGTGTTGCCTCTTTGCCAAAGCTTGGGCATACTGGGCATGCCTCATTCTGCCTACAGGGGCAGGCTCAGGTTGTTCCTCCTCCGAGTCAGTCTGTGCCCGTGCTGGCCTTGGCAATTGTGGGGGGCTGTGTGGCCCTGCCCCGTGCTGTTCCTGTTGCAGCTGTTTCCGCAGGATCATATTGTGTAACATGGCACATACAATGAAAATTTGGGTACATGTAGCTGGAGAGTACTGCAAGGCTCCACTGGATATATCCAGGCACCGGAACCATGACTTGAGCATCCAAAACACACGCTCTAGTATGATTCTGGTTTGTGCATGTGCCTCATTATGGAGTTCTTGTTCAGGTGTGTGTGCATTTCTGATGGGTGTCATCAGCCATGGCTCCAGTGCATAACCAGCATCCCCCACTAGGTGACCATATGGGATGTCCCCACTGGCAAATTTCTAGTAGAGCTGCATCATATGCCAAATGTGGGAATCATGATAGCTTCCAGGGCTGCCAGCACACACATTCATTATAATGCCCTGGGCATCACAAATGACCTGGCAGTTGATGGAGGGGAAGCCCTTGTGGTTTATGTAGACCCTACCTGCTCACCAGATGGTGCTTTGATGTGTATGTGCATGCAGTCTATAGCACCCACTACCTCAGGGTATTCTGCAATTTGGTGGAAGAGACACATATTGCTGGTCAACACCTCACGGGTGTTGTGGAAATATATGTGCTCATTGGCATGTGCTAACATGGCATCAAGGAACTGGTGGAGTACCCTGGATGCTGATGGCTGTGAGATCCCCATGATATCCCCAGCTGGCTTTTGGAAGGTACCTGTGGCTAGTATTCTTAAGCCTACACATACCTTGATATCCACTGGGATGGGTTCCCCTCTGTTGGTTCTGTGAGGCATGGCCAGCACAGCTCAACAATTTGCTGTAGGAGGTCCCTGTCCACCCTATAGTGCTCCACTATCTTCAGCTCATGTAGCCCGTGGTAGGTTACCCTGGGTCTGTACACTCTTCTCCTTCTCCTTACTGTGGGTTGGTCATCAGCATTCTCATCTTCACCACTCTCAGCCTCTTCCACATATTGATTTATGAGAGCGACAGCAGCCCCTATCATTTTGTTGGATTTGTTAGGTAAAATTTCCCCGTTTGTATACACTGGTGTTGTAGAGTTTGTGGGAAAAAACAGCTTGAAAGGTGTTTGCATAGTTTATAGTAGTGTGCTGGGCTGGGCTCCTGCCTGTGTAATTGGCTGATTCTGATACAGCTCACCTGCCAGTTATGCTAGTTCTCCTTGATTACCTTCCTACTGCTGTTTTCCCTTCCCATTGCCTTCCTGTTTAAGCCCCGAGGCACACCGCACAAACCCAGTGCTCAGATGTGAACAAAGCTGCTATTTCCTGGGGGAGGGGGGTTGTTTGTTTAAAACCCAGTGCATGGCACACACACCCATTTAGGCAATGTAAATACTGCTAGGCAGCTTCAGACGGACACCCTTCTTTAGCTGTGCTTAGCTAAGGACGAACACAGGCCACTGTGCTCCAATAGGCTTACAGCAGTCATGACACTCCCCCTCATGAGGTCATCTAGCTCTTCGGCTTAGACCATGGTATTATTGCAACTACACGGTTGGGTGCAAGCTAGCACTGAGGGGAAATCTGTGATTCAGTATCATTCCCCTCATTCATATAGAACTGACTGCTAATGCATGGTTACAAAATAAACACTCAGCCTTCCCCCTTAGCAACCACTGTACCATAGTCTTGTTGTGTTATGCATGCCATTGACTATTATAGCAACATGATGATTTTGGTTTAAAAGTTATTTCCAGCTTTTTTTCTTATTTTCGGGCCGATCCCATTTGCGCACCGCTGCCCTATGCTTAAACATCTGAAATCGGCCAAAAAAAAGTTATTTTTTATAATTTTGAAACTAGTTTTCATGCCTATGGCCATATATCTGGCCACTGACATGCCTAACCTTTATAATACATACTTTTTTATGAGCTGTCATGTCTGTGTTTTGTAGTTTGCAGAAATGTATTCAGCTACTAGCTGAATACATTTCTGCAGTCTACTCTATTCCTGCATGGATGCCTGCCTGCTTCCTGGATCGCTAATTCACCTCATTTGCATGGTTTTCACCAGTAAATGAAGTAATTAGCATACAGGGGCTGTGTCCATGCAGGAATAGTGCCGGAGCCCTTGTGCACATCCCGGGAGCTTATTCATGGATCGCACGTCGGCTATATTGCCTGCAGAGCTCTTGCACTATTCCTGCATACCATGCAGAGCTTGCTGAATCCTGGGGACTGACTTGAGATAACAGATAGCAAGGACAGCAGATACATTATTGAATAAATCCACAGAATTCAGTTATTGCATATAAGGATATATATACAGGAACTGATGTATACAAGCGGGAAGCACAGCAGTATTATTCCTCTCACCATATATACACAAGAACAAAATGCCCTTGTAGCTGTAATGTCAGATAAATCAGAAATAGCCTATTTATGCAAAGAAACAACAGTGGCACCAATAGGAAAGAGGTTTATCACCTATGAGCATGTAATAGACAAGCATGTGTTGCATGGTTATATAAATGCTACATGACAATATAATGACAAACAAAATACATAAGTGACCAATGACAAGACAGAGGGGATGACATTTCAGGAGTCCAGTTTTGCCATTGCCGATTTGCAGACATGTCTAACATAGTAATACTGGGCATGCTCACATGCAATTACAGGCAACAGTAACAGAACAGCAACTGAGCAGCAGCAACACACTAGAAAGGGTTGTAACAGAGGACCAGTCACAGTTTCCGATGGTCTCACTATATGCCATACAGTAGAAACATTTATGGAATCACATCTGCCATTAAGCTACATATTGTGACTGAAACAATTGCAGTATTAAACACGTCTGGAAGAAGGCATGCAATACAGAGCATAATTATCTTCATAGGTTCATAGGTTAATTGGTGTGTACTAGGCTAATGGGTCTGGAGCCTTTACAAGCCAAGCCCATAGAAGTGCCCTGGCATCGTGCTGCCCGATGTTAGTTCCCAGTGCCTCTATCAAGTAGAGCCACTGGAGTGATCCCCAGGGTGAACTTTCTATTTCCCATCCACTCATCAAGATTTCTGTTGAAGAGGGCCAGTGAGATGCTCTGCTTGTCATGTATGGGAAGTCTATTCCAAAGCATAGGCAGTCTCTGGGTTATGAATGTTCTGTTGATTGTGATAATGAGGTTGAGGTCTCTGGAGCATGTGGTGTGGAGGGATTGGGGTTTCTTTAGCTGTAGCATTTCTAACAGAGCTGGGTCAGACATGGCTTTGTAAGTCAAGCAGAGATTGTCTCTTAGTAGATGATATGAGACAGAGAATAGCTGGAGTTTTTTGAGTCTGTCCATATAGGACATGTGTTTAAGGCCTAAGATCCTCTTCATGAGGTACTTTTGTGGCCTTTCCAGCTGTTGCATGTGTCTAGTAAGGTACAGGCCAAATGGGGCATTATACTCGATGATTGGCCTAATGAGGGAAGAGTAGAGAGAGATGATCTCTTTCTTCCTGGATGCAAAACCCTTGGTAATGAGAGGTGCCACATAGAAGGACTTTCTGACCACAGTGCCAATATGGTAGTCAAAGGAGAGGTTGCTGTCAACCTGTGTCCCCAGATCTCTTATAATGCCTTCAGTGTTCAATAGGCTCCCATTGATGTGGTACTTAGTGGGAACTGAGTTTTTCCCAAAGAGGATGACAACACATTTTTTGGCGTTAAGATTAAGGCCATGGTTTTGACACCAGTCATTGGTCTCAGTGAGGCCTTTCTGTAGGATGTCTACATCACTTGTGGAGTTAATGGCTCCCAGCTTGCAGTCATCTGCCAACTTGTTTAGCCAGAGTCCCTCTGTGTTGGCCTGGACTTCTGAGAAGTAGATGCCAAACAGGAGAGCACCCAGAACCGATCCCTGTGGGACTCCACTCGTGACTGGTCGGCAGTCTGGTTTGGAGTCCGCTGCTTTCACACTGTGGGTTCTATCTGTGAGCCAATTTGCAACCCACCTAGTGATTTAGGGGTTGATGCTTACTTTGGTGAGTTTATCAATAATTCCTGAGTGGGGAATGGTATCAAACCCCTTGGACAGATTGAGGTAGGCTGTATAAACTGCCTTGCCCTCATTCACAGCTCTGGTGACTGACTCAAAGAAGTCAACTAGGTTGAACAGGCATGATCTACCTTTCACAAAACCAAATTGCGTGGGATCTAGAGTTTAGAGATTCCCTATATCCTTGTTAATTAGGTCCATGATGATGCGCTCCATAGCATTACATATCAGACTCATCAGGCTAATAAGCTGATAATTCCCAGGGTATGTAGTCGCTCCCCCTTTATGGAGAGGGATGGCTGTAGCACTGTGCCATTTGGTAGGGACAAAGCCTGAGCTGAGGCTGTTATTGAACAGGGCACACAGATGTGGTGCCAGTTCACTTTGTAGTTCATGTAGAACACATCCAGGGATATTGTTGGGTCCCATGGAAGCTGTATTCCTGGCCTTGGACAATGCAGCTTTAACCTGTGCTGCAGTCATGCTGGTTGCCTGGCATTCCTCTGGTATTGTGATTTGTCCTTTGGGGGGGTGAGAGGGGTAAAGTTGGCACTGAATCTGTCAGCCAGTATATTGGTAATATCTGTTGGCTCAGTATAGGAGGTACCATTGTGCAGTAGCTCAGAGCAAACCTGGGTATTGCTGTGGAGATTCTTGATATAACTATAGAAGGCTTTGTGGTTGTTTTTAGTGTTTGCCACAATTCTGCCTTCATAGCTGGCTTTAGAGGTTTTGATGAGGGATCTCAACTTTTTGTTGAGGCTGATAAGGGAGTTTTTCCAGTCTTGGGACTTCACCTTTTTCTGCAACAGTTTCTTCCTTCTGTTGTAGAGTTTATTAATGGTAGAAGACCACCAGATTGGCTTCCTTTTTTTTGGAGGAAAGCGTCTTGGTTCTGTTGGGAATGGCTAGTTCCATGCATTTATGTACGTGTTCATACAGTGCATAGGTGTATGATTCGGCAGTCATGCATCTATTTTCCACTGACATGGGGTGCTGTGAAGTTAGCCACCTCTGTTTTTAGGAGCCCAAAGTCAGCTTTGGAGAGAAGTTTTTCATGGTGGTTACCTTTGCATGGGGTGTGGGTGAAATGTGGATTTCCATGGTGATGGAAGGGTAATGCATATGAGCAAGAAATGACCTAAGAAACAGTTTCATCATGTCATTGTAGAACACAAGGGTGAGCAGATATCAGAGAGGTACGTAACACATGGGCACTGCAGACATATGCATATTGGTCATGTAAGGAAGAACACCCTAGAAGGGCGTACCTTATTATCATACCATATAAGGTGAAGTGATGACCTACGCCATGTGAAAATGCCTGAAAAAGCTGGCCCTGTGAGTGTGTATAAGCCACTTTTGTCTGACAGACAGATATAAACAGATTTAAACCCCTGCCTGTTAAACAAGGCTGTCTCTAGACCTCAGTATTGACAGCATGTGCCACATCAGAGAGAAATGGAGGCTGTCACAAATAACTGAACTGAAGATGTGTGTGTGTTAACACAGGCAGTATGAATGTAATATGAAGAATCAGATTTAGTCAGAATTTGAAAAGGAGCTAATAATGTTACTGTCCAGACAACACTGAGCATTACAGTATGACTGCTTATTTGATAATGAAGCTTTTTCCATCATTTAGGACACACACTGTCCCAGAAATGAACACCAGTCTATCTGTGTAGTTATGCTATAAAAGCCTGTACTCAATGCACATGCCACAGGAGCACTCACAGCAAGTCCTGCCCTGAATAAATGCTGTGATCCATGCAATCAGAACCTGTGTTGATATATCATTGTCCAATATAAAAATAAATATGAATAATTAGATATAATGGTGTTTATGTAAAGTCAGTACATACAATGCCCATGCCAGGAATTGAAGAGCAACAGATGTGACTCTACTAACTAATAATCTCTGTCTAAACCACAAGTACCACAGTGGAAGTTTTACAGCTGGGATGACAATCCACTTATTCTAATCTGTTACATCAGATGTATGTGTAACAAACAATCTCTGAGATGAACGTCATCATGGAGGACCCTCATACTGTAAATGGGCACATTGTAACTGTGGTATGTGTCATTCATGAATTACAGTATAAGGCACAACATTGTTAACAGGCACTGAATATGGATAGTGAACAAATGAGCATTTGACAGCAAACAATACATAATAATATACAGGGTGACTGCACAGTGGTAGAAATGCCAGTACAACTGTGACATTTTGGTTATGTGAAGGCATTACATCATGTTTGTTTTCTACAAGGGATATGTGTACCTGTAATTGTTGTAGTGCCAAAGGCTAACACTTTGTACATATGTTATGTAAGGAACATGAAAGGAAATATCATCCTTATTTATATTCAACCAGCAAAGGTTTCCAATGGTCAGTAAAAACTGGAAAGTGAAACACTTCTTTTTACTTTATACTCTAATAATGTTCGCTCATACTCTCCATTAAGGTGCGTGTAGTCATCCCTACATAGAATGCTTCACACCCACCACATAATCCAATATAAACAACTCCCTTAGTTTTGCATGTTAAATAAACAGGAACACCAAAAGTACATTTGATGTGGGGTAACATTACATATGGTCTCTCAGATGTATATCTGCAAAAAATACATTGTCCACATTTAAACATCCCAATTTTCTGACTTGATTTAAATTGACATACCCTCCTTAGAACTTTTTTCTAACAATTTTTTAAGGTTGTTATTGTTTGCATCCCAACACACTGATTAAATCAATGTTGCCTTCCAAAATTTTCCAGTTCTTCTGAATAATCTCCCTAATACAACCACTATCTACTGTCATGTCTAAATTACAAACAGTATTAACTAAATGGTTATTTAATGCCCTCATGTTGTTACTGACCAAAGCAACTTTTAGTATAGGAGGGTATAAAGATTCTCTCTTTTCCCAAATGTCCTGCTTAAGGACATCATGATATTCATTATCATATCCCCTCTACAAAAACATATAAGTAATCCTATCAAATTCTTCTTGTAACTCTACAAAGGTGGTTGTCATATGACAAGCCCGTATATATTGTCCCTTTGGGATGTTTTTCATAGGTTCATAGGTAGGTACTAGGCTATCGGCCCTAGGGCCCATACAAGCCTAGCCAAAAAATGTACCATGGCTTTCGCCACCCAAGAAAATTATTTTCCTGTGCCCCTGTCGAACAGAGCCACAGAAGTGATTCCCGGGGTGAATTTCCCATTTCCCATCCAATCATCAAGATTTTTCTTGAAGAGTGCTAATGAGGAGCTCTGTTTGACATAGATAGGTAGTCTGTTCCAGAGTATGGGAAGTCTCAGGGACAGGAATCTATCCCTCCAGCATGCTCTGTTTATTGTGGTGACAAGGTTAAGCGTGTAGCTCGGAGGGATTGGGATTTCTTTAAGTGGAGCATGTCCAACAGCTCTGGGTTTGACATAGCTTTGTATGTTAGGCAGAGATCGCCCCTGAGTAGGCGATATGTGATGGAGTAAAGCTGTAGTATTTTGAGACGGTCTGCATAGGGCATCTGTTTGAGGCCAGTAATCCTCTTTGTGAGGTATTTCTGTGGTCTTTCCAGTTGTTGTAGATGTCTTGTGAGGTACATACCTAAAGGGGTGTTGTACTCTATAATGGGTCTAATGAGTGATGAGTAGAGGGGAACAATGACCTATTTCTTTCTGGATGAGAATCCTTTTGTGATAAGATGAGCCACCTAGAAGGATTTCCTGACCACTGTGGCGATGTGATTATCAAAGGAGAGACTACTGTCCACCTGTGTCCCAAGGTCTCTTATCACATTTTCAGCATTAAGTAGACTACCAGCTATGTGGTAGTTCATGGGTACAGAGTTTTTACCAAAGGGGATGACAATACACTTTTTGGCATTGAGCTTCAGGCCATGGCTTTGACACCAGGTATCTGTCTCAGTGAGGCCCTTTTGTAGTTTGTCCACATTGTTAGGAGTTTCAATTATGGCTCCTAGTTTGCAGTCATCTGCAAACTTTGTTAGCCAAAGACTTTCTGTGTTGGCCTGCACTTCAGAGAAGTAGATACCAAACAGGAGAGGACCCAGGACTGAACCCTGTGGTACTCCACTTGTCACTGCTCTGATATCGGATTTGGAATCCACTACTTTCACAGTGTGGGTTCTGTCCGTGAGCTAGTTGGCAACCCGTCTTGTGACATTGGGATTTATACCTAGTTTAGTGAGCTTATCTATAATTCCAGAGTGGGGGATGGTGTCAAAAGCCTTGGCGAGATGTAGATAAGCTGTGTGAACCATTTTGCCCACATCTATGGCTTTGGTGACTGCTTCAAAGAAGTCAATCAGGTTTAGGAGACATGGTCTGCCTTTTACAAATCCAAACTGAGTAGGGTCCAGAGTATGGAGATTACCAATGTCTTTGTTTATGACTTCCACAATGATACGCTCCATGGCCTTGCAGACCAGGCTCATCAGGCTAATGGGGCGGTAGTTCCCGGGGTCCGTCGTGGCTCCCCCTTTGTGTAGTGGGATAACTGTCACAGTGCGCCATTCTGTGGGTACAAAGCCTGAGGTGAGGCTATGATTGAACATGGTACTTAGGTAGGGTGCCAGTTCATTCTGTAGTTCATGTAGAACGCAGCCTGGGATATTGTCAGGTCCCATGGATGCTGTGTTCTTGGCTTTGGAGAGTGTGTTTACCTGTGCAGCCGTGATTATAGGAACTTTGCATTCTTCCGGTATAGACATGGGCCCTCTAGGGGGTGAGAGGGGGGAAAGTTAGCACTGAACCTATCTGCTAGGATGTTGGCAATATCAGTTGGTTCTGTATATTTAGTGCCATTATGCTGTAACTCAGAGCAGATCTGAGTGTTCCCATTTAGATTCTTGACATAGCTATAGAATGCTTTGTGGTTGCCTTTAGAATCAGTGGCAATTTTGTTTTCGTAACTAGCTTTGCAGGATTTTATGAGGGATCTCAGCTTCTTACTGAGGTTGACCAGGGAGTTCCTCCAGTCATGGGATTTTACTCTTTTTTGCAACAGTTTCTTTCTTCTGTTGTAGAGTTTGTTTATGGCAGAGGGCCACCAGATTGGGTTCCTTTTTTTGGAGGATAACATCTTGGTTCTATTAGGGATAGCATGATCCATGCACTCGTGTAAGTGCTTATAAAGTGCATTTGTGTAGGATTTGGCAGTCATACCTCTATTGTCCATCTGCATGGGTGTCATGAAGTTTTCCACTTACAGCCGAGTGACGTCTCCAGGTGTTTCTGCAGTTACCTCCTACTGTGCCTCTAGGCGTCAAATATTGCCTGTTCATATTTGCATTAATGATTCCAAAACCATGCTACATACAAGGTATCAGAATATTTTATCTTGAAGTATACATGATGGCAAACACAACTGAATTGATATATGACCTCTGTCAATTAGTATTTGTTAGAACTGTAAGGTGATAACTTCATTTTTTTAAAGGCTGAAGCCACACCCAATGGGAGTTAAAGGTACACACTCAAAGAGCTCTACGGGAGGGAAAGAGTTAAGAACTGTGAAGTTGGCTTTTGAGAAGTTTTTTACGATGGTTTCCCTAATTGGGGCTGGGGGTGGGATGTGGATGTCTAGGCTGATTAGCTTGTGGTCGGATCTGACCAACGAGGAATTGACCTCTGGTGTGGAACACTGGTTTCCCATGTTGGTAATGACCAGGTCTAGGATATTGCTGCTCCTGGTGGGGGTGTGAATAAGTTGATCCAAGGTGTTGGAATTTATGAATTCTAGAAAATGTTGAGCAAAAGAGTTGGTACATGAGTAGTTTTCCCACTTAATGGTGGGGTAGTTGAAATCGCCCATTATTAGGGTGTTGGGTTGTACCCTAATACTTTCCAGTGTATCAAGAAATGAGGAGTGTGAATCCTGGGACATGGTGGGGGTCTGTAGCAAGCTACAATTTGGATTGCGTTCTTGCCCAGAGTTAGTTGCACTTGGATAATCTCGGATGCATTATGCTGTGCAACTAGCCTGGAGATGTGGATATCCTTAATGAATATGGACACGCCTCCACCTTTAGTGCTTCTTTCTGGGTTAGGTGGCCGAAAGTTGTGGTATGAATTATAGCCTGGTAATGCAGGGGTGCTCTCAGGAGCTTTGAACCAGGTCTCCGTCACTGCACATATGTCAATGTTCTCCATTTTAAGGAGTGCCTTGAGTGAGTGCATTTTGAGGTTTAGACTTCTAGCATTGAGTAGCATTACTCTCAGATTTTGCTTGCTTGTACCTGTTACGGTGGTGAATTTGTCATTTGAACCTTGCCTAAAAAAGGCACTATAGGGGTGGTAAGAGCCTTAGCCAGTATCCGGAATCCTAAGGGGGACAAGTGCAGGCCATCTCTGGCAAAGCATCGTGGACTGTCGATCATGTCATCCCAGGCAGACAAATACTGGATCCCCTTAGAATGACACCAGAAGCTTAGCCAATTGTTGAAGTCAATCATTTTGTCCTTGTACTGTGGTATCATTCTGGGTGATGGCAGGATGCTACTCAGGGTTAGGGTCATACCTGCCTGGGATACAAGATCGGAGAGCTCCTCCATGTCTCTTTTCATGTAGTCCAGGGAGGTACGTCTCAGGTCATTCACACCAACATGGACAATGACAGTGTCATATTTGTATTTATTGTGGAGTGACCTGAGTGCATGAGTTATGTGGCGGATCCTGGCACTTGACAGGCAGCTGACAGTAACTTTCTTCTTGTTTAGTCTAGTGAGTGGAACATCAGTGTGCCTGACTATAGAGTCACCTATGACTAGAGTGTTAGGTACGTTGTTATGCCTTATGGTCTGTGGTTGAGTGGCACACTGAGTTTGTGGGCTATGTGTCATTTGGGTTGTGTTGGGGGGGTGGAGTTTGCTTGCATTTATGCTTTGGATGTCCCTGATGCTTGGGCAGGTTTTTATTGAGAGCCTCCGTGAATGTAGGTGTGTGTTTTGTGTTTCTATGTGTGTGTTTTGGTGGTGTAGGTTTGAGGGACTATGTGATGAGTGTGATGTGGTGCAAGTGTTTACCTTCTCCTCTTGACTGTCTAGTCCAGACTTGGGTGAAGAGAGCTTTGCTTCCAGTTTGGCTATATAACTGCATCTCTCACAGGTTGTAGTGTTGGGTGGTAGGAGGAGAGGGTTGTCTGTGTACATGAGGCAATTGCTGCATTGCCCCAAGATGCTCAGATTCATCAGGTAGACAGGGGAAATCACTGGGAGCTGACCCTTAGACATGCCTGGATAAGTGCTTATTTATTATGTACTAAAAATTGCTTTCCACTAGACAAGTAAGGAAAGTTGAGTGCTGTAGTAATTTGCAGCTTATGTAGTGCTTACAATGAGTTCTGAACAAGTGCTGAGTTTAAAGAAACAGATTTGAGTGCTGAAACTAGAAAACTGGCTAGTTATAAGAAAAAAAACTAAGCTAGAAGGCTTCCCTCCAACACAGAAGGGCTTGGGGGCTCAGAAGCCTACAAACAGTCTATACCACTTAACAGGAAAGGCAGGAAACAAGCTTAAACTTTTTTTTCTGTTTCCCAGATGCTCTTTTTGTACACAGTAGGAGTGCCTGAAATCAGAATATGATCTCACTGCACTCAGTTGAGTGAACAAATAAGATGGGCCCAGAAGGAGTATCCAAACACAAATTTACAAGAGTGGCAGGCAGTTTCAAAGCCACTAAGATTAACACCAAAACAAAAACAGGGAGGGTGCATGGGACTAACTGAAGAGCAGAGTAAAAACTTCCAGTTCAGTTAATATTCCTGCAACACAGTTAAATCAATTTAAATACTGTATTATTTGAAAAAAAGTGCAGACAAAAGTACTTAAATTCTCTTATACGTCCAGGTGAATACAGCTAGATCTTTGCCAGCCAAAGCTGAGGTTTATAAGCACAAAATATTTCAAACTGTACCACTTAAATAAGCAAGGAGAGTAAATTAAAGAATGTGGCTACCCCCACACCTACCACACCTACAATTACTAACAAATAATAAAATTCAAGCAAGCACTGACTGAAGAGCAGTGTCAAAACTTCCAATTCAGTTAATATTCCTACACAGTTAAATCAATTTAAATACTGTATTATTTGAAAAAAATGCAGATAAAGGTACTTAAATTCTCTTATATGTCCAGTTGAATACAGCTAGATCTTAGCCAGCCAAAGCTGAGGTTTTTAAGCAGAAAATATTTCAAACTGTACCACTTAAATAGGCAAGGACAGGAAAAGAAGGATGGTTGCTCTTATAATGTAGTTATCCATTGGTAAAAGTCTCCTTTCTATGTATTTTACTATCAAATAACTTGGTTGTTTCATTCCACTCTAAACAAGCATCCAGAAAGTTAACTTTACTTCCACTTTCACCCTTAACAAATTGCAAAAACCCTGACCTAATATTAAAGTCCTTCAAGAATTGTTTACCCACACTTTCATCACCATCCGTTATAAAAATCAAATCATCTACAAATCTAGCATAAAAAAAGATGTTGTATATTTGTTTCATTTCAATAAGAATTGTAGATTCCCAAAAAGCCATAACAGTGTTCGCATAAGCTGGTGCAGCCGAGGAACCCATTGGTACCCCCTTATGTTGTTTGTAAAATTGTCTTATGCTCCAAAACTATTTCTAATAGACTGCATACTAAAGTGACATCATTGTGTCCTATATTGCTGTGTTTCACTAAAAACTCCCTCACAGCTTCCACACCCTGCTGATGAGGGATACTGGTGAATAAAGACACCACGTCAATTGTCAGAATAATATGTTGACTCTTGTTAAATGTAAAATAAGAAAAAAATTGTCTTAATTTATCCAAAAGGTCCCAGGAATCCTTTAAATAGAAAGTTAAACCTTGCACAGCTGGATTTAACATAGAATATGTAACCAAGGCTATTCCTTCGGTCACTAAATGAGGTGCAGATACAATTGGTCTAAATGGAGGGTCCGTCATACACTTATGAACTTCCGGAATACCGAGTGCTCCAACCCTTGCCTTTTCCACAAAACAAAAATTGTACATTTTAATGTCCATTACTTGGTTCATAAGAGCATCGTACAGGAATGAATGAATGTATTGGAAACTACTAAAAGTGTCTCTAACATTTACCATTAAATATTCATCTGTATTAAGCATCTTTAACATAGCTGTATTATATTGTTCAACAGTCATGACTACTATGTTGTCGCTTTTCATATACCTCAAATCATGTCGCCTAGTCAATTCAAATAAAGCTTTACGTTCAGAGGATGATAGGTTATCATATCATCCTCTGTCCTTAATACCCTTATCCAAATAATTTTTAATGTCTTGTAAATACACCTCCTCAAACACCTTTAGTGTTTGATGTAACACCAGTGTGTAACTAGAAGGTTTAGAAAAGCAACATGTATCATGTTCAATGTATTTAAACAAGTAGTCTAAATTTAATTTACGGATGTACTGTTTAAAATTAATAACTGTCCGACTGTAATCTGCTTTTTTTGTAGGCACAAAGTTAAAACCATATTTCAGAACTTTAATTTGTGTGTCATTTAAAATGGCACCAGACAGGTTTATTATGTTAAAATTGTCGTTAAACCCTCTTACTGTTCGTTGTTTGAAGACTCTGACTAAATCTGGCCCCTCGTCTTGATTGTCCGAGTCTCTTGGATAAAAAAGTTGTTTTGTGACATGTTCCCATGGTGTTCCCTGCATGGTCTACCATGTTACCTGCAAGTTCATTGCTGGCAGGAGCCTCCACCTCCACTGCCTCGCTCTCAGTCTCAGAACGGGCGTTTACAGTTCTCTCTGCCCTAAAAAACTTCATCAGCAGGGTAGACGGTTGTGATTGGTTACCAAACCCAGCAGCCCAACACGGCTTGTTCAACACACTCCTATGATTACTGGGAACCTTCTTGTTATTGCTGTTGGTATTATATCCAAATATCTGGTTGTTTATTGTTCTTCCTGCTTCCATCTGGAACAAAGTTAGCAAAAGCAGACCCATCTTCGTAGGCAGTGACATCCCTCAGTAATTTGTCATGTTTTCAGTCAATGACCTCATTCTCATGTACCTTGACTTCTTTTAATACCTGTTCATATAGGCTGTCAGGGTCAAAATCTACAGCCAATAGGTTTACTTCCTCATCAATTTTTAGTATTTCTTCCTTTAAGGAAGTTAGCTTCTTGTAGTTGTTGTCAATAAGTAACTACAATTGCAACCCTGCATTATTAAATAAGTGGATAAGCTCTTCAAAAAAGGAATCTGAGGCAGTAATACCATTCAGACATTTGAAAAACCTTAGACCCTTTGGAACTATTTGTAACTCAATGCACCTTTGAAAGTATCTGATCTCCAAATCTAGAGACCGATACTTTTTCAACATTTTGCATAAATTGTCACATTTGTTGTAAAATTCTTCTGTTTTTGCTTTGGTTATTTTATAATCTGCCTTAAGAAATGGATCATACCTATTGCCCAAAACTGAATGATTATTATTATACTGTAAAGGTTTCACAGTAGTCCCAGCAGATGTCTTGTTGTCTGCAGAAATATTCTTAAGATTTAAATCAACAACAGTTGCTTGTTCACCATCTGAACTGAACACTACTTCTCCAGCAGCCCCTTGCTTAGTAACCAAAGCTTTCAAAGTTTTTTGTATATCAGTCAAAGAAGATAACAAAACATGCAATAGTCCATTTTCACCAACTGAAGGTCTAGAATGTAAGGTCATATCCATTAAAGGATCACTTTCCATCTTGGCCATCAGACACCACAAAACCAATAAACCAAAAAATGAAAAACTGTAGAACCAATGTCAAATTCACACCAATATTCAACAAGCAAAGGCTTCCAATGGTCAATAAAGACTGGAAAGTGAAAAACTTATTTTTTCTTTATACTATAATAATGTTCTTTCATACGCTCCATTAAGGTGCGTGTAGTCATCCCTACATAGAATGCTTCACATGCACTACATAATCCAATATAAACCACTCCCTTAGTTTTGCATGTTAAATAAACAGGAACACCAAAAGTACATTAGATGTAGGGTAACATTACATATGGTCCCTCAGATATATATCTGCAAAATCTACATTGTCCACATTTAAACATCCCAGTTTTCTGACTTGATTTAAATTGACATACCTCCTTAGAACTTTTAGCATTCTATGAAGGGATGACTACACACACTTTAATGGAGCATATGAGAGAACATTATTATAGTATAAAGAAAAAAGAAGTTTTTCACTTTCCAGTCTTTATTGACCATTGGTGGTTGCTGGTTGAATATTGGTGTAAATTTAGCATTGGTTCTACATTTTTTCATTTTTTTTAAATATCATCCTTACTCTAAATAAAAGCATTGCTATATGACAAATTGTCTAAGCTTTTAGTAGATGGGATCAACATCTGTATGTGTACAAAGCAAATGTGCTTGACAACAGTGTTAGTGATATGTACAATCACAATAACACTGACTTGACATAGTCCAAGCAGTAATGGATGGATTTCAAATAAGTACCACAGATCACAACCTAAACATCATTGCCTGATTACAAGTGCCACATGACCATGCTCAGGTACAACTGAGAGAGTGCACAGTTAAATGGATGTTTTTGCTAAGAAGTATCCAAAGTATACTGTAACTCTGTACATCTACATATCATATATGTCTTTGCAGAATAGTAGACACAGTATGAGGGTGACAAACACACTCACAACTGGACTCCAAAATCCTACATATGTAGTTTCACAAGATACAAAGCACACTAATAAAGTCATTCAACAATGGAAAATGTGCACAACAAATGTGACATACTACATGTATATTAGCAGTATGCAATCATTGTGTGGACAAAAAGTTATTTTCCCTGGTGATGCTAGGGCTTGATATTGTCACAGAGTACCACTGTAATTCAATCTCATAATTAGAAGGATTCATAAAGGTGGTAGTGAGGTGGCCAATGGTATATGACAGTAATAACTGTCAGAATATTGAAGCAATGACAGAATTAAACCACCTAACTATCCACTTACACCTTCTATACACATTATCAGCAGCCAGCACCACAGAAGAATAATGACTATAATTGAGACATATAGCATCTATGAAGCATCTATGAAGGGATGACATCAGCAGTGTATTACCAAGGAGATGTATCTGGTAACATTATTATTACAGCCAATCAGGGCTTGAAAAAGCTGCCACTACAAATGTGTGTAAAACAATCTGGACTCCATTGGCAGTCACACTTGTAGAAATTAAGCACTGCTGTATTTAAAAATCCTATCTATCTAGTTGCACATTATGGAGAATAGTGTAAGAAATTCATGCACTACAGAAGCCTGACATTCCAATAGCTTCAGTTCACTTGTAAAACAATGACCTCCTTGATGTTTTGAAACAGACGTGTAGGCAAACAATATAATGTTGTAATCATGTGCTCTTATTGATGGCACACACAACACCTGTCATTTGAAGAATGAAAATGTTCTCCATCCATCCCACTAAACAAATGTTTACATTACGTTCCCTATAAAAACAGTAAATTGATATTTTCTAACCCATCACATTGATATTTGATGCATTAATTTACACATCTGTGGGCATAGTATTACCTAAAAAAGCAAAGATTTATTTATGTAATGCGTACAAAATTACAATTGTTACAGTACATAGAGTATGCATAGCTACACCCTTGTGTTGCAATGAAATTGTGGATGTGAAAGGTGGGCTAAAGGGATGGTGGAGTCATCTAAGATTTTAAAACATTTACCCCAAGTACAGATTGATTGAGTACATGCTTATGGTACCTGGAAACACTCTGCCACACACACAGATATACACAAATCTTCCATGGTGGGTAATGAATCACTTACCTATCTAATTATACAATCTAGTGAGCACCACAGGAGAAATCTGATTCTGAATGGGAGAGATTGCACTTTTGTCATGATGCTCTAATCAGTGTGTTTCACAGAGAATGTATCTATAAAAATTAAGATAAGGGAG
Organism: Protopterus annectens; assembly: GCF_019279795.1. Lineage (NCBI taxonomy): Eukaryota > Metazoa > Chordata > Ceratodontiformes > Protopteridae > Protopterus > Protopterus annectens. The sequence goes on from NC_056743.1 coordinate 1,134,826,078, forward strand.
CTGTGTGCACATTTAAATGCATCCTCTTCAGGGAAATAGAGACAGCAACAGGCTTACAAACATACACTCACCTCTTCCATGGTGGTTATCGAACCTTTCTCTCACAAAGACACACACAAAAAAGTATTCAATGCTGGGTACCAAAACTTCTTACCTATCTAGGTTACACAATTTAGAAAACAATTCAATAGTTGCAAGTGCCACTAGAAACAATTGACAGTACCCGTCTGAAATTGTACATTGGAATAATTGTGAAAAGGAATGTTTGGAAGAGATGTTACTATGCATTACAGGTCATGCAACAAATGCATAAGTGTGCACAGGACAATGTAACATCACTATGATTGTCATGTGTAATGACATGATTTTATAATGAAATATAGGTACTGTCCTTACTGTACTTTGTGTTATTGTGAAGGACATTGAAATGTTCCACGTAACAGGCTGACATATACTTTGTTGCACACCAGTGGATTATCAGTCAAACTTTGCTGTGACTTCATGTTGGAATGACTGCACACTTGCATTGTGTCATACTTGCACTCTTTGCATTGGCAAGACAAACATGCAAATCATACATAGGAAAGTGCATGGCAGAATGACAGTAATGCATTCTGTGAGAATAGGTTAACCAAGCTGGTAACACAGTGCAAATGTAAACACTGTATAGCAGACATATTACTTTAAATGAATGACTTCAGTCAGAAATCATGATATACCCATCCTGTGCAACAGAAAACTATAAATCTTTGATTTTTTTCCCCCTTTTTTCATTGTACTCTTTGAGCACAGCACTGCTAAGCTGATTTGTGCTGCTGTTGGCAAAGTGTTAGCACACGCAAAATTAAATTCTGAAATGTTGAACTTATAATGATAACTCGTAGTACTCTATGTTAATCTGCACCAGCTTCCGAGCAAAAGTCTTTACAAGGCAACCTTCACAACAGGTTGCAGGCAGATTAGTGTAGCAGCAGGCTGATGATGTGTACAGTAAAGGTTTAGCCAACATAGCAGCAAGCTGATGATGTATAAAGTAAAGGTTTAGCCAACATTCACAGACACAGTAGTCAGACAAAACATCAGGAAACATTCTGTCATCCATATAATAAAATAAAAATAAAAATAAAATAAATAAAAAAAATAAATATGAAGTCAAACGTTTTCAGCATGCCAAGAAAAACATTTATACCTGAGTATTGTCTTAGCACAATACACAGCAATTCATAATTGTGATAGTTAATATCTGAAAGCAGATTTCAGCAAATGTGAATGCATGTCTGCATTCATCCTTACTATCCCATTGACCACTGTAATCCATGCATCCATCTCTTCATTTTGTTAAAAATCACATTAATCTGAATAAACAAAACATAGCACAGGGATGCAAAGTGAGACAGAGTAATGTGGATGAAGGCAATCAAATCCAAAGATATTGCCATAAGCTGTGTACTTCTGTTTAGCCTTCTTTGCATATGTTGCCTGGTGCCAAACCTTGTGCAAACGCAGAGGTGGAAGAATAATGATAAAGATGGGAGAAAATACATTGGCAGGGTGAATGTGGAGGCAAGTCTAAAATAGATTATCACTGAAGAAGGATAATGATGGCTCACAAAAGTATGCAGCCAGCAGCTGCACATAAATAGTGAACCAAAAACACTCAGTAACACTCGGCTACACTTTTCTGCACAAGGTCATCATGCCACAAAGGAATCATTACTTCACAGCATTAATATAACACTGTTGAAGCACACTGACAACTTATTGAAGAAGGAGAGATGAAATGAGAGAATCAGAGAGAGATGCAGAGGGGAAAAGCAACAATATGTTTTGTGGAACATGAAGGAACATTTGTATCGTGTTTTAGTTTTACTTATTAAATCCTAATTAATCTGGCATGCTCTGTACAATAAACTGGTTGCTACAGGTAAAATAAGGGGTTGAAGAGAACAATGAATATGAATACCTAACCAAGATAAGGTTGACTTACTAAGTCTCCAGGTGAGGTTGCATAGTTTTTGAAAATGATGTCTAGCTGCACTATTCAAATGTTATGCTAAGGAAATCTGTTACATGTAAAGAAATATGGACATTTGCAATTAAAGATATGATAGGAATATGAAGTGTCATGAAGTATTAAACTGACATACAGCTGTAATTGAACCCATTCCACTATGCCATAACAGTAGGCTGCAAGCAGGGTAATTATCTTAACATGCCATAGGAACTCCAAATTTAATACATACACCAGCCTAATAATTGTTTAATTAATTGTATCACAATACTATCTTTAGTATGGCTTTAATTCCCATAATACATAGCCATTTTAAGCACATTTGCATGAAAGTAACCAAAAACACTGCAGATTAAACTGAAGTCTTCAGCTTTTTCAATAAAAAGTTAAAAAGTGTTGACTGTCGCTCAGCATTGCTGTAGTATGCCAACCTCCGCACAAATGCAGAGGACATAAAATGAAGGCTTTCCATGGGACATTTTTGGTCATCTGTTTTATGTATGTGAATCTACTTTTTGACCACATTAAATGTGTGAAAAAGGGGTGGGTAAGATAGTGGTGAAAATGGGATTGGGAAGTACATGGTAGTAGACAGGGAACAGAATACAGGAATTTACAGAAGGGTCATAGGGGAGCACCATAGCTATCCACTTCTTCATAACATTAATGTAAAACTGCATACAAAATTGCATGACTGCAGAGTCACCATACCAGTGATGTGTGACAAAAATGGAATAATGCTGCATGGTCAATTGGACTGAATCAATTTTGTCAGGATGACAAATAGCTGAAGTAGAAAGCTATACATGGGGCATAATTATTTTGTGGGACAGGTGTCCTTTTTTATTTGGGAGAAAGAGGAATTTTTGGAAAGGTGCTTAGGAATGAGAGGATTATAGGGTAGGTATGGAAGCATCTGTAGAGCTACAGGACATACAAGACATAGAGGGATGTTAATGGAGACAAAAGGTTGGGGAGCACCATGATTGGGATAAGTTGGGGATATCAGAGGAGCATCCATGTCCAGCTTGAGAACAGTGAAAATGTAGTCTTCATTCTCCGAACTGTCATCACTGTCTCCTGCAGCACCCTCCCTCAGTCTGTACCAGACATGTCATCATCTTTGCAATTTGAAACAGGGCCTTTTCAACCCTGCTAATATGTGCATCAAGGTCTCTCTCTACAATATACTTCACCAGCCCTGTCAGCTTCTGCCAGGAAACAAAATCACCATCTCAGCTACTAATGCTCTTGAAGGGTACCACTGTACCAGCAGCTAGAGTAGTGCTACCTGATGCACTTGGAGTAGGTAGGGCAGGAGTTGTGGAGCCAACACTGACATGTTTTGACCTTGAAGTGGGTGTCTGTGCCAACATCTGTGGAGGTATGTTGGGCTGAGCTACAGTGGGTGGCCTACCTCTTTGTGCTGTTGATTAATTTTCTGCAGCAAGTTATGCAAATAGCACACTGTTAATAAGTTATAACCTCCCATAAAAACAAATAAAAAAATAATAAAATAAAATAATTGAGAGAAAGGGTGGGAGAGACAAAAAGTGATAATTAGAGATAATTAGATACATGGTGTGTCAAAATACTGTATATTTTAAACAAAATTGGTTTTGCAAATACATAACTGTTATGATAATTTACTATTGCACACCTTTGCAACATGCTGGAGGGATAGGTTCCTGACCCAGAGACTCCCCATACTCTGGAATAGACTGCCCATACATATCAAGCAGAGCACCTCATTGGCTCTCTTCAAAAGGAACCTTGATGATTGGATGGGAGATAGGAAATTCACCCCGGGGATCATGTCAGTCACCCTGCTAGACAGGGGCCTGGAGAAGTAAATATTGCGGGAAGAAATATCCAGGGAATTGTTATGGCTAGGCCTGCATAGGCCCTAGGACTGATAGCCTAGTACCAACCTATGAACCATATATGAAAGAAACTGATTTATGTATCATTAAATAAACAAATGTCACTGCTCTGCTAAATTAAACATTTTTTTTTTCACTATGACAGAGTGGAATTATGCATTCTAAATAATTACCATAATATAATTCTTCCTGACAACAAGCCATTAAGATCTTATAAATAATTATCACTTAAAAAAATATTGCTACTTCTGGGTACTGAACCCACACACAGTAAAGCTAGTATTCTAATTACCTAATGCAGTTTGAAAGAGATATTGGGGAAGGCGTGCATGCTTGGGAAGAAGAATGAGGTATACATGCTCGAGATGCTAGTGCTTGAGGGAATGCAAATAACCTTATGGCTTGAATTCCTAAATGAATTATGTTTACCCTGTGCCTCACTGAGGTGATTTAATCTCTCCTGGTATGCCTCAGGTATGCTCATATTTTGCAGCTATTTCCTCTGCAGCTGTACAGCACAAAAAGAAATGAAATATACATTAAATCATAATGAGTAACTGAGTTGGCTAGCTAGATAATTACTGCTATATCATAGGCTGTTTGTAGGTTAGTATCAACTGGGGGATGTTTCTAGTCCTAAATTAATCCTCCAATCAGCTTAGGAGGTTATTTTTGCACTTTTTAAGGTCATTATAGTGGTGACAACATTGTTTCCCACTGTGTGGAATGTCAGTTGCAGTGGAGACAGCCTTGGCTAAGCTATTCCAAAACTCAGCTGTAGTGCTTCATGAGGAGTGCCACAAATATCCTAGATTCCTCAACACCACACCTATGTGTTGTAAATTCAGCACCATTCTCTCCCTCTCCAGCTGGAAAAGTAAAACCAGCAAAATAAATCTGAATCTGTGCCTATTTTAGATCTCTTGTGTTACTGGCATTGTGCAAATATGCACAGCCTTGACAACTGCATTTGCACAATTAAAAGCAGATGGAATCCTTGGCAGACACATTGGCACTACTTAGAGCACAGAGCAGTAAAGGTGTGAAACATGGCATTCAGCTGTACCATGTGTGATACTCCATCCATTATCACATCTTCCAGTGTTCAACAATGGACTGCTTAATGGCATGGCTTGTAAGAGTTACACTTTGGAAGGTGAAAGATGCTGAATTGTGACATATTGTTGTGTTGGGGTTTACCCAATGTTAAAATATTATTGTGATAGCTAGAATTGAATCCATGGGATAAAAGATCTAAAAATTGCAACTTAATGTATTAACTGACATTGCCAGTGAAGAACTAATTTTCTACCATTGAAGTCTGACATATAGTGATTTCTGAATGAATGGAGATACACTTTGGAAAGGCCTAAGTTCCTGTGATTGCAGTTATGTCATGGAATGCTTTCTTATCCAAAAATCATTCTTTCTTCAAGTAAATATGGTTCAGATGGATGCAGTTGAATTTGATGATTAATACAGGTTGGTTTATGTTACATACATACATGCTTCACAAGACATAAGGGTCCTAAACACATACTTGGGATACGTGATGAGTCATGATGATTGCAACAAGAGCATTGTGCGTGTCATAAATATGCAAGTGAATTTTATATGAAATATATTCATTGTCATGTCTAGGACAGTGTATGTACATTAGGTTGTGTTTATCTCTAAATATGAATCATATATGCTAAATTCACAATTTCATTATACAAGGCTTACTGATACATTGCTTGCAATAAACAGGTTTTGCATTATCAGTTTTCTTTAGTGTTACAGTCCTATTCAAGAGGTGTGAGAAATTGACAGTCCTATTCACGAGGTGTGAGAAATGAGCTTCTTGCACCCTTTTTAAAAAGTATCTTGTAGCTGGATTCAAACCCTTAATATGCTGCATTATTTATCTAAAGTCATTACCCTTATACCTTGTGCCACAGAGATAGCTGTCTCGCAGGTGGAGCTTCTCTGTTTAGTACTATCCAGAGTGCTGAGGAATCTTCACAGTTGCCATTCACATTTGAGCTACCTAAGGCAGCCTAAACTCATTTTTTTTCACTTTTTCCTTAGGTAGTGAATCATGCATGCTAAAAAAATGGGAAAAGCAAATATTGTGTATAATAGCACAGTGTTCTGTTAAGAGGATTCAAATAATGCTTCATGTGCATTATTTCTCTTGGTCCACTTCAGTTACACCTTATACCACAGAATTTAACATCGCTCAGGTGCATTTACTGAGGTAAGTACTCTCCCTGTTGGGGGGAGCAATGCAGCCAGGCATGGCTGAGCTACCTAGGGCAACCTACACTAAATTTTTCATTTTTCATCAGATAGTGAATCATGTTTATGAGCTGTCTTAAAATAGAAAAATATAGAAAAGTAAATATTGTGAATAATTGCAAACTTATCTCTAAAGAGGATTCAAAAAGTGCTTCATATTCCTTATTTCTCTTGATTTACCTCAATTACGCATTGCATCACATAGAAATTTACCCAATGAATGTATTTTTTTCAATGATTACTATCCAGAGTGCTCTCTTTCACATAATGCCACCTGGTATGTTTGAACTACCGAGGGCAGCTTAAACTAAATTTTTTACTGTTTTCCTTAGGTAGTGAACCCTGTTTGCACACTACCAAGCAGAGAGCAAATGGAAAAGACTTTAGAAGAGGAATATATGGTACATCATTTACAGAAAGTAAATGAAATGCAATGCATGGGTATATGTAGCAATGATCAGAGCAAGAAGTGCATTCAAGTGAACCATTCTTCATTCTCACATCTTCTTAAAACATCAGAAATGTACTTTGTGGAATGCATTATCAGACTTTTAGTTAATGACAAATAATGTGAAAGTGGATAGACTAACAATCACATGTTGTTAGCAATATAACAACAGTTGATTTTTTGAACAACAGCACAGTGGTATCACAAAATGTGACTAAATATGCATTCAGACATTCCTCTGTAAAAGTATTATGCAAGTGTATTCAAACCATGCAGCAACTATACTTTATCTATAAGCTCAATGAACTTACACCTTGTGCCGCAGAGAAAGTTAATCATCATGTATATTTTTTTCCTTAGTACTATCCAAAGTGCTGATTGACACACAATGCAGCCTGGCTGATTTGCACTACCTATTTTTTACTTTTTATCTTAAGTTGTGAAAGTGATTTTCATGCTGCCAAGTGGCATGCAAATTATACAAAAACACAAAAAAGTATTGTAGATCAAATACTTTACATGTACATGACTGGCCAAATTTGTTATCTTGCAAAAGGGACCTGTATTGATTTGAACTGTCAAACAAGGGTACTGGAAGGAATCCTTTCACACTAATTCCCAGAGTTACCACAGACAAAGGCATATATTAGCAAGGTGATAAGGAGTTTAGATGTAATGATAATATGATGCATGAAGCCTCACTGAAAGTGCGACTGATGCAAATGATGAAAATTGTCCTTTCATATTTGACTGTGAATGTCTGGATAATTGGGATATTGCAAACAATTAGCATAGGCATGTACTTACATGATATTAAACAAAGACTGCAAATACTGCTGGTGTATCTCTTTCTTTCTGTGCAGTGCATCCTTTCATTATTTATGTTTTCATAATAGCAGCTTTATCTCTATTTCCTTGCCATATGTTACCTTTTACAATGCTTATAGTACTTCCTTCAGTATGAAGATTTCATACTAAGGGGTAGTAACTGTGGTCATTTATGCCAGCATTTTAATATTAGGACTGTCAATCTCCTAAATCAGTCAATGTAGTTACATACCTTTTAAAGTCTCTTTTCCCTGATACACACTTGGTAATTGTATAATAAAAAAGGGAGACAGTGAAAGCTGATTCTTTCTGTGGACAGTGTAATCAGAGATACCTGCAAGACATTAATAGGGAACATTTCTCAGTGCTCATCCTTGCATTGCTAGGGTGTGTGCATGTAATTGTGTAGTTCCTTACACCATGTTTACATTCCCTACACTAAGTGCAGTTTTTGGTATTTAGGAATGCTAATGATTTCACATCTCATCTGCATACTCACACAGTTCTCAAAGGACTGACTCTGCACTATATATAAGGTATAGTACTGCTGAGACTGTTTTGAAACACAGAGCCCAATACTGCAAGTAATACAGAACTTCGGAGATTTATCCATTTTCTTTCCTGCTGTATTGTCAAGGTATGTTGCTATTTCTTAACTAATGCTTTTACTTTAACATTAAAGGGTCAAGTTCAGTGACTGCTGAAAAGCATTGGTATAATTTTATATTTATTTACTTTTATCCATTCTTTGTGCCATAACCATGTCTGCATTTCTACAGTTATGCTGCTGAATGCTACATGACCAAGTCATTATTTTATATTGTATATCATATATTCACACTTATTGCAGATGTGTGTCTTGAAAGTATGAAGAAAGGTCTGGCATTTTATGTGTGATAGCAGAACAAGGATAATTTGTTCTGTTTTTGTATTTCTAACAGACTGAACTTCACACCAATGGATATGTCTTTTTTTTACAGTTTGATGTTACATTTCTAATGCTGTGTTTATAATTATTATTGTTAATGCATCAATATATCACAAAGTATAAACCTATGTTATCTCCATTACACAAGTGTTATAAGAACTGAGCTGATAACTCAGTCTTAAATATAAACTTTTTTGTTTGGGGGTGGATTTGGGGGTGGATAGGGGCTAATTTGTTTGTTGTCATAGTGAGCACATAACATTTGTTAATTGTTGTGTGTATGTTGGATGCATAAAGTCACAAAGAATTGAGCACATAACCATCCTGTCTATTATAGAATTATTTTTTGTGTCTGTTTTTCTGTTTCATTTCATACAGGTCTATGGCACCTAAGATGATATCTGTAAAACCATAAGCCACCATATAGTGATGCAGAAAATAAGGTTATTATCCAGGCCTTATGTTACCATGGAGCTTTTCTGTTAGGGAGAGGTAGAGGTGACCAGTCTGCCTGAGACAGTATATGGCAGCAGGTGGTTGATGACCTAAATGCTGTTGGAGGGCATGGGAAAACCTACTCCTAGATAAGACACCAGGCAACTTACATTATAACCTCTGCCCACCATAGGGCGGCTGCAATTGCCGTGGAACAGGTGGCTATGGGGGTGATGCCACTACCAAACCATCACTAACTGAAACTGAGGAGATCCTGTCCACTATCAGAAATCAAGATGGTTCATCAGAGGGTTCAATCAGACTCCTTGATGTTGGTGCAGATGTGGACAACAGACCCAGAGTGTCACAAGCAGATCTTCCAGGTATGCAAAAAGCAAGTGTCATTGTTTTGTATATATATGTGTATATATATATATATATATATATATATATATATATATATATATATATATATATATATATATATACATCAATATATATATATATACTTCAATATATATATATATATATATATATATATATATATTTATATATATGTGTGTGTGTGTGTGTGTGTGTGTGTGTCTGTGTTTTGTCTGATACATACATACAGTGTATGATTTTTGCATCTTAACCTCCAACCCCAGGAATCCAATAAGAGTTTACCAAAGTATATATTTTCCTATTCCCTTCAGTTAAAACAATGCTTAACATACTGTTGTTATTGACATAAGTATCCATTACATTTGGCATAAATGGGGCATTCTTCCGCCGAATGAGTATGCCTCTTCCTTTAGATCTAAAACCAGAGCCTGCCAGAATTAAATAATTCTATAATGATAATTTCTTAACATCCTTATTGAGTAATTGAATTTCTTGTAAAAATACCATCTGGCCTTTATATAACTTCAGGTATTTCAACAGGCTTCCCCTCTTTACTGGATTATTTAATCCATTAATATTAATATTAATAGATAAACATTTAAAACCAGACATTTATAAGATAACATATTACTAAAAATACATTTATGTAAAGAACTATTATATACTATTATATACTTCAGAGATAATGAAGAGAAAATTCAGCTATGGACAAAACTTTTAAAACAATTAGAATATTATCTAACAATATAATCTTAACACATTCTACCATGGAATAACAAATTCATAGTTTGTTGACAAAATCAAACAAAATACATGTCAATGTCCCCATTAGACTAATTACATTTAGCTCATGCATCTGCTTCATGCATGTATGCTCCCTATCTTAATATGAATCATTTAAAAAAAAAGCCCTTCTATATGTTGTTAAAAAAGAGAGAGAGCGAGAGAAGGCTACTTAGGTCCCTTTTCACTTTACATAAGCCAGATTAGTTATCACATCTTGTTTACAACCTCTTATTTCTCCTCAGACTACAATAAGAAGGTTATCAGATATTATTTTCACATTTATTATAAAGGTTAAGAAGTTGCGTATTACTATTTATTTTATTTACTGTGTATAAAATTATTTTATAACAATCTACTAACTGCATACCTGTCTATTTGTCCTTATCTCTTTCTATTCCTGATTATACCTATCTTAAACCATTTACTATTTACATGAACTTTGAACTTCAGTAATAATCCATATGCACTATGCTGTTTGAAAAAAATCTGATGTACCACCCCTGATATGCAAGAAAATTGTTATTCAAGATCCTTCTTTTTATTATATACTTTCATTTCTTGCAATCAGTCTGCTATCTTATTTATGCATTTTATCAGAGGAAATTTGAACTAACATAAATATTTTATAAATAAGATCTATCAAACAGAATCTGTCTTTGATTTTTAAATCAAATACCAGAGAAAGTAATTAATTGTGTCATACCAAAAGAGTTTTATTATAAACTGCAGTGTGTTCCATTTGTTAATATATAACAAGCCATCAAGCTGATAATATATAACAAGCAGTCAAAACAACAAACTAGTTAGTATTGGTTTTCGAGTTCATTTTTTTATCTTTAATTTATTATATTATATGAATTATGGGGTCTATATTAGAACATCAAAGTTTCAGAACTTCGAATGTTCTAATATCAAACGCTATTCAGTGAACGCTGAAAATAGCGAAGCTGCAGACAACTAAATTTTTTCCCAGGGAAAGAATTTGGTTGTCCATTTATGTTGCTTCGCTATTTTCAGCACTGTGGTGGAACATTACGGGTCAGGTTCTGGTAAGCGTGCGATTGTGTGGACGTGAGGATTAGGGCGGGGTTGGTGAGTTAGGGTTAGGGCACGGGTGAGGTGAGTGTGTGATAGTGACGGACCTTAGGGTTAGGGTTTGGGTTAAGGTAAGTGGATAGTTAGTGGTGTATGTACAGTTTAGTGTAGGGTTAGATGTAATATTTTAGGTGTATGTGTGTGGATTGCTGTTTTTTTGGTGTGCTTTTGTTGTGTGTATGTGTTTCAGAACAGCAAATTTCTTTTCTAGGAAAAAATTTGCTGTTCTGAATGTTCGATGTCAGCTGAACTGGGTTCGATATTTGAACATTCGAAGTTCTGAAACATATTCTTTATGTATGATTTAATACAATGTGTTTTAATTCCCTGATATGAATGCTTTTAAGTTAATTTATGACTATTAAAACTTAAAGTACACCGCATTTCCCATTTTAAAATTCTAATACATCACCTTTGGTTCAGAGGGTGAATTGAAAGGTCAACTTTCACTTTAAGAAAGAAGAAGAGGGTAAGAATAACAACTCATAGAACCTTTCAAGCTCATAAAGCCTCACAAAAGTGCCACTATATAGCTTATTTTAAAGCTAAATTAATATTAAAAGGCATGAAACTAGTTTATTTTGCTCTACTTACATTCACAGAAATCCTTGCGGCATTTACAAGTAAATTTAAACACTTCACTATTAAATATTAGCCCTACAGAGCCATCTAATCAAGAAAAAAAAAACACACATGAAGCACTTTAAAGTTTCAAATGCTTCCCCAAATACAGATAATATCTTTTCATAAACTCTGCATGTACAGATAAACTCACAAAAATCACAAGTGTTAATTTTTGACATTCATTTTAAAATAAAGACTTAGCAAGTTACTTTAATCAATAGATTAGAGTTGCCACCTTTTGCTGTGGCTAAAACCAGACTTAAGCCACACCCCTCGCACTTCCTGCAACCCCTCCCATTCTCCACCTATATTCTGCCCATTTCATGACATCATTGTCATGTCACATGAGAGGAACGCCTAGTTTTTTCTGATTCCAATGCACTTTTTCTAGAGAATTACTATTTGTTTTGTAATAAAAAGCATAGTAAATCTGCTGATTAACAAAGTCCGATAATCTGTTTCTTTTTTGAAACAGAATACCAGAGTTTATACAGTGTTTTCTGAACTACCGAATAATCAGTCTGATTTCTGGATAGCCCGGAAAAAAAAGCATTTAGGTGGCAATGCTATAGTAAATAACTGCTAAATATTATAAGACAGTAACAAAGCATAACTACAGATAAAACAATACTCCAAATTCAAACATAGATCTTTTCCCAGTTTTCATGTATTATTTTATATGAAGCTTTCTATCAATCTTTAAAGAAGACCTAACAATAAAATTGTGTTGAATGAATGCAAGTAATGTGTGATAAGAATTCAGATTGTACATGTGTCAATGATGCGCTAATTGTTTAGTGACATTTCAATACTGTCTTTTGTATAAGTAAATCAGCCACTTATGTGAATTAGAATGCAGCTTAGCATACTTTTTTTCTGTCATTTTATATTCCAAGTGCTGTGTTTAGTAGAACAGCACAAAACCATATTAAAAATTTAAAATGTTTGTTTCTTTACATAAGCTTCATCATACTGATATTCCACATTTGGTGATAGGTATAGTATGACTGATTAATCTCCATCTGGAATTAATTAGCATCACATCTGGTAATGAAGCTTTTCCAGTTATGTGCCAACACTCCACTTTGTAACTGGATTCTTGACTTTCTCACAACCAGACCTCAGAAAGTGCCCACAGGAAATACCTCCTCGGATAGCATCACTCTTAACACTGGAGTCCCACAAGGATATGTACTAAGTCCCTTGCTGTTCACCCTATTAACACACAGTTGTACAGCCAGGTAAAATGCAAACCACATTATCAAATGTGATGATGGCACAATGGTGGTGGGACTCATCAGTAACGATGACGAAACAGCATATAGCGATGAGGTGCAACAACATATTACCTGGTGTGGAGATAACAACTTAGCACTAAACATGAACAAGACAAAATAGATAATTGTGGACTATAGGAAAAATTTCAAGGAACATTTTCCCCTCACGATCAATGTGGAAACAGTGGAAAGAGTAAGAAGCATGAAGTTCCTGGGAGTGCACATTGATGATAATTTGTCTTGGTACACCAGTAAAAATGCCATAGTCAAGAAAGTGCACCAGATCTTGCACTTTTTGGGAAGGCTGAGGAGAGTGAGTCTCCCATTGACAGTTCTCACTACCTTCTACAGAGTTACTATAAAAAGCATCTTGACAAACAACCTTGTAGTATGGTATGGAAGCTGCTCTACCTCTGAGAGCAAATCCATTCAAAGGGTGGTGAAGACAGTGTAGAGATCACCAAGACTACCTTACCACCTATCCATGACTTGTACTTATCTAGATGTCTTGGCAGGGCCAGAGGAATAATTAAAGACTGCACTCACCCTGCTTACAGACTGTTCCTGCATCTATCATCTAGAAAGCCCTTCTGAAGCATCTATTGCAGAACTATGAGGTTCAGGAACAGCTTCTTCCCTAATGACATCAGGCCGCTGAACTCTAGTAACAACTATGCTCCATGATGACCATCTGGGTCAGTGAAAACTGTAGAAGCTTGCCTCAAATTGTGCATTAACTTGGTTACCATTCTTGTCTAATACTTAGTGCAATATTCATCATGACTGTTAACTTATATGCCATCTAGGGCAGTAGCAATGCAGTAAAATATCTCTTCTTTCAGTGTAATACATCTTGCAAATTTGTAAATTAACCATAGTCCAGTACTCTAAGGTCCATAGTGCAATGCTCTAATGTTCATAGTGCAATACTCAAATGTCTCTTCTGTGCAAGGATCAATGCAATGTCTTAACCAAGAACCTGTGCAATACTAAAATCTCATGCAAGTAAGTATTCACCGTGAAAAGTGTTAAAATGTGTTTCTAATTATGTGTAGTATTAAGCTGTCTAGCTCCATGTCTATGATGTAATAGATAGGTATTATATGTATAAATGTATAGCTAGGTAATGTAATACGTAATGTAACAGCTAGGTGTTATATGTGTAAATGTCTGTGAAAATAGTCTATATGTTATCTGCACATTGAGTCTGGAGGCAAGAAATTTTATTTCTTTTTTTGCACTTATGTGATTTCTGAATGACAATAAAGTTTACTTTGACTTTAACTTTATATATATATATATATATATATATATATATATATATATATATATAGGTTCACTACCATATGGTCGCCTGGTGGATGGTCGAGCCTGAATGACCGAAAGGAGTGCAGCAAGATCCCATATTTGCGAACACAGATGTTGTAAATTCCAAACTCCCACCCCCTTTTTGGCCCATGTTAGCAATCATTTCTGGATGTAGACTGGTCGGAAATGTCGTATTCGGTGTTTTTGCGACATTCCAACTGTTTGACATGCCAGAATTCGCTAAATATATTCAGACATATATAGGTTTGAGCACTGTGTGCTCAAACATATGGTGGTAAACCATATATATATATATATATATATATATATATATATATATATAGATATATATATATATATATATATATATAGTAAACTTAAAAAAAGATAGTTTGAAATGAGGGATAAAAATTATTTACCTTGTAGAAAGTGGTATTATCTGATCCTCATACACTTCTTTGTGTTACAGGACAAATATTACAAGGAGAATTAAATAATTTTTCATTTATCTTTCAGTTTTCTACTGTTTTCTTTATCTGACCATCCATTGCTTGTTGCATGTCTTTTGAGAGATGTAGACAAACTTCAATCCATTTCTTCTGTTTTTTCTACAATTTTATTCCTCTCTATAAACTCCAGAGCATTTTCGAAAGTGTTAAAAGTCCTCTGTCCTTCTGTAAGATGAATATTTTTGCTGGAAACAAAATGTGTGCTTTAATATTGTTTTTCTTTAAGTCCTTTATAAGTGGTATACATGCTTTCCTTTTTGACATGGCTGAAGTTGAATAATCACTGTCAAATCTTATAATGTTTTCTTTTATTTTAACTGGATAGTTAGTCCATGCCATTTTTAAAACAAGATCTTTGTATTGGCTGGAAAAAAATCTAATGATCACTGACATTGGTGTAGGTTGATTTTTCTTTATTGATGTGTTGGAAAGTGATCTGTGTGCCCCCTCAGTACTGAAGGAAAGAGGTTCAGGCAGGCTCAATGTCTTAGACAGCCAGCTATTTAGAAATGGAATCATACTGTCTCCTTCCTCTTTCTCAGGGATACCATAAATAATAATATTGTTCTTTCTGGATTTTTTTCTAGATATTCTATTTTTCCCAAAATAAATTAGTTTGTTTCAGGAGAAATTCAATATTATTTTCACTCTCAATCATTCTTCCATCTAAATCAGCCATTGCCTCTTCTATATTTGAAGTTTGTGAAGACTGTTGTTTAAAAGCTTCACTCAGCACTTTTATCTGCTTTTTACACTCTTCCTTAATGTTGTCTATTTTGCTTTCCAATTTATCCATCTTTATAAAAAGTTAATTGATGTTTGCTGAGTATAGACTGAATGTTTCTCTTCATTTCATTGTTCTGAACACTGGGTTTAGTGCGACTCATTCTTAGGGAATTAGTTTCTCGACAGGAAAAAGTGATGAAAAAGGTTCCACACTTATGTTTTTCTTATAGAAGTTTTTTTTCCAGAAGTAGTTTAATTATGCATCCATCAAATTTTGAAATGTTTTCTTTGAATTTTTCCTTAAAATTCCTGTCAAAGATGTTAAAATGAAGCAAAGTAAAAATACTGTTCTCTTAACTGCTCACCATCTTGGACATGCCCCGTCTGATTAGTTTTTTATGTATTTATCAGCATATTATTCCCCTTTGCCCAAATTGTCAAGTTAGTCAATTTTTTTTGCAGACATGCTCTACCTCTAACACCTGTAATCAGTTTATCCAGTTTCAGGTCATCTGTATACGAACTGTAGAATACCTCAATTGAAAATATAGATCTGAAAGATACAATATAAACAAATAAATAAAGGTGTAAGACAGAGCCCTGTGGGACACCCTGACTGTAACCAAGAATTTCACCTGTCCAGTTGCTGAATGAAACTTGCCATGTCCTATCTGCAAGCCATGCAGCTATCCATCTTATCAAGAGTACATCAATACCTAGTTGTTGTAATTTATTGATCAGTGTTTTGTGTATGACCCTGTCAAATGTTAAAGTTAAATCTATATAATTTACAGCACAACACAATTTTTCATTCATAGCTGTTATTATATTATTATAGAACATCATGTTATAAGTGGTAAGAAATCTATTTTCAGCATATGCATGCTGATGTATGGTTTCAAGTCCCAACCTTTCCAGTTCTGACAATAACTTATCCAATATTAACCTTCTCCATTATTTTTCCATAACATGAAAGTAGACTTAAGGATCTGAATGACTCTGGATTTGTCCTACTCCCCTTTCCCCTTAAAGGCAGGTTTAATAAGTGCATGTGTCCAATCTTGTGGAATCCCCCCATATTTATATGACCTAGTTAATAATAGATATAATGGTAGTATAAGTTCTTGCTGAAGTATTTTCATGTCAATATTACTTACTCCATCTCCTCCCAGTAATTGAAACTGTACCAGTAATTGCATGACAGTATCTCAAATAAAGTTTGTTGTGCAATAAGTGTGGAATTAGGGCTGTTTTGCAAGAAATCAATCATGACAGCTGTTTTGCAATAAAAACACAAAATAATATCAGTACCTGCATGAAGGTATATCTAATAAAGTTTGTTGTGCAATACGTGTGCTGTTTTTTAAGAAATGAAATATGACAACAGCTCTGCAGTGACACGTGAACCAGTAGGAATAACACCAAGGTAAATTCTGTACATCAGGATTGTCTTGTTTTCACCAGTGCATGTCAACTACATGCATCTAGGCTGTGAGGTATGGTGCTGTAGTCAATTGCAGACTGCAAATAATAACTCATAATCATATATTGTTTGTTGACATCACAGATATTTCAACACACTAGCAATATATTCTGTACACCTGCATTCTATGTAGTAATGTATAGGTTACCTAGTCTCTCTGTTATGCTTGACTTTCATGCATGTGTGTTCAACTGTCACTACAATCTAGGATAAAACTGTACTTATATTACCAGGTCATAATTTGGTGCCAGGTGAGTTCTAGGCAAATATCAGTCAGTCAGCAGTCAGCAGTGACTCAGTAGTTCAGTTTGCTAAATGCTCTGTATGAACTACATTTTTGCCACACACAGACCAGGGTTCGAATACAGTGGTATGTAGCACTATATATTACCGTATCAGTCATGTAATGTCTACAGATATTCTCTCCACAGGAACTACAGGTAAATGGTTGAGGTAGCTCAAACCACGAGTAAATATTTATGTGTTTAGATGTCACAGACTGTTACAGTCATAGCCAGGAATGTGAAAATAGAAAATACAGCATAAAATAAAGGAAATAAGTATAATAATAATAAAATACAATTAAAGAAATAAAATGTGTAATCTTTGGTATGGCTGCATGCCTGGAGTTTCTGTTACAGGTCGCTGCAGTCAATTAATACATTTGATGCAGATGTCCTCTGCAACCACTGCTATTGGGTTCTAGCCCCATGCCTGCCAAGCAAGGCATGATCGTTGTTTACTCTCTGTAATGTACACATACATTTCTCTCAAGTGTCATGCTGTCATGTAATGTAATTACTAATGCATAATCTGTATAATTGACATGACTATGTAAATAGCAAAGTATCACTACATCAGCCCACAGTACACCTTTATATTTATATAGGTATACCTGTTGTGTAAGTGTTCTGTGTAGTTGTGTACCTGCAGTTATTACTGCTTTGCCCATACTATCCCATGTGGATAGCTTGAGAGGTGTGTATGTGCTAGATGAGCTATAGGGCACTTTTTCATATAAAGAAAGGGTAGACCTGCAGAGTAGATAGCGGTACTGCTGTCAACTATACAGCCTATAATGGTATTAATGGACTGTTATTTCTCACTCTCCCCACCCCTTATCTGCATATATTTATTATTGTTATTCATTGGTTATGGTTTAATATTAATATATATTGTTACATTAAACTTTATTTTGGGGCATGTGTTTTATTATTGTTGTGTATTGAAATGGTTGCATATTAACATATCTTGTTGAATTCCCTATTTTGTTGGCCTTATGTTGTAACTGTTACTGGCATGCTGTTAATATACTGACTGTTCTGTCATCTATTGTTGTGTTTCACATAATATGCATTCAAATGTAATGGGGTTATTTCCAATGTTCTGGTATGCTGTTATTACTAACAATGGTTTTGTTCATAACTAACCATACGTATTGCCATACCTCCATAACCACAGTATGACAGGGTAGGTCAGTTCCTGCTGATCCATCTATTCTACTTCAGCTGGCTGTGGCACCAGGTCCTAGCACATCTGGAACCCAAACTGGTGGTGCCTTCTCCACTGGCCCTACACCACCTTTGGGTACAACCGCATCAGGGGATGGGGCCCACCCCCCTGGGAGTGGTGGCAGAGGGGCGGCAGTCACCCAGGAACAATTACTGGCCATAGTGCGCAGGATTGTTCATAGGAGCTATGAATGTCGCCTGTGCTGGATTGAGGGCAGACTTGACAACCTGGTGTTGCCAACTGGCCTTGGTGCTTAGCCTCCAGCACAGCCACCTTCAGAGCAGTGAAGGAGCAGTGTGGACTGCCCATGGGCGGGGATGTCAGTCATGATGTTGCCATCTGGTGGCACATGCATCTCAGATTCCACAATACTTTCCCCATCCAAGGTGTTTACCCTCCTCATGTGTCACACACCACCCCTGTCTGCTATCTTTTCTGTCTTGTCTGTCCGCACTTGCATCCTTTCCTACCCAACTTACCTCCCAACATGTACCTATATCCCTTCCCCAACATCCCACTCTGTCCTTATTAAAAAAATGGGCACCTGTCCCACAAAAAAATATCACCCCATACATAGCTCTACATTTCACACACGTGTCCACTGGACATAACTAATGTGGTCCATTTGACTTGACAACACATTTATGTTGTCCTCACCCCTCTCTGTCTGGGGTTTGAGAGTCCAAATTCATCCACAAGTCAGTCAAAATGCACAGCTGTTGCTGTACAACAAATGGAAAGCTGTGATTCCTTCCTACACCCTTCCTTCACATCCCTACCAGCCTTTCACTATGTTTTTCCTCATGCTTGCCCCCATTTCACCACTGTCCTATCACCCCCTTTTTTCTTTTCTTTTTTTTTACAGGAGTTTGCGTGGAGCTAAGCAAAGTGCCAGGGTGCATCGCAATGCGCAGCACCGAATAAACCCACTTAAATGAGCTTTGATGTGCCTTAATGAACTTACGTGTTTCTGACAGTGTTAGGCAGATGTACAAAATAATCACCTCTGCAACATTTCAAACCTAGACCATTGTCAACTACACATAAAGTACTATCCCACTACACCACACAGACCTTAATTAAAACAGCTGTTTTCAGCAAAACATACTGATTGCCACTAACAGACTGAAACTGAACCTAATGGGAAAATGGAAGTGTACCTGGGACTCTGATGCAAAAATACACCAGTAGACAGTCAAATAAATAATAATGGCAGTTAGTGAGGCTTGCAATAGCAGGTAAATGTTCCCTTTTAGTTGCAATATCTTTAAACACACCTGTTAAAACATCAGTGGTAAAGTGCATATCTTCAACTGAGATCCTGCTGCAGAACAACTGCCCATGAAAGCCATGCACATACTGATGGATGCAGGCAATGTGTGTCACAGCTGTATGTCTGCACATATATCTGGCAACTACACCAGCTGCAGCACAGACTCAGTAGCTCAGTCTGTTAAATACCTTGCAAGCAGTACATTTTGCCACACACAGTCCTGCATTCATATCCAGTGTGTTGCACTTCAGTTACATTGTTAATGAAGGCAGCAAGTAATGACTGACTCATGCAGTTTTATTCCTCATAAGTTACTGCAACTGAATTATCTGCTACCCAGGCTTGCAGTTAGGGGCACAATGCACATATTCATACAGCCTACCTATATGTCACCTACTACTCTGCTACTGGCACTCTTGCATAACAGATGTACCTTAAGCACATGCCTCGATTGGACTGTAAAGGGTAACCTCACCCTGGCTCTGCTGTAATGACAGGGCTGACATTGCAGCCACAGTTACACAAACCGCTTGCTGGCCTCCAAAGTGTTCAGACTCCCCCATGTATCCTAGCCTGCAGCAGCTGCAGCCTGAAGCATACACAGCTATATGTTATGGTACTTTCTACAGATTGACCATACCTCCCAACCCCCATAACAGATGATCTGGACACATCCATACATAAAGAGGGGTCAAAGGCCCACAGATAAGGACATGTTTTACAATTTGCCCCTACAAAGACAGTGAGTAACTAGATAGAATAGCAGCTACTGCATTAGCATGCATATTCTTATGGGTATGAAGTGTGACATGCACGTCTCTCTCCCCTTACTGACCTCAAACAACATTGTTTGCCAGTGAATTGCCAGAGGACCACAATGTCATGGGACACTGCCCAAATATAAGAGGTAAAACTGTGCACATATTTCATACATCTCTACAGTGGAATGCATTTGTGCTTACCCTCTGTGATACTGTAGTCCCCACACCTCAGTAATGTCCATCTCAAAAACTAAGAAAGAGGCCAAGGCCTACATGAAGGCCTTATGTATTGCACTGTGGTGCCATGTCATTGGGCAATGATAGTACAATTCAGCTGTTTTGGATGCAATTAGCACTTCTGAGCCACAGACTGGTGCAGAGGCAATTACCTGTTAATGAGTATTACCTACAAAAGGCAAGCAACTGCTTATGTGGAACAGGTGTGTATGTGGTTTTACTCACACAGACAGCATGTGTGCAAAGCATTTGCAGAGAAATGCTTCAAACAAAGGAATACATCACTCTGCATGGTATGTACTATATTTCCCCATAAAACTGGATGCAGATGGGAGAATAGAGGTATGGGGAATAGGGATTAAAACAGTAGGCTTGTATTAGATCTATGATACTGAAATGTCAGTGATGCTCTGCTGTCCAACACCTACAGTCATGCCTCTCAACTGTCTCTGCTTTGAATCACATCTCTGCTCTGTCCCTGTCAATCCCTCCTACAACAGTCAGTTGTTGTAGTAAAGATAGTAGATTACATGTAAGATATAGTGACAATAAGTAAGAGTGTACACTCCTGTAGCATCAAATTATGTACTGTAATTCCCCTCCTCTCAGTCTGTCAATGTCACACATAAATAGTACTAACATTATAAAAGTGTCCCTGAATGTCCCTGATGTACTCTGGCTAAGTCCCTGTTTCATGGACATTCATCCCCATCTGGTTGAGAGCCGTGCCTAATATCTGTCTCAAACCCCTACAGTAAGAAATCAGGACAAAGCCATAATTAATGGGGGGACAAAGGCCCAAACTCAGTGACAGAGTATACATATTGGCCATATAAAGTAAGAATGTGAATAGACTAACAGATATTACTGTAGCATGTTTTTTTCTGAGGGATCTGACAGGTGACAGATTCTGTTTTAATTTTCTGACAGCAACCATCAATGATTTGACAAACATTTGTCAGACATCCAATAGTTTGAGCAAAAAGGACTACATGTATGAGGCAAACATGATGACATTCTGCAAACATCTGTATAGTTGAGAGGTATGATGCCTACAGGGAACATATACTACAGCAGGTGTGCATTGCTGTCTGTCATTGTGGCACACTGGTGTTGCTGGACTGTCCCCACATAGTTGTAATAGCACACTGCTATTTATCCAACAGTGGCCGTATGACGTATTAATAGCGGTTTACTTATAGGGGGCACACCACAGTACACTGCAGTGATGGGTGTAGAGACATACAGCAGAATCTGTGATAGCACACAGGGACATTACCCAGTATTGCTAGTATGTTGGTGATAGCCATACATGCAGTGTGTTGCCAGACTGTGGGGTATGCTGTGTGAGAGAACAGTGGATAGTGAAGGCCATTATGTGTGTGTAGGGTCTGTACATAGTGGACATCAATGTACCTGGTCCTGTAATGTGTTTTCCTCTTGTTGTCTTGCAGAAACAATGTACTGACAGAGACAGACACCATTTTCATCAGCAGAGAATGATGCTATAGTGAATGTCCTCAGACAACACCATCCCATCCTGCTTTCAACAGTTCACCACAATCATGAACAGTGGACAGCACTGTGGGGCGACCTTGTGAAGGCTGTTAATCAGATTGGCCAACAGGACAGGACCTATGAGCAGGTCTTACACTGGGACACAGATATGGTCAATGGCAGCTGCTGTTGCCAGGGATCATGCTGCCATGGCTGGAGGGCTTGCAACAGAACAACCACTCTTAGCCACAAAGGAACTCCTGGTGAACCTAGGATAAACCAACATGTCCCAGGCATCCATCACACCATACATCCTGGAGGTGGGTGCCACAGTGTCCACATCTGAGGAGTCCCCATCTAAGCTTACTGTGTTCACCAGTATAATACATTAGCAGTCATTGTGGCAAGCTCTACAGACCAGTACATGGGTGTCAGGTCTATCTGCATTGGGAGGGAGGGTTTTGACTTTTACCTACAGTTGTACACATATACTCATAATGTCAGCAATATAGCCAGTATCACATTAGCTACTGTACATGTGGATATATGCAAATATCCCATTGTAACACAGCAACATTTGGTGTTGCTGACAATACCTCTACCTCACCTTTTCATAGGTTCTTCAGGTGTGGCCAGAGTCCATGATCCTGTACCTGGTAATTGTGATACTCTTGTTTTATGGCTCATATACACCCTATGAAAGTTAAGGGGTGCCATTTTTGCACAACTGTTGTGCTTAGCCAGAGTAGAATAGTTGTATGTTCCATTTGGAGCAGTTAACTACAGTGCATAGCCTAGAGAATGACAGGTGTGTATTTGTACAGACATTAACATGTTTTCACTTATAGTTATGAGCAACTGCACAGCCTGCTATACATGAGGCAATTACTCCAAGATGCCCATTCAAACACAATAGGGAGATGGTACGTACCTGAGGCAGTGATACTACAACTGGCATATCATTCTCAAGATAGGTGAACTGGATTTTATGTGTAGTTCTATCACATGCACTGTCATATTGCATACCTCACAGGTGTATTGTACTGGCAATGTTAAATGGATGTAGGTGTCATGCATGCCCTACAGCACCTGACTTGCCTGTGTATGTTGTTGTGAGTATGTGTATTGTGCATGGGCTCAGAGATGAGAAAATGTGGGACTTGTAATTCAGTTGTAGATCATCATGTGTATCATGTAATGCAGTTGTGGATCTTCATGTGTATGAGTCTGTGTGGATTATCATACATAATAGTGCAGGTGGTAATACACTGCTTTTGTCTTGCTTCTCACAGGTTTACAGGGGGTTTGGAGTCTGTCCCCCTCACAACCTAATGTCAGTGTCTTATTGGACTCTGATGATGATAGTGGCCACAGTGAGGCACAGGTGGGGTTGTCGAGGGCTGAATCTGTCCCAGAGGTTGACATTCCTCTTCTGCCTCTATTGTCCCTGCGCACAGTCAGTATGACCACACATAGTCACCAGAGGCCACAGATATTGGACAGTGAGAGGGTGGTGACATAGTACAGGACAGTGTGAGAACTGTGGCTTAAATGAGTATAGACACTGGCCATAGCCAGAGAGCTGGTGAGGTCCCACATAGACAGATTGACAGGCATGCTCAAAGAAGGACTGCTGCCCATCCATCTCCTGTTGCAAGTGTCACATCGGGTCTATATTAGAACATCGAAGTTTCAAAACTTTGAATGTTCTAATATTGACCCATATTAAGCGAACACTGAAAATATTGAAGCTACAGAAAACCAAATGTTTTCCTAGGGAAATAATTCAGTTGTCCATTTCTGTTGCTTTGGTATTTTCAGCACTGTGGTGGTAAGTTACGGGTCGGGTTCAGGTAAGTGTGCGATTGAGTGCTGGTTAGGTTAGTTAGAGGTAGGGTGCGGGTTAGGTATGTGTGCGATTGTGTGGACGTGAGGGTTAGGGTGTGTTAGGTGAATTAGGGTTAGGGCATGGGTTAGGTATGTGTGCAGTTGTGTGGATGTGAGGGTTATGGTGGGATAGGTGAGTTAGGGTTAGGGTGCGGGTGAGGTGAGTGTGTGATAGTGACAGACCTTAGGGTTAGGGTTTGGGTTAAGGTAAGTGGATAGTGGTGTATGTATAGTTTAGTGTAGGGTTAGGTGTATGATTTTAGTTGCATGTGTGTGGATTGCTGTTTGTTTGGTGTGCTTGTGTTGTGTGTATGTGTTTTGGAACAGCAAATTTTTCCATAGGAAAAAATTTGCTGTTCTATATGCTTGATGTTTTCAACTTTCATTGAATAGGGTTCGATATTAGAACATTCAAAGTTTTGAAACTTCGGTGTTCTAATATAGACCCATCACATCATGGGTCACTCGCCACATGTTTCAGGCTGTCATGGAGGCACAGGCATGTTCTGAACACAACACTAGATGGATGCTTAGGGTTATGGATGCAGCACAGTCTGACATCTGTGACTGCCTCCACTGCTTTTGTGATGCCCTAGGTCATTTCACTGATGTAGCAGACAGATGGGCTGAGACAGTGTCTGTCTTTGAGTGCATGTTGTCTGTGTTGGAATATCTGGTTGTAGTTGGTCATAGGACACGTGGACATAGGCCAGCAACACCATCTGCTGAGAGTCTATGTTGCCATGCACACTCACGCTCCATAGTGCAGTACCTCCAGTGCTACAGAGGGAAGTGTGCTGTCCACACCATGACATGGCAGGCCATGGACATGTGGTCCTGGGCAGTCCCATGATGGATGTGTGCCCAGCAGACAGCAGTCACTGTCAGGTACTAACACCGCATCTGACTTTGGGCATGGTGGTGCCAATGCTACTTGTGGTGAAGCCAGTTCCCATGTTCATGGCTGGAAATGGTGAACTGTCCACTCTACCATGCATGGTCCATAGCTGTCCACCATGCACATGTGTAGGGCTAGCACTGGGCTTGACTGTCTAAATGCACACACTCCAACACTACTGTCACATGCAGGTCACCTACAGACACACACGGCATCTCTCCATGGCCCATCTAACCAGCACCCATTCCTGACTCACACACAGGTTGTCAACTGTTTGGCACAGTCTAGGCCTCTGGTACCCCCACACCACACCATGTACATGTGATGATACCTGTGCCACATCCCTGCCATCCATGCCATTGATGCGGGGACCTGCATATATGTGTCTGATGTACAGGATGACTATATAACTTTACCTCTGTTTGTGTAGTGCAGAAGTGTTATGCCATGGCAGTTGTGTGCTACGACAAGTACTTTATGCTAGCATGTGTCATGACTACACATCAGACATTGTGTATCTTTGTTGCTTTATGGTACACTGGTGGTAGTGTTACAGAATGACAGATGTGTCATGGACCTGTGTATGTTTTGCCCCAGGAGTCTGAGCGGTTCAATTATGGACATATGGTGGCAATACAGTGGCACAGGATAGCAAGGCAGTATAGTAGAGATATGATGTCAGCAAGGTATGCCAGTATATGTGCATGGCTCCCTATGTGCACATGTGTAGAGCAGTGTTTCAGGAACAATGGGGACAGTCAGTGTCATCATGCTTTCATACCCTTTGATACACTCTACTACCCTTGGTATATGTTACCCGGGTATTTTGCACATGCAGCTCTAGATGTTGGTGGACATCAATTATGTTTATGTAGAGGAGGGCAATTTAGGGCCAACAGCTAGTCACAGGGCCATAAAATGTATTACCAATCCATAGGGGTAGGCCACATGCACATGTCTCTATTGCTGCAAGGGGGACATATTTACACACACAGACACACACAGAAGTTGGATGCTTGGAGATTAGAACCCCTACCTATCTAGGTAGCACACACTATAGCTCTCAGTACTTATTGCATGCACCATGCTGTTTATCTGGTATTTCATTGTCAGCCAGTGCTCTTAAGGTGGATGACATCAGCAGGCCTTGTAAAAGAGGCCAATGTCGAGGACAGCAGCTAGTCACTGGGCATAAAATGCATACCCATTGCACATGGGGATATATTTACACACACACACACACACACACACACAGACACACGCTCACACACACACACACACACACACACACACACACACACACACACACACATACACACAGTTGGATGATGTGAGATTAAAACATCTACCTGTCTAGTCATACATACTATAGCTTGCAGTACTTATTGCATGTGCAATGGAGTTTATCTGTTGTTAGATTGTCAGCCAGTGCTGTTAAGGTGGATGACATCCGAAGGCCTTCTACAGGAGGGAATTTAGAGAGCAGCAGCCAGTCACAGGGCCATAAAATGCATACCATTGCACAAAGAGAGCCTATATGAGCATGTCCATAGTGCTGTGAGGGCATATATTGATGTACACACACAGAGACACACACACACGCACACACACACACACACACACACACACACACACACACACACACACACACACACACACACACACACACACACACACACACACACACACACACACTTGGATGGTGTGAGATTAGAGCTCCTACCTATCTAGTATTACACACTACATTTCACAGTACCTATTGCAGATGCCACAGGTTATGTCTGTTGTATGTGTTGATGCAGGCATAGTACCAATAGCCTTGTGTTGGACAGCATGTGTGGCCTGCAGAGTGATACTGCTTGGTACTGTTATTGTGCCTAGTATCCTAGGTGAGGGATAACTGGTCATATCCCTGCTATGTGTGTACACTTACCAGTCTGGTCATATCTGGCTGTTTGTATTTTGATAGGCAGACATGTGGCCAGGGACAATATGACCTGTGCAAGGCATGCGTTGTACCCATTGTACATTACACCACCTGTGTACCTATGTCTGTCTGCAGGGTGACAGCCCACAGGGTCAGGGGTCTGTGGGTGAGGTGATTATGTACTGTTGTGGCCTTGGTCTGGTGCCATCAGACAGCTGTTGTGATGTGTATGTGCAGATAACCCCAGCATTCAGGGGTATGTGAGAACATTCGTACATACCTGCCCATATCTATATCAATGTGTATAATAAGGTTATCCCTTTAAATGTAGTTGTGTATGTGGGGAGTCTATGTATAACTGTACTTTGCATAGCTATATATACATATTGTTATTTTATATATATATGTACCACCTACTGATAGAGACACTAATCAAGTGTGAGGGGGATAGGGAGAGACAGATATGTATATGTAGCTGTATGTATGTACAGACATATTTCCACATAGCAAGTCTTTGGACAGTAGAGGCAACAGACCTGGACTTAAGTTAACTAAGTGTAGGAGCATGCCGAGTGTGATTGTCAGTACTTATAAGGTGACTCCAGGCCAGAGCTATCTGTACTCCAGTCCAGGATTATTGTGTGCTACAGGGCATTGGCTGCTGTACCTGCTACCACAGTACTGCAGTTCCCTGATATTGTCCAAGGCATTCCTTGGCTATTTGATGACCTTAATATGTGACTCATACTTCAGAACTGTACAGAGCTTAATTGCTGTCCAGACTTTTGCCTCATATTTTGGCCCATTTCACATAACATTCTGGTTTTCTGGCAAATTAGTGGCACATCAGTGAAGATTGCAATACATAAATAATGACAGACATTTGAGTTTCAGACTCTATGCACATGACCAGAGTCATGCTAATGCAGGACCTGTTATTCTATCAACATTCTACGTTTGTAGGTACAAATATTTAAAACCTGTCCCAATTTGTGGGCCTTGGTCCCACTTTTATTCATGGCTTTGGCCAGATTTCCTGCTCTAAGAGATTTAGAAGTATGGTGTGACTGGGGTACATGGTGAAACACCACACACAGGGTGACAGTCTACATACCTCTCCCTGTGCATGTTTTTGCAGAATGTCCAGCATTTCACCTCATATGTCTGCTGTGTTCCTCATACATTTGTGTTTTTCTGGTGCTATACTGCAAACAGCGGTCACTGACTTGTTGTACCTACTGACACATTTAAGTGATGGCCTTTACATCTTGCAGCTAATCTGACCTGTTGCAGCCTGCTGTTATACTAGCCACCTTCTAGGTTACTCAGAGCATGTATAATGTCTGTCTGTAGGTATGGCCTTTTGTGCCCCCATTCACTCTGGCTTTGTCCAGCTTTCTTGCAATAACATATTGAGGGGTTATGACAGTCTGTGGGACTACCACCATATGAGTACTTCACATGCAAAAGATGTTAGATGTTGCCAGATTTGAACAATCAGCACCATCACACATGCTACTGTCCCTGGCCCAGTAAGTCATACCAGCCACCAGTCAGAGAGATTTCATTCCTCACACTATCAACAGGATAGGGAAATTGTCTGGTCTGCTGGTATATCATTGCAGACTTACTGTTACAGCAGTTGTATGGGAACACTGATGTGTTTGGGATGGGGGATGACCAGCCTATGCTCTGCTGGCAATGACAGTCATGTAATTGTCCTGTGACCCCACTGTTTGTCATCTCCCTGGAATAATGTTATGGAGTATCCAGTGATGTGGCCTAGTGGATATTATGGGGCACATACTAGTAAACAGAGTACCAGTTGTCCCAAGTGGCTGTTAGATCTGTACAAGTAGCCCAGTAGCCTTCTATAGATTTCTGTAAGTATCCCAGTAGCACACTGTATATATAGCCCACTATATTCCCTTGCATACATGAGGCAGATCCATACATACACTACCATATTGTAGTACCCCTTACAAGTGGTGTACAGGAGAGTGACTTATATTGTGAATGCAGCAGTTGACAAAAGTTTGGGGCAGACTCTCTCTGATGCACACAGTCCACAGCCAATACATGGTAAGGTACAGGTTGTGTGGGCTGGCTGACATCATTTTTACTAATATGTATGTGAGTCGGAGTAAGTTGTCACTCCCTAAGGCCCTAGGTTGTCAGTGCATGTGCTATGTGTTGTCTCTTGACCAAGGCCAGGGCATATTGGGCATGGCTATGTCTGCCTGCAGGAACAGCCTTAGGGGTTCCTCCTCTGAGTCCCTTTGTGGGTGTGGCTGTGGTGACCTAGGCACTGGTTGAGGGCTGTGTATTCCTTCCCTTTGCTGATCCTGCTGCAGCTGTTTTTGCAGGATCCTATTGTGTAGCATGGCACATACTGTGAACATCTGTGCACATGTGACTGGAGAGTACTGCAAGGCACCACCAGATATATTGAGGCACTGGAGCCATGCCTTCAGCAGCCCAGTCACATGTTCTATGATGTTTCTGGTTTGTGTGTTTGCCTCATTATGGTGTTCTTCAGTGGTTGTGTGTGCATTTTTGATGGGTGTTAACATCCCCGGTTCCAGTGCATAGCCAGCATCCCCAAGTAAATGGCCATGTGGGATGTTCACCCCTAGCAAATATCTAATACAGCTGTGATGCATGCATACATGGGAGTCATGATAACTGCCAGGGCTGCATGCACACACATTCATGATAATGCCCTGGATATTGCACACAACCTAGCAGTTGATGGAGTGGTACCTCTTGAAGTTGACATAGATTCTACTCTCTTCACAGGGTGGTGCCTTGATGTGTACATGAGTACAATCTATGGCATCCAGTACCTCTGGGTAGTGTGCTACATGGTAGAAGTGTTGCATACTGCTGGACCTCTCCTCATGGGTGAGGGGAAAATAAATGTGCTCACTGGCATGTGGTAGCATGGTATCCAGGAACTGGTGGAGTACAGATGCCTCTGAGACCCCCATCATGTCCCCAGTTGGTCTTTGGAAAGTACCTGTAGCAAGTATCCTAAGGGCTACATATACCTTTGTTTCCACTGGGATGGGTTCCCCTCTGTTGGCTCTGGATCTGAGCTGAGGTTGGTAGAGCTCAGTGAATTCTTGCAGTCAGTCCCTATTCACCTTTTAATGCTCTACAATCTCCAGCTCATGTAGCTCCTGGTAGGTTACCCTGGACCTGAACACTCTTATCCTTCTCAGTCTAGGCCTATGGTCAGCATCAGCATCAGCTGCATTGACCTCAGCATCTAGCACATACATATGTAGCAGACTGCAGCAGCCCTTAGCATTCTCTAGGCTAAAATTCCCAAGTCAGTACTCCGCTGGTGCAGAGTATGGGGGAAAAATCAGATTGTAGGGTGTATACATACTTTGTAGTGCTCTGCTGTAGGTGTAGCCTGTGTGATTGGCTACCTATGAATCATTCCACATGCCAAGTACATCATTCAGGGGTTTAATGGCCCTAGTTTAAGTGAAACAGGGCTCATCACTACTTAATATATCATTGGCTTTTTCAGCCAATTTATTTTGACAGCGTTCCTTGCTGAACACTGCAGCGCACATTGAAAACCCATGCCACACAGATAAACAAGGCTTAGCAGTGAGCAGACATGCTCCCATGGAAGGTCATGCAAACATGCTCAAACATGCTTAAACCCACTGAAACACCTGCCCTGAAGGTAAAAAAGCTTAGCAGTCACTGGACACACCCCTGTTTAGCAGAGCTGTGCAGCACACAAACAGTCACCACTGAGCACCAATAAGCTTAAAAGTTTCCGGACACAGCCCTTTTTGATGTCAGCTACCTCTTCTGTGGACAACAACATGGTACTGTTCCACCATGGATGGGATCTGCAGACACAGATACCTGTTTGTGCTATTCAGTAACCCCAGCTCATTTGCATACAGATCCATGCCAGTCCCTGGAAACTACTCGGTTTCAGGCACTGCCTCATTAGTAACCACAGGAGTTCTACATTGTACATACTCCACACAGGGTCCTACAATGCATACTGTTACATACTCACAAATTCTGTTTTTTACAATTTTTTTCCATAATGTCATGTTTGCACACTGCAGCGTACCATGCAAACATACCCAAAGTATTAAAAAAAATAAAATTATTTTACATAATTTTCCATATGGTTTTGTACATGCAGTGGCTACTTTTGCAAATATCTGTGTCCTCTATATTATTTCTGCCATTGTAAGTGCACTTTTCCAGCCCCTGCTGTCATTTTTACATCCTGTACACAGATTGTTTCTGTGTACATTATGGACACCAACACAGGGTCTGCACGACTGCCTTTCTGCTTGCTGGATTACTCTACCTGTCTTATTTGCATGCATTTCATCTGCTTATGAGATGATTTGCATGCCACGGACACTTCTGTCTTCCCACGCTCGTGCACACCCCTCAACTCTGTTTATTAGATCGCACATGTACTTACTTCTATGTAAGCACAGTGCCACTATGCCTACATGGAAAAAAAGTATGTGTAGGCTTTATTAAATTCCCCCTTGATCTCTAGGTTATTTTTATATAGACACACAGATCTCTTTCTTTCATTGTCCCAGTACGCCATGTATATATCGGTGTGCTTACCCATTTCTTATATTTTGAATATCTGGAGGTTTTTTTTTTTTATCCTGTCCAAGCCTTCATTGTAAATGTGTTCTGTCAGTTGAACCTCATGGTTAAAATACAAAAATAAATTAAATAAACATAGCCATAAAATTAGCTACAGGGTTGCATAGTCTTGAAGACCACTGAGTCTCCCTTTCTGTACAGATAATTTCCAATTTGTAAGGCTGCAGAATTTTTTTTCCTGATTTCTCTGTGAGAGAGCTCTGCAGTCAGGGACATACACAAGGTGTTTTTGAAAAAAAAAACTCCAAGACAAAAGTGTGTGACTGTGGGAACACTACTTGAGCAAACTGTGGTTTACTAGTTGTGCTTCTGAAGGAAAAACGGAACACTATTAGCTTGTACTGTTTATATAAGTATACGTTCACATAGCTATTCCTGCACTACTGTTACTGTGAAGACATTTTCACATTATATCCATTTATTATCACATGCTGACTGTAGCTTAAAACTCAGTGGAAATCACCCAAAAATCTGTTTTTGCTTGTAAATGAATGCATATTGATTATAAATGGATTGTTGCAAGTCACCTTCAACATACCCCCGAGTTACAGTTCGGCATATGGTACTAAGTGAAGAATGAAAAGAAAGAAGCGTTTAGCATACCATGTGACTTCCTGAGTTTATTTTTGCTTTATTTCTCCCTGACCACCTTTCTTTGTTTTACTCACTTGCTCTCTTACATGGAAATAAAGAGTTTACAAAAAAAGGAAATAATTAAGTGTTGATCACATATGGTACATTATTCAAAGCTGAGGTCAGTTTTTTTTTTTGGTGTCCTTATAGGGACATGGATTTTTATGACAAATATAAATTCTTTATATAGTCTGCCTCTGTACCCTCTAGCAACTATATAAACCAATTAAACCAACAATGTATTTTTAAACAACAATGTAAACATATTTAACTAACAGTTTATTTTCTCACAACTATGCAAATCAATTTAATCAACAATTTATTTCCCTGTGACTATATAAACTAACTTAACCATCAATTTATTTTCCCATGGTTATATAAACCTACTTAACCAACAGTTTATTTTTCCAGTGTGAACCTTGGCTCTAGATGATTGTCACTGTTGAAGTGACACCCCAACCTTATGTGCAAAAATAGGAAAAAGTTGTGGATGGATGGATGGATCAGTCAGAATCCCACACATAATGCTCACATTACTCCTGTAAATCAGCAGTCTTTATTGGAAACCTGCGATTTGGAAGCAGTGATGATATCTTCATGTCTGTCCATGTGCCTTTATTATTATCAGTACATTCCAGAAATGAATTATAAGCCCACCATTGTCTGATCTAAGGGAAGAGTTACAGAAGAAGATAGACAGATACATTTTCACTACTGTCTCCATGAGACATAAGACATATTCTCGAAGGATTCTTGTCCTGGACTGCTTTAACTTTAAATGACACCCAAATTCATGGCAGATGAGTTGCAGACAGAAACATTCAGGAATTTACAGAACTTAATAAGATGGTTGTGCTAGCATTTCCTCACTTAATCCCCAGCCATATCTGCCCACATAAAGGAAAACAGTCATATATTCTGTATATCCAAGCAAAATGGCTACATGGACATGTCAGTAGAGGTGGGGTTTTACGGGCATGTTTATACTACTATAGTCTTGGTCAAGATCTCTGGTATTACAAAACCTGTCTATTAGGGCATTTGCTTAAATATTATTAATTACCATAACCTTCTGATTGCCCTGACTGTCTCTCTAGTGAAGGAAAATCCAGGTCAGTGGCAACAGGAATGATGTACATCTCAATTCTCACAATAAGATGAACTTTGTAGGCAAGAGATATTTCTAAATCAGTAATGCAGGCTTATTAAATATAATATCCGAAGCACAGTCTGTCTTCAAAATGCCATCACTAAGATTTCAGGGCCTGACGTCATTGTTACTTCAGATGGACAATCCATAAGTTAAAATGTTTTGTGTTTATGTTTAGACCCCACTATATTTTCAGGCCCCATCCATCATCTGTGGACATTTGGTTTAGATACGCCCCCTCAGATTGCACAGGAAGCATTTTTATTTTTTTAGAATATAGATTTACCATTTGCATTGTCCATTTCTGCTTTAGTCAATGGAGGACATTGTGGAGTCTTGAATTGCTACCATAGATTTGCTTGGTCACACATGTGCTTTCCATATGACTTCTCCTTTACCCAGGAACACTGCTAAACATGTACAGATGAGCTCTGGGCCCACCTCACCAACCAAGAAATACCCATGTCTGTTATACTTAGTATACTTAGGTTCATATGTTTATACTAGGCTAAGGAAAACCAGGGTCTTTACAAACCTAGCCATGCAACCCAACCCAGTTTTGTCCCCGAGTTCATTGGAAGCCTATATAGTGGGTCATGTTAGTAAAGTGGTAGCCAAGGGTTACGTGGGGGTAGTTGGGGATTCATTTACTTACTGTCAACCTCTGTCCATCAGACACATGGGGGCCAAACTGGGGGTGAATTTGCGATTTCCCATTCAATGATCAAGGTTTCTTTTGAATAACTCCAAGGATAAACTCTGCTTCACATAGATGGGGAGCTTACTCCACATTGCAGGGATCCTTTGAAACACATAATCGATCTCGAAAGCATGTTCTATTTACGTTGCAGAAAAAGTTCAGATTCTTGGATTTACTGTTTCTGGTGATGTTTGTTTTGCAGAAGTGCAAAAGCTCTGTCAGAGCTGGATCTGAGGATGCCTTATATGCTAGGCATAGATTGCTTCTCAGTAACCTATAGGACAGTAAGCCTTAAGGCGGTCTGTGCAGGACAGAGTATTTATACCCTGGATCATACCTTTCAGCTGTAGAGATTTTCACAGAATGTCCATATTTTCACCTCATATTTTTGGCCTGCTACTTGTAAAATTGTGGTTTACTGGCAAATCATTGCCAAATCTTTGAGGACTGAAGTCAGGAAATAATGGCAGATATTTGAGAGTCAGACTTCATACACTTCAGAAAATTCATGCTAATGCAAAACCTGTTATTCTATCAGCTTTTTAAGTTTGTAAGAGCAATATTTCAAAATTGCCCCTATATTTGGGCCTTTGTCCCCCCATTATTTATGGCTTTGTCCAGATTTCTTACTCTAAGAGGTTGAGAGCTATGCTCTGGATTCTCCTGGTGAGGAACCTTTGAGGACATTCCAACTGTTGCAAGTGCCTGGTTAGGTACATACCAAAGGAGGCATTGTAGTCAAAGCTGGGTCTGATATGGGCTGAGTGGAGTGGTACTATAACTTCCTTCGACCTGGATGCTATATTATTGTTTATGAGTTGGGTGACGTAGAATGAATGTTTTACTATCCTGAGTACTTTTTGGTTGAAGGCCAAATTACTGTCTAGATATGTTGTCAGATCCCTAACTATCAAGTGAACTCTTAGGGGTGTTTTATCGATGGACTAATTAGATTGGG
This sequence comes from Protopterus annectens, assembly GCF_019279795.1. Taxonomy (NCBI): domain Eukaryota; kingdom Metazoa; phylum Chordata; order Ceratodontiformes; family Protopteridae; genus Protopterus; species Protopterus annectens. Next base: position 1,134,861,190 of record NC_056743.1, read on the forward strand.
TGGATGATTTCCTGAGGGGCACTGTAATGCATTTCTTCACATTGTGTTTTAATCTGTGGCTTTGGCACCAGTCACTTGTTTGTATTAGACCGTCTTGTAGGATGCTGGTTTTATGGGGGGAGTCTGTATTGACTCCCAGTTTACAATCACCTGTGATCTTGGTGGAGTCAGAGGTTTTTGACATTAGGCTTTACTTCTGAGAAGTAGATGCCAAACAGGAGCAGACCGAACACAGATCCCTGGGGTACACAGCTGGTGACCAGTCTCCTGGTTGAGGTGGTCATACTGATCCTGACTTCTTGGGTCCTATCTCTGAGCCAGGCAGAAATCCAGTGAGTTATGTAGGGATTTATGTCACTTTATCAACTGCAATTCTGTATGACCTGTATTCCACATACCTCTTTCTTACTGAATAGGATTATTTCTTCTACCAAATAACTATAAGCATACCTTTTTCTAGTTTTCCTTATTTTTTTCCTATTGTTTGTAGGGATTAACTTAAAAATCTCACTCAAGATAGTTACGACTCTAGCATAAACAGCGTTGTCAATATTCTGTATTTTTCTTAAGGCATGTATTACTTTCCTCATGAGTAGGGGAGTTAGATGCCTATGCTATTAATCTGGGTCTACATAATGCTTACTATACACCCTTCCAAAATTTTTGATAATACTGTTAAAGTTAATGCAGTCTTTACTCAGGATTATCCCTCACCTTCTGAGAATAGTTTTCATTCTCAGTACTTGCATTCCCCAAGTAAAGATCAAGCATTTCTCCCTCATGCTAACACTATCACTGCCTTTTTTTCCATATCATGTACAGACTGTATCTGCTCATTTTCTCTCTTAGCCAATTCATTTTTATGCATTTGTTTATGTATTTATATTTGTTTACTGGGGTAGTGCATTAATCTGAATGGACCATTTGCAGGCAGAGACCAGGTGAATAGGATCACATAAGAAATGAGCAAAACATATTGACAGAGACAAGAAATGTGTGCATGAACATGCTACATTACATTCACTCTACATCTGCTTTGTGATCCAATGTTTCTGCTTTCTGTTATACTACCTCCACCTTTCTGTTCTACATTTCATGACATCTACAGCTGCAGTGTGTCATTTACAGCTCTCATCAGCAAAATCTGCAATTTGAATTCATCCCATTGTACATTGTGTCGGTTACTCTGGTTTTGGATCCCACCTGTTGTTATCTGGCTGCCATTTAGACTGGGATTGTCCTGCAAGGCTACCACTATATCTTCCTTCTGCTTCTTTTGTTAGCCCTGAATCTATTTTTTTATTCTATGGACTGCTAATTATGCTTGTGTGTGACCTACCTACCTCTATTAGAAAACAGTCAGACAGCAGAGCTATATTATGCCCCTTCCAAAGCTTCATACTTTCCAAGAAATTGTTGTTGAGTTAATAACTGCAGTACTAAGTAAGTTCACTCTGGAGTTTACAGCTTATGAAAATCTGTTTGATCTATCTAGCTGAAAAAGGTATATCTACTGATATCAGAAAGGCCTTCTTCCTTGCCCAGTTGATCATCAAATGCATATCTTATATTTAATTTTAGTTAGTTAGTTATGCTTTGTTAGCCAAGGTACTCCCATTACCTCATAGCCCACTTTTCAGGACAAACATGAGCTGTATTCATACTGACTAGGAGACATTTGGTCAGGATACCAGGAAACTTCCCCTACTCTTGTTCTGTGGTGGGCAGTAAACTTGTGACAGGAAAGGTGGGAGGCATAGAGAAAGGTGGCAGAGACATGTCATTCACTGGAAATGTTAAGTGTAGCAGAGTGGTCTAAGTCAGCAGTTAAAGTGGCAATGGCTGCTAGTAAATTAACTGATCTTTTTATGACCATTGTTGACTTTCTCAGCCCATCATAATGGTTACTGTTGAAGAAGGGTTACGCTGCATAATTTAATTGAAGAGAACAATCTTGTAGAATATGCAGTAGGTTATGCAACTTTTTAAAAGGATTCTAAGATAAAGATGTCATCTGCATATATTTATATTGTTATATTTAGTTGAAATAGGTCGGAAAGAAAATAATTAATACAAATTGAAAATAACAGAGAGCTAAGAGTGGGTTCCTGGGGCACACCTGTGTTAAATGTTTATAGACTGAAAAGAAGATATTTAGTTATATCTGAAATGCTCCAGATATCTTTGGAACCATTTTAAGCCTGGACAGGCAAAGTTGAACTTCCTTAGCTTATTGAGAAGGAGGCTGCTGCTTAATCACCATACTGTTAACAAAACATAATAACATAAACAACATCAGCATACTATTAAGGAAGGTAAATAAATCAAAAGGCTGGCAGGTCTGTGTGCAAGGCTGCAAGTTTTAAGAACAGATAAAGAAAAACTATACAGGCAGCATAAAGATATAATCAATCTTTTTATAGGAACTAGACAGGATGATGGATAGAGTATAAAAACACCTATAAGAACTTATATTTGCAGATGTAATATACCTAAAGAAAGAGGTGCTCTCTTGAAAAATGTAAAGAGTTAAAACAATAATAGGGGGATAAAATTAAAAGTGCAATGGAAATAAATAGACATATTTAAGTTTACTGAGTTATTAGAGACAGAAAACAAAATTATTCTGTTAAATCAGAAAGGAGGAGTTGAACCCTATTTGAGTAATCAAGTTAAAGATCATATGCAAAGTTTTTTTACCACTTATTGTTGTAATTATAGTCTCATCAAGTAAGGTGAGCATTCTGATTCTAAAGTGTGTGCTTTTTACTTCACTTACATTAATGGAGCTGTATTTATTAAGTTTAAAAATTTGTGTTTGTATTTATTATATGCTGGGCCACTTTCCAATTATTTCCTGATACCGTGTCTTCTGGCAGCATCTTCTGATGAGGTCATAAATACATAAACAGTCTATTTTGCAATACATCAAGGTATTGAATTGAATGGATTCTCACTATGCCAGTAACAGGTTCTAAGATTCTATAACATTCTTTTATATAGTCTCATAACTTACTCTTAAGCATAGCCAAAACTTACCTGAGAACCTGTTGGGGCAACTTAGGCTGATTTGCTCAAGAGGAGCATCTCCATCTCTATGTTAGACATGGTATTTGTCACTCGTCCCTCTTAGTATAGATGACGAGCAGGCGGGGTAGTTCATTTATATGCTTTATTACATAGAAATACATCAGTATGGATAACAGCATTACAAAATATAAATGAAGTCATTAACTGACAGACTACACAGACATACATGCTTATATCTCAATATCTTACTACAAAATGGCAGTCAGGCTCGCATAAAACAAAAAAATGGCGGTGTCCTGTGTGGCAGCGGCTGCTTTGGCTCATCAGAGAAATGTGCATTATTTGTGCAGTTCTGCATCTAAATCAAGTAAAACATCCAAATCAGGGACAAAAACATATGATAACCTAACAAACAGCAAGGAGAGACTTCATGAAATTCGTCTACAAAGCTTGACGTGCAGTAAGTTTGATGGACTGCTGGCTGCAGGGCCTGCAAGGCCTAATACACTCTGTGAGCTACTGGATCTAGGAATTATACTGAAACACAATCCGAACTGCTCAGAGAATGTGGAATCAGTGTTTATTACTCAGAGAAGGAGAAGGAAAAGAAAGGGGTGTGAAAGAACTCATAAATGAGGATCCAGGGGTGGAATCATCACAAGATTAAAAGTCAACCCCTTCAGGCCTGCAGTACCATCCATTTTACTAGCTAATGTTTGTTCCTTGGAAAACAAAATGGACTACATAAAGTTAGAACTAACTAACCAGAGCAAGGTGATAAACTCTTGTGGACTTGGCTGAGCTCTAGCATAAATGACAGTGCAGTTCATGTGGAGGGACTATCATTATTTTATGCATATAGAATACAGTCTCTCTGTGGGAAAGCCAATGGGAGGTGGTGTCTGCATCTACAAAAATAACAATTGCTGCACCAGCTGTAAGGTGGTAAAAACAAAAATAAAAACAAGTACCAAGTTGGTTGGTCAATCCGTTGCAATAAAATGTCCAAAAATTATGATTAAATGCAGCGAGCTAAAAGAACTTCCTTTATTCTGACAAAATAGCACAAGTACTAAGTACTTTCACAAAATGTATCTGCTTCTTCAGGTGATAATGTCTATGCTTTTCCTTTGACTGTTTTTATACTTACTAGTTAATACATTAATTGAATAATCATCTAATTAAAATCAATGAAGCATTTAAAGTTGTATATCTCTATAAACTACAAGTGTATACATTACATATAAACATAAACATTAGAAACATAAAATACATTAAAAATAATAATAAAAACATTAATGTATTTACTTAATACAGTGATGTAAATAATTTAATTCAGGTTTAATAGAAAATACTTTGTTGAGACCTGGGGGAGTACATGCATTAAAATATAGTATCCATTTATTTTCCTTTCTTTCAGTATAATTCTTAATGTCCCCACCTCTCTTCATTCAAGATACATTTTCTAGAATTAAAATTTTAAACACATGCTGCTCATTTGTATTTAATATATGTTTATACAAAGAATTAGTAGTAATAGGTTCATAGGTTCATAGGTTTATACTAGGCTATCTGCCCTAAGGCATTTATAAGCCTAGCCCAAAGTTTTGGCCCCCTTATATGAAAAAATACTGTGCCCATTAGTTTGTTGTGCCTCTGTCCAGCAGTGACACAGAGATGATTCCCGGGGTAAACCTATGATCTCCCATCCACAGGTCAAGATTTCTCTTGAACACAGAGTTTGTCTCCTTATCTCCAGTATATGACTACTTATACTTTGTTTCAATTTTTGATTTGTTTTTCCTATGTAGAACACTGTGCATAATACACATCTTGCCATATAAATAAGATTGCTAGTATTGCAATTCCCATATGCTTTAATAAAAAATTCTAACTGTCTCGATGACTCTGTACAACTCTTACTAGTATATGTGCTTGCAACATACACATTTCCCACATCTATATGTTCCTACATATTTATTCTTGGGTAAACTATTGCTATACTGTTCTTTGTAGCATAGTTTCTTTTTTATGGTGTTACATTTCTTATATATATATATATATATATATATATATATATATATATATATAAAAGTGGGATTTGCACCTATGCTGTTTATTTCTGGTATCGGGGGACAACATGGGTCAATGTTTATGTATAATATTCCTTATATTTCTAATGTTTTGATCATAGTTCATGATATATTTACATTCCTTATCCACATTAGATTTCTCCTTCATTTTACTAGTTGAACTTTTATTAGAAAAAAAATTGGTGCATAACTATTATTATGATTTGACATAATCTCAGTTTTTATTTCTAGTGCTTTTTGCTTATCATGTACCCTCTGTTCAAACTCATTGGCTTATCACTGTTTTTTTCTATATATAAATATTTGTATTGTTGTTCTGTAAGTAAGTTATTTTCATATAGTTCCTCAAGTTTGTTGGCAACTATCTGTTGAATATATATGACATCTGTCTTTCTTATGCATGCATAGTCATTAGTTTTCAACATAGCTGTCATTGTGCTTTCATAGTAATCTTTATCTAATACACCTATCCCCCCTCCCTTATCAGCTGGTTTTATAATAATTTGTCATTGTGTTGTAAAGACTCTATGGCTCGATATTCCATTTCACTTAAGGTATAAAAACATTACTTATGTTTCTCATGAAAAAGTGCATATATGTCCTTTTCAACCATTTTCAAACATATTAACAACTTGGTTTTGTGGGGGTACAAAAGTACTTCTTCTATAATGCTTACTAGTTAAAACATTAGGTTCATTTACTTGCATAGAAGAGAGAAAAAACATGTAAATGCAGTTTCTGTATGAATAATTTAAATTCTGTAAGCGTTTTAAAAATATCCATACTAGTTGCAGGTACAACTGTTAGACCTTGGTTTAATACCACTATTCACTTTAAGTTAACTGATATTGCGATATATTAAAAACAATATTTTCATTACTGGTACCTGTTTTATAGTGTAATATGTCTAAGGACTCTATGAAGAGTTAACCTCAGGAAAGCAGCTGGACCTGATAACATTCTTGGAAGAGTGCTCAGAGACTGCGTTGACCAACTAACAAATGTACTCACAGACATCTTCAATAACTCACTGAGTCAATGCATTCTGCCCAAATGTTTCAAGTACACAAACATTATACCACTGCCAAAGAAGTTGCCACCTGCTAGCCTAAATGATTATCATCCCATAGCTCTCATGTCCACTGTGATGAAATGCTTTGAGAGACTGGTCAAAAATGTAATAACATCCAAACTAATCGCTGTAGAGGAGATGCTATCTCTTTGGCACTCCACTTATCGCTGGAACACCTGAAGAACAACAATAGCTGTGTGAGGCTACTTTTCATTGATTTCAGTTCAGCTTTCTATACAGTCATCCTGCAAAATCTGATCAGAAAGCTGGTTAACTGGGCATCAGCACTCCACTGTGCAACTGGATTCTGGACTTTCTTATAGATAGACCCCAGAAAGGGTTCGTAGGCAAGAATACATTGGAGAGCATCACCCTGAACACTGGAGTCCCACAGGGATGTGTCCTAAGTCCCCTGTGTTTCATCATACTAACCCATGACTGTACTGCTAAACACAGGTCAAAACCATATTATCAAATTTGCAGAAAATACAAAAGTTGTGGGCCTCAACAGGAATGATGACAAGACAGTCTACAGAGAGGAGGTGAATCAGTTCATAAGTTGGTGTTTATAACAATAATCTTGCACTAAATGTCAACAAGACCAAAGAAATAATTGCGGACTACAGGAAGAGCAGCAAAGAGCACTCTCCACTCATAATCAATGAAAAAACAGTTGAGAGAGTAAAAAGCACAAAATTTCTGGGTTTGCACATTGCAGAAGACTTGACATGGTCGGCCAACACAAATGCCAACATTAAGAAGATGCACCAAGGGCTTCACGTCTTGTGAATGTTGAGGAAAGCAAACCTACCATCAACGGCTCTCACATCTTTCTATAGGGACACCATCAAAAGTATACTGCCAAACAGCTTTACAGTATGGTATGGAGACTGCTCTGCTTCTGAGCACCAGTCCTTCCAGAGGATAGTGAAAGCAGCTGAGATGATTATCAAGAACTCCCTCCTGTCCATACAAGACTTGCACATGTCCAGGTGTCTCAGCATGGCAAGGAATATTACCAGGGATAGCACTCATCTTGCTTACAAGCTGTTCTCACATTTAACATCAAGAAGGCGCTTTCAATGCATACACTGCAAAACCATGAGATTTAGATACAGCTTCTTTCCACTAGCCATCAGGTTACTGAACTCTAGGAACAGTACCCTTCACACTTGACATTTTTTTTTAAAGTTCTGTACCAAGCGTCCACAGCTTTCCTGTGCCGGTCCCACGGTTCTGGGCTGCTAGTGCTCCCTCCCTGCCTCAAAGCAATAAGAAAAACTCCAGCCACCTTCTGAAGACACCCTAACTCTGCCAACTTGCCTGGTAATCTGAACACTAGTGCTGAAAAGTCCCCCCAACAGGATTGTATTAAATAATCCATCCTGGATGCTTCGTCCCTGCCTCAAAGCAATAAGGAAAACTCCAGCCACCTTCTGAAGACACCCTAACTCTGCCAGCCTGTCTGGTAATCTGAACACTAGTGCTGAAAAGTACCCCAAAAGGATTGTATTAAATTAATTTATCCCGGATGCTCCCTCCCTGCCTCAAAACAATAATGAAAATTCCAGCCACATTCTGAAGACACCATAACTTTGCCAGCCTACCTGGTAATCTAAACACTAGTGCTGAAAAGTCCCCCCAACAGGATTGTATTAAATGAATCCATCCCAGGTGCTCCCTCCCTGCCTCAAAGCAATAAGGAAAACTCCAGCCACCTTCTGAAGACACCCTAACTCTGCCAGCCTGCCTGGTAATATGAACATTAGTGCTGAAAAGTCTCCCCAACAGGATTGTATTAAATTAATCCATCCTGGGTGCTCCCTCTCTGACTCAAAGCAATAAGGAAAACTCCAGCCACCTTCTGAAGACACCCTAACTCTGCCAGCCTGCCTGGTAATCTGAACACTAGCGCTGAAAAGTCCCCCCAACAGAATTGTATTAAATTAATCCATCCTGGGTGCTCCGTCCCTGCCTCAAAGTAATAAGGAAAACTCCAGCCACCTTCTGAAGATACCCTAACTCTGCCAGCCTGCTTGGTAATCTAAACACTAGTGCTGAAAAGTCCCCCAACAGGATTGTATTAAATTAATCTGCCCCAAGTGCTCCCTCCCTGCCTCAAAGCAATAAGGAAAACTCCAGCCACCTTCTGAAGACACCCTAACTCTGCCAGCCTGCCTGGTAATCTGAACACTAGCGCTGAAATGTCCCCCCAACAGGATTGTACTAAATATATGTTGCTCAGTACTAATTATATATTGCCTTGTTGTAATACCTATTGCACTAGTATGGCCTCCCATGCATGTATTCTAGCAGCCTACCATAGACCAGTTGTCCTCTCCCCCCTCCTGTTTTCCATAACTAAGACTATATTTACACCCCAGACAGGTGTAGACTCTCCTTGCTGCTTGCTTCCTCCCTCTACCACTAATTAGCAGCATCAGCCTAACTAAACCCTACTTGTACACTTTATTTCCTGATAAGTTAATTTTCTGCAAAAGAGAGTGTTGAATTCATCATTCTGCGACTGTATATATCCTTTCCCTTTATGCTAAACCTCCCTCAGTAAAGGTCACCCTGTACTATCTCTCCTTAAACTTTAGAACAAACCCTCTTTCTAGAGCCATTTATCTGCTCTTCACTGATACTTTTTCTTCTGTACTCACCTCCTTCCCAGGCTTCCCCTCCCTCCTTTTTTCCCACTCCACTAGTCTCTCCTACCTAATACCTCTCTACCCTATCCACCTTCCTCTATCAAACCCCTCCCCCCAACTTCCTTTCCCCCAGAGCTTACTTCTTCCTGCTTTGGACTGTGGCACCATTTTTGAAGTCCTGTACCAAGTGTCCACAGCTTTCCTGTGCCGGTCCCAGTTCTGGGCTGCTAGACTCGCCTCCCTGTAGGTCCATTTCAATGTATCTGCATGTTAATGTAAGCTTTTTAGGTAGCTACTGTGGTACTACACAGGAATCTAGCCTGAGATGTGCGTTAATAGCATTGTTTGCCTGTGTATCTTGTGATGGTTGTGCTATACCTGCTGTAAACATGTGTTTTTGGCTCCTGTAACTTCCGCACAGTAATTGCAAGAGTGAGGCTTTTGATTTGATTCCTGCCACAGCTGTTCAATAATCTGGGTTAAGGGGACTCGTTCTCAGGGCACTGCTTGCTTACTCACCTCAGAAACCAGCTCAAGTGTGGTCTTGTTAAAAGGATGCCAGATAAAGTCTAAACTGAATGCCTGCTTACCTCATAAGGTGCACTAACATTCTACTTTATGCCTAATTGCCTAATAACAGGCACGGCAGCTAAGTCTCTCTCTCCTCTTTATTTACAGCTTCAAGGGGAATCTCACAGCTCATTTACTGTGACAGACATTTTCTGAACACCATATTCCCACTGCTAATCTATTTTTGGCCACAGTAGTGCAGTGTAAACATATTTCTTGTGATTTCTGTGTCAGCTCCCCATAGTTTAAAGTGTTTTATGGCTCTGCAGCTGTAAATCGCTTCTGGAATGGGTCAGGCACCTTCCTCATGAGCTAATACTGCATCATAATAATAAGGGTGAACAGGAGTTGTATGCTGTCTTTTTCTGCCAACTTATGTCCGGAAACCCACTCTAAATTATGCTTTACTAGAGGACACAAAAACATGTACACTGAAAGAAACCCACTCTAAATGATGTTGTACTAAAAGGACACTATGTAAAATGTATAACTGGAAGCTTATTTCTTTGTTAAGGTGGAATTAAGAACCCACTACAAGCTTCACAGCTCTATTAATGGCTTAGCTGTTATTCTCCCTCAGTTTGTGTATAAAAGGATTACTCTTAGACCTAGATATTGTTCTGCATATGTTGTTGTACTAACTTGAAATTCTAGGTTGTGTCTGTTTTTTTACTATGTCCAGATACCCACTCTAAATGATTTTGCTAACAGAAAATTAACTACATTTGTATAATTGATTACCTGCTTTTTTTAAGGTAGACATAAGGCCATACTGTGAACATTATAGCTCAGTTATCGGCTTAGCTAATTGTCACCCTTTGTGTTGAGTTTACAAGGTCTACACCGTGTCCTGGATATTGTCTGCATATTATATTGTAATAACTAGAATATTAGGTGGTGACTGTGTTACTTTCTCCTTGCTCATTGATAAATGTAGTTTTACATTACTGCTGCGTAACCATCTCCTGACAATGAAATAGGGTCTCTGATACAAAGCTGAGCTGAATGTGAATGTTGTCTTTAAGTACTGCAAGCCAAACTGCTTAAACTGTGCTACTTCCAGCCTTTACCTGCTTCTTTATACTTATACTCTCTTAAGGACTCCCTCCCTCTACTGCCTAGCTCTAGCTACATCTAACTCCATCCAACTTTTGTGCTTCCTAACACCATTCTTTTCTCTCTGTATATCACTCCCTATCTGCTTTCCTCTCTCCCTCCCCTTTCCATCTATCTACAATTTTACCTAACCAAGTGATGTCTCTCTCTCTCTCTTCCACAGTAATCCATCCCGGGTGCTCCCTCCCTGCCTTAAAGCAATAAGGAAAAATCCAGCCACCTTCTGAAGACACCCTAACTCTGACAGCCTGCCTGGTAATCTGAACACTGGTGCTGAAAAGTCCCTCCAACAGGATTGTATTAAATGTATGTTGCTCGGTACTAATTATACATTGCCTTGTAATACCTATTGTGCTAGTTTGGCCTCCCATGCATGCGTTCTAGCAGCCTACCGTAGATTATTTGTCCTCTCCCCCTCCTGTTTTCCATAACTAAGACTATATTTACACCCCAGACAGGTTTAGACTCTCCTTGCTGCTTGCTTACTCCCTCTACCACTAAGTAGCAGCATCAACCTATCTAAACCCTGCTTGAACACTTTATTTCCTGATAAGTTAATTTTCTTCTATAGAGACTGTTGAATTCATCATTCTGCGACTGTATATATCCTTTCCCTTTATGCTAAATCTCCCTCAGTAACGGTCACCCTGCACTATCTCTCCTTAAACTTCAGAACAAACCCTCTTTCTAGAGCCATTTATTTGCTCTTCACTGATACTTTTTCTGCTGTACTCACCTTTTCTGCTCAATCCCGCTCAGTTCGCCCATTGGGCTCTCTCTGCTCCCCTATCCTGCCCCCAATTCTCACCCGCCCCCAGCACTCCTACCTTTATTCCTCCTTAACCCCTCCCCCAACCTATTCACCCAATAGCTGCTCCCCCACCAATTCCTCCCTTCTACTTCCCTTTCACACTCTTCCATCTGTACAACACCCTTATAATTACAATCCCCTCCTCTTTTTTTGCATTCCCATATTACTCCCATACTAAGATCCTATTAAAACCTTCAGTACTTTCTAATACCTCCCTTCCTATTCAACCTTCTCCTTTCCTTACTCCTACATCTTTCTTGCTCCCTTTTACCCAATATGCTCTTATCAAGGCATCATACCCTCCTAGTACCTTGCCTTCTCTCCCTTATTCTAATTCCTCTTTATTTTGCTAGCTCATACAACTATAATACTTGCCCAAAATTACTCACTAAAACAACCAGCATACAGACACACCCTCGCACTCTATCCTACTCCCATTTCCACTCCATCTCCTCATCTCTCATCCAGCCTAACACTCTTTACTTATTCCAACCTAAAATTCTCTCCTTTAAAGTTAAGACATTGTCACCCACTCTAACCTTAAAACCATCAATTCTCATACCTAGTAAACCCAAATGGCTAAAGGATAATACCTTTAATAACTTAGTCCAAGCTGGTGATATTCATTCTAACCCTGGTCCTACTCCCTCCTTCACCGAAACCCAGCTTCTATCATCCACCTCCTACCACAACACCCTAAAACTTTTTACTTTAAATGCACAATGTCTCAACAACAAAATTCACCAATTTCAAGCTTGGTTAAGCCATAACCAACCAGACATCTTAGCCATCTCCAAAACATGACTTAAACCCTCCATTTCTGACTCTGAGCTCCTACCCCCAGGATTTCCTGCTCTCAGAAGTGACTGTTTTAACAAAAAAGGTGGCAGCTCTGCCCTAGTCTTCTCTAACCTCCTCACCATAATTCCCCTAAAAAATTCCAATTCCTCAATTCCAGAATACGGAACTAACTGCTGGACTACTAAAATTAAATTAACACAAAGATATCTGTATTATTGCCCTATATATTACACCTGGTAATAATATCTCTACACTCTGAGAAATTCTCTTATGGGCTTCTACTAGAATTCACTATGAAACTTACATTCTAGGAGATGCAAATATTGATTGGAACAAAATCAATTGCCACTCTCCATCCCTAACAATTAACCTCTACAACTTCTCTCAGTTAATCGTCTCCATCACCCGAACAAACAAAACAAATCCACCCGGATCCACCTTAGACTGGATCCTAGTCTCAGATCCAACTAAAATAATTAACTCTGGCATTATTCCTGATATCATTAGCGACCACCTTCCAGCCTTCATACATCGCTCAACCAGCTCTTCCCCACACCAGCATCAATATATCTACACTCGCAACCTCACTAACTTCACCCTCACTACTTTTCAAACATTTTTAAACAGATGAACTGGCAAATTCTAAACACCCTTCCACTTGACAGAGCTATAGACTACTTCAACTCTGTTGTCTTAGATACCCTAAACTCCCTTACCCCTCTAAGACACAAAAGGATAAAAGCCAAAACTGTTCCTTGGCTATCCAAAGAAACAAAAAATCATGCACCAAAGAGACAAAATATGGAAACTTTACCAAAATAATAAGCTGCCCACTACACTCCTCCAATATCAACAGCTACATAACCTTGCAAAAAAACTAATCACCAAGGACAAAAAGTCCTACTACATCAAACTCCAGTCCACAAATAATAATAAAAATCCCAAACTTTTCTGGAATTCAATAAATTCTCTTCTCAATCCAGGCTCCAAGAATAACCCCTGTCCTGACCCAAGTAAATCTGACCTCGAACTAAAATCCGAATTTAACTCATTTTTCATAGAAACCATTTCAAACCTCACCAAGACATTTCCTAACAATAACCCAACTTCCTTATACTCACCACTTTCCATCTCACCTAGCAACCCTCCCTCTCTGTTTGAGCTCAAACCCGTCTCCACTAACTTCATACAAAAATTTTTGTCCAAACTTAAACCTTGCTCTAATGCTCCTGACAATATCTCTTCATCATTCCTGAAATGTGCTGCTGAAGGAATTGCTCTACCAATCTGGATTTTTATTAACAGATCCATAAAGGAATCATATGTCCCTAAACTCTGGTGCTCAGCCTATATTCTTCCACTTCACAAAGGAGGCAAAAACACCACCATCTCAAACTTTCGCCCAATTGCTCTGCTCTCACCAATCTCCAAAATCCTAGAAAAATGCATCCACCTCCAACTCATGCCTTTTCTAAACAACCTTCTCACTCCCACCCAGCATGGCTTCTGCCCAGGCCATAGCACTATTACTGCTCTACTCTCTTTCCTTGAAATTGTCAACCAAGCCCGTGAGTCAGGACATTTAGTTTCTACCATTTAACTTGATCTGTCCAAAGCTTTTGATACCATATCCCACAAGCACTTTCTCTTTCAACTCTCCAACCTCCATCTCTCACCCAGCACTATATCCCGGTTCTCCAGTTATCTATCTGATAGATCACAGGCAGTCAAATGGAAGAACTCCATCTCTTCCTTCCTACCCACCCCAACTGGAGTACCACAGGGATCTATTCTCTGCCCCATGCTTTTTAATATCTTCATCAATAACTTTCACTCTGCTATTCCTGACACCAAAATTATTCAATACACAGACAATTCTACCTTAGTCTGCTCTGCCTCAAACCTCTCTGAACTTCTAAATAAAACCTAAATTGCATTTTCAACAACTGAAAACTGGATGTGCCAAAACCGCCTCTCTCTAAATGCTAATAAATCAAAGATTCTACTATTCCCTCCTACAAAGTCCTTCTCCTATGACAAAAACAACTTCAAAGTCTATAGCCATACCAATTCACCTATAGAAGTAGTTCCCTCTGCTAAACTACTTGGTATTACCATTGATGAACACCAACATACATATTCAACAAAATATCAAGAAAACCCACCAAAAGCTAGGCATGCTGTACAGAAACAATCACTTTCTCTCCAACTCTACTAGGCATACTCTGGCCACAACTTATCTTCTCCCTTCCTTATTATATGGTACCCCTCTCCTAACCAATCTGTCCTCCACTATCACCTCCAAACTAGAAACCTACTATAACAAAATCTCTAAATTCACCACTAACTCCAAAAACTATACCCATCACTGCCTCACCCTACAATCTCTGAAGTGGCTCGAACTCCCTAACTACCTAGACTATCTCCAACTTGCCACTGCTCACAGAATCATATTTCACCCAACAAAATGTCTTGCCCTAACTTATCTCCTTCCCCCCTACATACCCAAAAGAACACTAAGATCTGAACATCAGAACCTAATAGCTATCAATAAACCTAAACACACTGCTGGCCAACTTCTTGCTTACTCACTTGGCAAAAAATGGAATTCCCTTCCATCTACTCTAAGATCTATGCCAAACTCTGAAAACTTTAAAAACCTGCTTTTCAAACACCTGTCCTCTAAGCGGAAATGTACCTGCCTTCTCCCTACCTAATCCTAGTTAAACCTTCTGCTCCCAGTGTGTCATCTCTCTTTCTCCTGGGCTTTTGATAACACGTATAGCTACTCTGACTCAACTCAACCTTGTAAATAGTGTAAATAGCATCCATGTTTAATTGTGCATAAGCAGAGTGTATTCTCTGTCTTTTATCTGTCATCTCTCTCTCTACTCATGTTCACACATATACTGTTGTCAAACTCCGCACATTAGAGTGCTCCTTAAATTAAATTGTAAAACCCTGAACTCTGTTAAATACCATGGCTCCAAATGTGTTAATCCTTACTGTTGTATAATGTATCTGTTATACCTATGTACCCCTTGTATTTTAAATGTATTATGCAACTTGGAGCTTTTCTCCCCAGGCCTCCATTGAAAATAGGTCATTTTGGCCCAGTGGACTTCCCTGGTAATCAAACTGGAAATAAATAAATGAGACAGTAATCCAACAATACTGAAAAGTCTAAGTAGTGCAATATGTAATAAGGTCTTACCCGTACCCAGACAGCAAAGTCAGCAGTAAGCAAACTGACTCTCTTACTGTGCAGTATAAATGTAGGCCTTAAATCAATCGCTTAAGTGCAATTTTTCCAGTGAAAAAGCTAATAACCTAGTAATGAGTGACAATCTGTTAAATCAGTCAATAATGCAAGTATTTATTATTATTGTGTTTGTCTGTGTCAACAGAATTTTGTGTATTATCATCATGTTAAATGTAGCCTATGTACTGTATGCACATTGAGTCTGAAGAAACATAATTTCTCTCAGTTCGCACTTGTGTGAATTGAAGTAACAATAAAGTTTACTTTGACTACTTTGACATGCTCAGTATTTATACACTTGTGCAAGCTCCTAGAAAGCTTCTTAAAGCTGTACATACACACTGATCTACATCCTTCCTCTTAAATAGATTTCCCTCAATTAAATGACATTAGAATAAGACATGCAATAATATAGACATTAGAAACAAACACAATGTTCATGTCCAAGTTGCCGTGTATCTGTAACATGGCCTGGAAATACAAACTGATCTGGTAATATAGTAATCAGAACTGGATTTAGCAACAGGGACAGTCTTTAGTGAATAATTCGTATCAGGAACTCTGGGATTCATCTCAGGAACAAGAATATTTACTAGAATGTCCTCTGTAAGTGGAATGCTGGAAGCTCACCCTTAGATAAAGAGTTTTTCCTCACAGGCTAGGTGCTGTAGTACAGGCTCGGATACCGGCATCAAATGTTTCCAATTCCGCCCAAACTCTACTCCTTGTGATTCCACAATGTATGATCTCGGCTCTGGGCAAATACTTTTCACACCTCCAACCCGATCATAACCTTGCATATTTGCATTCTCATTGTGTCTCCTTCTAGGGTTGCCACCTTCGTTCACGGCTAAAACCGGAGCCACGCACGCTCACGCCCAGTAACACCCCGCCCCCCCCCCTCCCCTCCCCCATACATACGCATTTGTGATGTCACAACAGCATCACTCAACGAACACCACTTTTTTTTTTCTCTCGCCGCCAGCTTTGGTTGATTTGCTATGCTTTTCTGTAAGAAAGCATAGTAAATCAGCCGATCAATGGGAACGCCCTCTTTTTTTTCCCCTGCTTTTGGCTGAAAAGCATAGTAAATCTCAACGTTTTCGAAACAGAATACCGAGTTTGTATTTATTTTTCCGGACTCGGAGAATCAGTTTGATCTCCTTCATGTAATGGATTGAGCAGTTTGCTGGACTTGTCATAATAAGACTTCTAGGATAGGCACTTCTTTAACAGACAGGCTTTCACAGATCTGTTATTCTTAGCATCTGGAATCAATAAACTACTGCTGACAGGTAATGAAGTTCTGGTTTGTCTTGACAGAAGTCTCTGGGAAGATGAACCAAGATGTTTATCATGAGGAATATTTCTGAGATTTAAAAGATTCAGAAGAACATCACCATTGTCTCATTTCGACTTTTATAGTAATTGTTTTGCACTTTGAACTGCATGTTCTGCCAAAACATTTGACTGTGGGTACTCAGGACTATTCATAACATGGATAAAGCCCCACTCTTTGGTGAATCTTTTGAATTGCTGGCTAGTAAACTGTGCCATTGTCAGAAATAACTTTGTGCAGACTACCATGGACTGCAAAATGATGCTTCATCTTTGTAATGACAGTACTGTATGTTAGATTAGGAAGTAGGTCAATCTCAAACCAGTCTGAGTAAGAGTCTACTAACACCAAGTAATGTTGACCATTCCACTCAAAAATGTCAGTGGCTGCTGTCGACTAAGTTAGTTCAGCAATCTGGTATAGCTGAAGTGGTTCCTTCTGTTGATGTGGCTTTGTACTATTACATTCAGAACAAGATGAAAGTACTCTCTCAATGGCTTGTGACATAGAAGACTAAAATATTAGTCCTCTCGCCCTCCATTTAGTAGAATCAGCTCCGGGTGGCCATGATGCAAGATAACAATATACTCTTGCTGCAAGGACTTTAAAACAATGACTTTTGGACCTTTCATAACGATACATTGTCAGAAAAAACTCATCTCCATAAGAAAAATAAGGTTGCACTTCTTCAGGTAAACTAGATTGCTTTGAGGGCCATCCTTGATTGATAAAGTAGTTGAGCTTCTGTAAAACAGGATCTGAGGCTGTATGACTTCTAAGCTCATCAAGATGTGTGGAAGAAAAATTTCCCACTTCCATGACTTCAAAATCAAGGTTATCATTCTTATGTTCTTCAGTGGTATTTCTGGGTGATCTGGATAATGTACCAGCAAGATAAAGAAGTTTGCCTTTTGTGTAGACAAGATTGAAATTAGACCTCTGCAATCTCAACATCATATGTTGCAATCTGGCTGGAGCTGAATGTATAGGCTTTTTCAAAATAGTGACTAAAGGTTGGTGGTTTGTTTCAGTCTTGATAGGTATACCATAAATATTATCATGGAAATTCAAACATGCAAACACAATTGCCAAGAGCACTTTCTCTATCTGAGCATACTGCATTTAAGTTTGGGTTAGAGATCTGGATGCATAGGCATATGTTGACCCTCTTGAAGAATGACTGCACCAAGACCAAATTTCAAAGCATCACAGATAAGATTAACTGGTTTGAAGACATCATAGTATCTGAGAGTTGGTGGACTGGCAATTCTCTGTTTCAGGACATCAAATGTTCTTTGGTGCTGTTCTAACTATGACCAGGAAACATCTTTACGTGTCAGCTCCCCAAGCAGTGCTGCTAGTTGGCTTAAGTCTGGAATGAACTTGCCTAGGTAGTTAACCATGCCAAGAAAGCATTGAAGGGCTTGAACATTGTCTGGAGCTGGCATCTCAAGAATAGCTGTTTGCTTGGAAGGGTCTGGTCATAAGCCTGAAATGGTAAACAAATGACCAACATAAGTAGCTTCTTGTAAACGTAAACTTGCACTTCTGAGGATTCAGCTTAACATTCACTTGACATGCTCTTT
This sequence comes from Protopterus annectens, assembly GCF_019279795.1. Lineage (NCBI taxonomy): Eukaryota > Metazoa > Chordata > Ceratodontiformes > Protopteridae > Protopterus > Protopterus annectens. Next base: position 1,134,879,524 of record NC_056743.1, read on the forward strand.
CCAGAACTTTCTTGAGGTTTCTGTCATGCTCAGCTTCACCATTACCTCCTACTAAAATATCATCTACTATAATAGCACAAAGATACCCAGAAAAAATTTTCTCCATTACACATTGAAAGACTTCACTGGCAGAATTTATCCCAAATGGCATTCTCAAAGATCTGTACCTGCCAAAAGCAGTACTGAATGTAGTGAGTAATGAGGATTTCTTGTCAAGCAAAATTTGCCAAAATGAACTCTTTGAACCTAAGACAGAAAAACAGTGGCATTTGGCATTAATGCTGCAACTTCTTCAACTGTAGGCACTGGATGATGAGGTATTTTCAGTGCTTTGTTTAAATTTCATGGATCAATACATATTCTGATATCATCTAAGCTTTTCTTATGAGCTACAACCATGGAAGATACCCATTCCATTGGTTCTTCAACTGAATAAATTCCACCTTCCTGCACCATTTTATCTAGTTCGGCTTTGACTCTGTTCTACATAGCTACTGGAACTTTCCAGGCTGGCCTGACAACTGGGCTGACATTTAGGTCTAACTTCATGGAGTACACAACTGGAAGCTTGTCTAGTTTGTCTTCAAAAAGATCAACATAGGTAGAGAAAATATACTGGGCAAAATTAGAACAGGTGGCTTTCAAACTAATATGATGTATTTCCTTATTAAATGAAAGCAGTCCCATTTTCAAACTGTCTCTGTGCCCTAATAATGACTGCACATGCTTTTTGACCACATAAAATAACAAGTTGTAGCTTCCCTCAGCAGAGCAACATGAAAGTACTCCTGAGCCCTTGGTTTGAATCTCTTCACCACCATAGCAACAAGCTTCGTACACTTTGCCACATCAAGCTTCTCACCAGCACATACTCTAGCAAATATTTCTGCAGATATAACATTGCACTTTGAACCTGTGTCAACTTTGAGCCCTATGGGTTTTCCATTTATCTGAATAGTACAAAAGACTTCAGTCTTTGCCCATATATCTACTGCATTGACTGTTTCATGAAGCACTGACACACCATCAACATAAGATGTAGGGTCACAGACTGTGCAGTTTCCAGGGCATGCCTTGGCACTTGCTAGAAAGCTACAGGATTTCCCAGTGACTGTTACAGGGTTTACAGTTGCTGCCATGTGCTTGGACTTGTTTCTTTTAACCAGGTGCTGCATACTTTCAACATTGGCTTTAGAAGTTACTGAAAGCATGCATTTCTCATTTGTAAGCATATTTGTGTGCTTTTCTTTAAGCTCACATATCTGACAAATCTCAATGGCCTTATTCAAAGTTAAATCACTGTCACAAACCAAAATCTTTCTCACAGCATCACCTTTAATACCACACACATCTGTCTTTTATCAACTCATCCCTTAAATCACCAAGTCTGCATGTTTTAGCTTTGTTTCTCAAATTGGTTATATATGCTGCAAAGGTTTCACCAGGCTTTTGATCTCTTGTATAAAATAAATGCCTTGCCAATGTAACATTCATTTGGGGGTTACACATTTCTCTAAATTTACATTTTAAGCACTCGGGGTTGACCCTTGACTCAGCCGGTACAACCATTTGATGGTTTTCCCCCTCTCCTGCAAAAACAGCAGGTGCATACACAAATGAACGCTCCCTTTATATGACTTCTGAACCAGCAAAATTAAGCAGAATAAATGCCTTTGTATGGTCATCTTTATCAGAAAATGCAGCCTGTATGAAAGTATCATACTCTTATAGGTTCGTAGGTGTTTACTAGGCTAACAACCACAAGGGCCTTTTTAAGCCTAGCCATGAATCCCAAATATCTGACAAGTTCTGATACCCATGATAAGTGTAAGCATGGGCCTGGGAGATGAACCATTTACAGGTTACCTGTTTGCATCAAAGATATAGGTGCCAAACCAGGGATGAATTTCTGGTTTTCCATCCAGTTGTCCAAGTTGCACTTGAACTGGATTAGGGAGGAATTCTGCTTCACATGGATGGGGAGCCTGTTCCATATAAAAGATAGTCTCTGGGATACATACCTATCTCAGCAGCAGGTCCTATTTATATCACAGGCAAGGTTTAAGTCTTTAGAACAGGTAATTCTGGTAATGTTTGTTTTGTGGATATGCAGGAAGTTCATCAGAGTGGGTTCTGACAATGCCCTGTATGCCAGGCATAGATGTCCCCTCAAAAGCCTGTATAGGTTCATAGATTCATAGGTAGATACTAGGCTATTGGCCCTAGGGCCTACACAAGCCTAGCCAAAAAGGTACCTTGCCTTTCGCCACCCAAGAAAATTATTTTCCTGTGCCCCTGTTAAGCAGAGCCACATAGGTGATCCCCGGGGTGAATTTCCTATTTCCTATCCAATCATCAAGATTTTTCTTGAAGAGTGCTAATGAGAAGCTTTGTTTGATATAGATAGGTAGTTTGTTCCAGAGTATGGGAAGTCTCTGGGACAGGAATCTATCCCTCCAGCATGTTCTGTTTATTGTGGCGACAAGGGTTAGTTCCCTAGAGTGTGTAGCTCAGAGGGATTGGGATTTCTTTAAGTGAAGTATGTTAGGCAGAGATCGCCTCTGAGTAGGCAATATGGGATGGAGTAAAGTGGGAGTTTTTTGAGACGGTCTGCGTAGGGCATCTGTTTGAGGCTGGTAATCCTCTTTGTGAGGTATTTCTGCAGCCTTTCCAGTTGTTGTAGATGTCTTGTGAGGTACATACCAAAAGGGGCGTTGTACTCTATAATTTGGTCTAATGAGTGACGACTAGAGGGGAACAATGACCTCTTTTTTCCTGGATGAGAAACCTTTTGTGATGAGGTGTGCCACATAGAAGGATTTCCTGACTACTGTGGTGATGTGATTATCAAAGGCGAGACTACTGTCCACCTGTGTCCCAAGGTCTCTTATCACACTTTCGGTATTAAGTAGACTACCACCTATGTGGTAGCTCATGGGTACAGAGTTTTTGCCAAAGGGGATGACAATACACTTTTTGTCATTGAGCTTGAGACCATGGCTTTGACACCAGACATCTGTCTCAGTGAGGCCCTTTTGTAGGATGTCCACATCGTTAGGAGTTTCAATTATGGCTCCTAGTTTGCAGTCATCTGCAAACTTCACTAGCCAAAGACCTTCTGTGTTAGCCTGTACTTCAGAAAAGTAGATATCAAACAGGAGAGGACCCAGGACTGAACCTTGTGGTACTCCACTTGTCACTGGTCTGAAGTCGGATTTGGAGTCTGCTACTTTCATATTGTGGGTTCTGTCAGTGAGCTAGTTGGCAACCCATCTTGTGACATAAGGATTTCTACCTAGTTTAGTAAGTTTATCTATAATTCCAGAGCGGGGGATGGTGTCAAAAGCCTTGGCGAGATCCAGATAGGCTGTGTGAACCACCTTACCCTCTTCTATGGCTTTGGTGACTGCTTCAAAGAAGTTAATCAGGTTTAGGAGACATGATCTGCCTTTTAGAAACCCGAACTGGGTGGGATCAAGAGTTTGGAGATTACCAATGTCTTTGTTTATAAGTTCCATGATGATATGTTCCATGGCCCTGCAGACCAGACTCATTAGGCTAATGGGGGCAGAAGTTACTGGGGTCCATGGTGGCTCCTCCTTTGTGAGTGGGATAACTGTTGCTGTGTACCATTCAGTGGGCAAAAAGCCTGAGGTGAGGCTATGATTGAACATGGTGCTTAGGTGGGGTGCCAGTTCATTCTGTAGTTCATGTAGAACGCAGCCTGGGATGTTGTCAGGTCCCATGGATTCTGTGTTCTTGGCTTTGGAGAGTGTGATTTTTACCTGTGCAGCCGTGATTACAGGAACTTTGCATTCTTCCAGTATAGAGATGGGCCCTTTAGGGGGAGGGGGGGTAAAGTTAGCACTGAACCTATCTGCCAGGATGTTGACAATATCAGCTGGTTTTGTATATTTAGTGCATTGTGCTGTAACTCAGAGCAGATTTGAGAATTTCCATTGAGATTCTTGACATAGCTATAGAATGCTTTGTGGTTATCTTTAGAATCAGTGGTGATTTTGTTTTCATAACTAGCTTTGGAGGATTTTATGAGGGATCTCAGCTTCTTACTGAGGCTGACCAGGGAGTTCTTCCAGTGGTGGGATTTTACTCTTTTTTGCAACAGTTTCCTCCTTCTGTTGTAGAGTTTGTTTATGGCAGGGGGCTACCAGATTGGCTTCCTTTTTTTGGAGGATAGCATCTTGGTTCTATTAGGGATAGCATGATCCATGCACTCCTGTAAGTGCTTATAAAGTGCATATGTGTAGGATTCAGCAGTTGTACTTCTATTGTCTGTCTGCATGGGTGTCATGAAGTTTGCCACTTCTGTCTTAAGAAGCGTGAAGTTGGCTTTGAAGAAATTATTTACGGTGGTTTCCCTAATGGGGGGTGGGGGCAGGATGTGGATGTCGAGGCTGATTAGCTTGTGGTTGGATCTGACCAACAAGGAATTGACCTCTGGTGTGGAACACCAGTCGCCCATGTTGGTAATGACCAGGTCTAGGATATTGCTGCCATTGGTGGGGGTGTGGATAAGTTGATCCAAGGCGTTGGAATTTATGAATTCAAGAAAACATTGAGCAAAGGAGTTGGTACATGAGTAGTTTTCCCAGTTAATGGTGGGGTAGTTGAAATCGCCCTTTATTAGGGTGTTGGGTTGTACCCTAATATTTTCCAGTGTATCATGAAATGAGGAGTGGGAATCCTGGGGCATGGTGGGGGATCTGTAGCAAGTTACAATTTGGATTGCAGTCTTGCCCAGAGTTAGTTGCACTTGGATAATCTCAGATGCATTATGCTGAGCAACTAGCCTGGAGGTGTGGATATCCTTAACGAATATGGACACACCTCTACCTTTAGTGTGTCGGTCCAGGTTAGGTGGCTGAAAGGTGTGGTATGAATTATAGCCTGGTAATGCAGGTGTGCTCCCTGGACCCTTGAACCAGGTGTCTGTCACTGCACAAATGTCGATGTTCTCCATTTTAAGGAGTGCCTCGAGTGAATGCATTTTGAGGTTTAGACTTCTAGCATTGAGTAGCATTACCCTCATATTTTGCTTGCTTGTACCTGTTACAGTGGTGAATTTGTCATTTGAACCTTGCCTAAAAAAGGCACTATAAGTGTGGCAAGAGCCTTAGCCAGTATCTGGAATCCCAAGGGAGACAGGTGCAGGCCATCTCTGGCAAAGCATCATGGTCTGTCGAGCATGTCATCCCAGGCAGACAAATACTGGATCCCCTTAAAATGACACCAGAAGCTTAGCCAATTGTTGAAGTCAATAATTTTGTCCTTGTACTGTGGTATCATTCTAGGTGATGGCAGGATGCTACTCAGGGCTAGGGTCATACCTGCCTGGGATACAAGATCAGAGAGCTCCTCTATGTCTCTTTTCATGTAGTCCAGGGAGATAAGTCTCAGGTCATTCACACCAACATGAACAATGACAGAGTCATATTTGTACTTGTTGTGGAGTGACCTGAGTGCGTGCGCTATGTGGCGGATCCTGGTACCTGACAGGCAGCCGACAGTAACTATCTCCTTGTTTAGCCTGATGAGTGGAACATCAGTGTGCCTGACTATAGAGTCGCCTATGACTAGAATGTTGGTTACATTGTTATGCCTTATGGGCTGTGGTTGAGTGGCACACTGAGTTTGTGGGCTATGTGTCATTTGGGTTGTGTTGGGGGTGGAGGTTGCATGTGTTTCTGCTTTGGAGGACTCTGTTGCTTGAGCAGATTTTTATTGTGAGCCTCCGCAAATGTAGGTGTGTGTTTTGTGTTGCTATGTGTGTGTTTTGGTGGTATAGGTTTTGAAGGACTATGTGATGAGTGTGGTGTGATGCAAGTGTTTACCTTCTCCTCTTGACTGTCTAGTCCAGTCTTGGGTGAAGAGAGCTTTATTTCCAGTTTGGCTATATAAGTAAATCTCTCACAGGTTGTAGTGTTGGGTGGTAGGAGGAGAGGGTTGTCTGTGTACATGAGGCAATTGCTGCATTCCCCCATGATGCCCAGATTAATCAGGTAGACAGGAGAAAACACTGGGAGCTGACCCTTAGACATGCCTGGATAGGTGCTTATTTATTAAGTACTAAAAACAGTTTTCCTCTAAACAAGTGGGGAAAGTTGAGTGCTGTAGTAATTTAGGGCTTATTTAGTGCTTACAATGAGTTTTGAACAAGTGCTGAGCTCAAAGAAACAGCTTTGAGTGCTAAAATTAAAAAAACTGGCTAATTCTAAGGCAAAATTTGAAGAGCAGACTTTATGGCATCAGGAATAGTTTAACCCTAGCTAAGCGGCAATGCATAATATAACAGTAGCAAATGAGCAAACTGATTTAAACAAATTAACCAATAAAAAGCTAAAAACTAAGCCCCGTTCCAGCAGTCTTCGATCAGACAAGTTCTAATTGCACACTCCTGCCACTAGGGTGCAGGGGAACCTTCTAAAAAAAAAGATAGTTTGGATTAGTGCTCAAGTTATACAAAGCTAGATTCAGCAGGTCTGAATTTAGTCTATGCTACAGCAAACAAGGTGTACCAATTTCAGAAAGAAACAATTCAAATAAGAAATCACAATAAGCCTTTAACCAGAAACTCCCAGCTCAGAAGGGCAGAATCTACCCTCTCCTCCCACAAGAGTGCAGACCACACTTTCTTAATGTAAAATAACTGTCCTGAAGCCCAAGTGCCTAAACCAGAACTAATACACTCTTAGAAAAACAGACACAGCCTTCAGTCAGCAACTCCCAACTTAGAAGGATGTAAGCTACCTGTCCTGCCACAACAGGGCAGATCACAAACCTTATTAATGTAAAACAACTGGTCTGAAGCCCATGTGCTTCAACCAAAGGCTTAGAATAACAGTTACAATTTAATCAGGCTACAAACAAGCAGTAATAAATGCAATAAAGTAGGAAAAAACACAAATACAGTAAAAGCAGATTAATAAAGTGCAATTTTTTTTATATAGCAATAGAAAATGAGCAAACTGATTTAAATAAATTGCTCAAACACTCTCCAGTTTTATGCAATATTACTGTCAAACATAAGTGGAGTTGGTCTACAAAATCTGTCTGCTATGCCAAGAAATTATGCCCAAACACACTGAAAAATATGGTCCTTGTAAGTATACATGAAAAACTGTGTGTGCCAGTAACAACATTCAAATGCACAATAAACTCTTCAAAATACTGTACTTTCTGAAATATGGTTGGAAATTGCTGTATTTTGTGAAATAACTATACTGTAATACTGCACAGACAAGTGAACACTTCATACACTTCAGACAAATCAAATAGCTTTGATTAATGTGAGAAAGTAGTGCTTAGCAAACAAATGGGGTTATTTCCCTTATTTTACTAATTTTATGTGATACGGACTTTATTTTAAACATTTTCTGAAGTTATTTTGAATATTTCTATTAAAACATTGTTGTTTTGAATATTTCTGTTACTTAGAAATTCATTTAGAGCATTCTGAATGCCTTGCTTCATATTTTGTGAATAAAAAATAGTCTCAGCAAGTTTTAACACCTTAAATTCATTTCCGACCTGTTTTGCGAATTATACATGCAGGAGCGAATGATTCACTCCTTTATATTCCTCCAGTGTTAACTGAGTACCTCTTGGTCTTGAACTGAAGAATATGGATCCCATTCTGGCAACATGTCCTTTTTAGACGTCACTTCTGACACCATGTCACTCATCCCTCTCTAATACAGATGACGGACAGGCAGGGTAATTCATTTATATGCTTTATTACATAGAAACACATCAGGATAGATAACAGTATTACAAAATATAAACAGACTAATTAACTGACAGACTACAAAGACATACATGCTTACATCTCAACAGCTTACTACAAAATGGCAGTTGGGCTTGCACGTGCTTAGTATTTATACACTTGTGTAAGCCCCTAGAAAGCTTCTTAAAGCTGTACACACAGACCGATCTACAGTCTTTGTGGCAGGAACCCAAGGCTAGCATACAGGTGGAGTTGCATGGCCATGAGGTCATCCAGAGTAAATGCTTCACCTGCAGTGTGGCACAACCATCATATTTGTATTCTCCTAGTCCAAGACAAGGGTAAGACTTGAGAGTCAACTAACTCACCAGGGAGTTTAATCTATTTCTGAAAACAGAACACTATGAATCATTCTCACAGGAGTTTAGTGAATGCTTCACACTACACCATACCACTCATTTGCATGGTCCCTGGCTCTCCTTATGGCTTCCAAAGCATGTAGTACATATATATATATATATATATATATATATATATATATGTGTGTATATATATATATATATATATATATATATATATATATGTGTATATATATATATATATATATATATATATATATATATATATATATATATATATGTATATATATATATATATATATATATATGACACTTGTTACTGCAGTAAGTCTGGCTTCCAGCCAGGTGCTGCCTGCAATATATAGTATCACATGCGAGTGGAACTTTCATCTTGTCAAGAAGTCTAATCAGTTCAATGAACATTTTTTTTTTCATTACATCACTAATCCAGTCAAGCCTACTTACTATTGGCTATCACTGTAAAGATTCATATTTTCCTAGTTTTCTTCTAAGAGTGATCATTCCATGGCTGAATGTATTATATTTGTGTTATCACACTTTATACCAAGCATTATACACTTTACTTATCCATTCTCTATTTTCTCGTGTGACTTTTTATGTGATGTCACATAAAAAGTCAAGTGTATAATGCTTGGTATAAGTGTGATAACACAAATATATATAACACAGCCAATGATCATGATCACTTAGAAGAAAACTAGAAAATCTGAAAATTGATAGCAATCCCAAATAAAACCAAGACTCTTTCCACAAACAGTCTGGTGGACCCCAGCCATTAACAAACTTTACAATAAGAGGAGAAAGCTATTACATGATAGAACAAAATCCATAAAAGGGAAGTCACCCCTGATCATTATTAGTAAAAAATACGAGCACTCATAAAATCAACTAAGGCCAATTTTGAGAGAAAAATTGCCATGGATTCAAAGGACAATCATAAGGCCTTTTTCAGCTATGTTAGGAACCTGGGTGGAAACTCCCAGATATGCTCAGAATTAGTCCAAAATGATACAAAATCACTGAACCCACAGACATTGCCAACATACTGGCAGACAGGTTCAGTGCCCTCTTCCCCTAAAGGAGAGATAACTATCCCAGCCGAGTGTAGCCTCCCGGACATCTCAAATGCGCAGGTGAAAGCTGCTCTCTCTAAAGCTAAAAACACAGCATCAATGGGACCGGATGGTGTCCCCGGCTGTGTGCTACATGAGCTAAATGAGGAATTAAACCCGCATATAAGGCAGGTGTTTAATCTCAGCCTTACTACAGGATCGTGCCCAAGGAGGTGCGCGTCGGGGCTGTGGTCCCCCACTCCACAAAAGCGACCCTCTACCCAAGTAAGCAACAAGTCTAGTCTGCAAAGCTATGGAGAGGATCATAATGGAGCTCATAAACAAAGATATAGGGGACTTGCAGACATTGGACCCGACCCAGTTTGGCTTTGTCAAGGGAAGATCATGCCTTTTGAACTTGGTCGACTTCTTCAAACAGTCACCAAGGCCATTGATGAGGAAAGGCAGTCCATACAGCCTACCTTGACCTTGCCACAATACCCCACTAAATGTAAACCCATATGTCACAACATGGGTTGCAAACTGGCTTAAGGACAGAACCCACAGGGTTAGAGTTGCTGGCGCAGTGTCAGACTCCAAGCCGGTCACAAGTGGTGTCCCACAGGGCTCGGTCCTTGGCCCCTATTGTTTGGCATCTACTTCTCAGAAGTACAGGCCAACATGGGAGGACTTTGTTGGGACAAAGTTTGCAGACGACTGCAAAAACGGCCATAGTGGAAAGCGGATATCCTTCAGAAGGGACTCACGGAAACAGATGGCTGGTGCGAGAGCCATGGCGTGAAGTCAAACGCCAAGTAATGTATAGTCATACCCTTCGGGAAAAACAAGGTAACCCCAAGCTACCATATAGGTGGCAATCCACTAAGCACAGAAGAGGTTATCAGGGACCTGGGGACCCAGGTTGACAGTGGCCTTTCTTTGACACTCACATTGCTAAAGTGGTTAGAAAGACCTTCTACATTGCCCACCTGATCATGAAGGGATTCACATCCAGATCTAGTGAGGTCATTGTTCCCCTGTACTCTTATCAGACCAATGATCGAGTACAATGCCCCATTCGGGATGTATCTCACCCGACATCTGCAGCAATTGGAGAGACCCCAAAAGTTCCTCACCAAAAGGATAAAGGGACTCCAAAATCTGTCATATGCTGCCAGATTGAAGAAACTCCAGCTCTATTCAGTCGCATACCGTCTGCTCAGAGGTGACATGTGCCTGACATACAAGGCCATGTCCAACCCGGAATTAATGGACATGCTCCACCTCAAAAATTCCAAATCCACCAAAACCACTAGAGCAAGCGACTTAAACCTTAGCACGGATATAAATAGGACGTGCTGGAGGGATAGATTTATCACTCAGAGACTCCCTATGCTGTGGAATAAAATCCCGTCCATGTGAGGCAGAGCACCTCGCTGACTCTGTTCAAGAGAAATCTAGACCTGTGGATGGGAGATCGTAGGTTTAGAATCATCTCTGTGTCACTGCTGGACAGAGGCACAACAAACTAATGGGCACAGTATTTTTTCATATAAGGGGTGGCGTAAGCCACAAAAATTTGGGCTAGGCTTATAAATGCCTTAGGGCAGATAGCCTAGTATAAACCTATGAACCTATGAACCTATTTAATTATTTATTGCTTTTACTGAAGACAACAGAAAACATGCCTACCCACTATAAGCTGTTTATCCCCCATATTGCATCATCAAACTGCAGGACCAATGACTCAGAATCAGGATATACCTGTGAACTCCTCAGCATACAGGAAATACAATCCAAGTTTATTAAACATAGTTAATATAGCTTCAGGAAAGAAACAGAAAAAAAAACTACATAATTTATCATCAGAAAGCCCGCTTTATATGGTACAAACATAATTACTGCAAAAAATGTAAAACAAACACCTTTGCACATGATTGTTAAATATAATAAATATATTTCAGCAGAAGAAGAGGATGAAAAAGAAAATATGTCTAAGTGTCAACAAGATGTTAAATGTAAGCGATAATTTGAGACGACATACAAAAAGGGGAATTATGAAAGGGGTGGAGAATAAAAATCAAAGAATATATCTAGAGGAAGGAGTGAAATGTAAAACATGATGTTACTATGTAGGGGTTAGAAAAGAACACAAATAGGGTAGATTACATTTAGTACTCAGTGAGGATCAGTTTGCTTATTTCTTTTCTAGGAATATGACTAAAGGTGAGTTGGAGTACTTTTTCAATGTCATTAATGAATGGATGACAGAAGAGGTAAGTGACATTGTGATTTGTAGAAGAGTTATTAAAATGATTTGGAAACATTAAGATCAAAATTTTTTTGCTTTTATTGGTTACATAATGTTGATTGTAAGACATTGATGACTATATTTCAAGAAAGATTTGATAGGGCAATGAAATGTATAATATTTAATATTGCAATAACCCATACCTGGGTGTGGGTAATGCTGGATTTATCCACGGTTGTCTTTGTTTGGCCACTCGGGCTTCGCCCTTGTGACCAAACCACACCAACCGTGGGTAAATCCAGCATTACCCACATCCAGAAGTGGGTTATTGCTGTTATACAATGACATTATTTAAGAAAAAAAAAATTACTTTTCTTAAATAATGGCATTGTATAATGCCTCCTTGCTGCCCTTCCGCAGCTGTCTGGTATTCTGCGGCAGCTCTGATGTACTGCGCATGCGTATGCTTATGCAGTACATCAGAGCTGTGGGTGGAAGCAAACGGAGAAAGCAAGAACGTTACTTTTTACAAAGTGTCTCGGTATGTTAAAGGAGTTTAACACAGCGAGACAGCTTTAAAAAAAGCAATGGAGAATCTCTGTTGCTTTTTTTAAAGCTGTCTTGCTATGTTAAATCCATTTAACATAGTGAGACAGCTTTAAAAAAAGCAACGGAGAAAGGAAGATCTCCGTTACTTTTTTTAAAGCTGTCTCGCTATGTTAAACTCCTTTAACAAAGTGAGACAGTGTCTAAAAAGCAACGGAGATCTTGCTTTCTCTGTTGCTGTAAAAAAAGACTTATACTAATGGAAAAAGTCCGGGCGACCGGACCTTTTTCCATTAGTATAAGTCTGATTTACAACGTGCACATTTTGAAATATTAATGGGGGGGTCATTGTATAATGGTATTTATGGAATGAAAAGAAAGGACAGTAAAGAGATATTAATTTTGGTTAAGAAGGTGGTGGATGAAATAAAAAGAAAAGCATAGTAGATCAATTGCTTATGATATGACAAAATCTTACAACAATGCTGTGGGAGATTATGAAAAGATATGAATTTCCTGTGAAAGTTAAAACACCATATGAGAATGAAGTGCTGTCATTTTATTCAACAGATGGCTTAGTAAGGAAATAAAAATACAAGGAAGAGATAGGCAAAGGTGTCCAATGAACACTAGACTTTTTGCCTAAGTTATGAATGCTATTAAAAAACATCGGAGAAAATATGAAAGAAATAAATATGGTTGTTAGAGATAAAACTGACTTACCAGTTATAATGAATTATGTACATGATATGGCTGTCATTATGATTGTTAAATGTAAAGTATGGAGGTGGTAATAATGTCTTTTTTGATCTCGGTGACCCATGCAGGTTGAAAGGAGGTAGTTGTGGCTCACGGCTTGGGTGTTGCCTAGGGAGAGCACTATATGTTGTACCTACAGACCACAACACTGTGGAGCAAGCGCTGCCTACACCCTGCCAGTCCTTTAGTCAACAGCACTACTGGAGCTCTAATGAGCCACTACAGTGGTTAGGAGCTGCAAGGGGAAGAAGAGTAATCTTAGGGCGGGTGATAAACTGATTGGTCTACCCTAGTGCAAATGGAAAGATATTTTGTTTTTTGACTTAAGGAACATGCACTTTTGGAATGAAATGTTTATGCTGCTTCATCATGTAAGTAATTACTACCCTGGCATATACTTGCAAGTGATCTGAGATCAGCAACATGAAGGGGGTGTGGCTTAGTCAGCAGTGTTAATGTGGGTGTGGCTTGTTGAGGGGGCAACAGTCTGGGAGCTGTGAGTAAAAATTTGAAAATCTTGGTCACACCCCTGCTTGCAAAGTTATAATTTTGGTCTTACTGTTCCTGGGATGAGAAATTTTGAGAGATAGTAAGGTATGAAGCCCCAGCCCAATAAGGGAAAGGTTGCTTAAAGTGACGCGATCCTTTGTTACAGGGAAAAAACATCTGCACAGCTTCAGACACATACTTTTAAATAAAAGACTCCTTTATTTAGAAAATGGGTAGGAAATACATACAAAATGTAGATTTTTGTTGAGGTAGTCATACAAAAGAAGAGTTTAGTAAAATGACATTTATACAAAATTCTCTGTCTTATTGTGGTTGAGACTGCAAAGGACTTTATTTAAGAACACAGTTCCTGCTTTATTAAGCTATAATTATACACAGATAGACAGCCAACATTGTATTTATTTATTGTATATATTTATTTAATGGTGGCATGATGCCAGGGCACTTCTATGGGCAAGGCTTGTAAAGGCTCCAGGGCCATTGGCCTAGTACACACCTATGAACCTATGAAGCTATGAATATGCATAGACATACAATCCATACTACACTACATAAGTAAAGACAAGAGTAATAGCAGGACAAACAGAGCTGTAATGTCATATAGCAGGAACAGAAAGCAACAGTAAAGCATGTAACTGACATGATGAGCACTGTTCCCAAAGTAAGTTAGCTTGACTAAGTAAGTGCATATTCATATATGCAATCTAACACTGCATATCTACATCTCCTGCTCATCTGGCACAAGAAAGGTGGCATACTAGCCCATAGATATACTAATGCTGGCATGCATAGCAAAGTGCCAATCATATTCACTATATACATGGGTAGATATCAGGTAAATAAGAAAGTAGGAATAGGGTGAACAGCAAGCAGAGATAAACACACAAGGTTAAATTATGAAGGTGGTGGTGAAAAAAAATATGTTTTGGTTGGTAAAAAGCACTTTTATTAAGATGTACAGTAGGATAAGGTAATTAGAGATTGTTGTGGATGGGACAGAGGGCTAACAGAGTCAGACAGACAGACAGACAGATATAAAGCACAAACACAGAGAGTGAGGTATGCAGACAAAAAGTGGAGAGGATCGGGGATGGGCACAGTAGTAAACCAGTAGAAATGGGGTTTGGGTATTGAACAAATAATGGGGAAGGATGCATAAGAGAAAAAAAAACACTAGGATGGGGATAAGATGGGTTCCTAGTATGGCTGGATGCCTGACTGGCCCATAGTTCAAGAAATCCAGGCATCACTTACTTGGGTGGTTTATGATATGGAACAATTCCTTCCCTGATAGCCTGATGGGTAGAGCCTGCTAATCGAGTGACTCCTCTAGCCATACTATTAGGCACTCTATATTGCTGAAGTAAGAATCCAGTTACCAGTGCACTTTGGCAGCCAACAACTGCTGTGACTGATGTAAAGAGACTGGAGATCACTTTCAGGAGAAGAGTCTTTATCACCCCCCACGACAGGCAGATATGGTAGACACCAGTGAAACCTCAAGGTAACTTCCAGCAGGAGAACCATTAACCCCCTGCTGAGAGTTACACTGTTGTCCCTGCAAAAGAGACACTGGTGCAGACTGAGGTAACCATGGCCCCAGCTCCTGCTCTTGCATAGCTACACATGCAGATGGACAACACACTGGGAAAATATTGCATACATATGCTACAAATACAGTCACAGTTGTACAGTGGACTGGAAAAATGTCAAGCACATGTCCTGTCTAGCGAGGTCTCCTGCTTTCTGTGACACTCAGTCATAGTTAGATGTTACTCCTCTACTGCTGGAAAATAAAATATAAACCCTTAAACATACATATATAACAGTTAAGATAGGAAAGGAAATGAAAGGAAAGGAAAGGAAATGAGAGGAAAGGAAAGGAAATGAAAGGAAAGGAAAGGAAAGGAAAGGAAAGGAAATGAAATGAAAGGAAAGGAAAGGAAGTGAAAGGAAAGGAAATGAAAGGAAAGTGGCACTGCAAATAAAAGTACATGACAAAATGCTTACAATGCATTTCAGACTCTCTCTTCTGAATTTCTTCCTCACACTGGTGAAGCAAGTTAGGGTGTCACCACTTCAGCTTACTGGATTTGTTTCTGCATGGCTCATCAGTACAGCTTATCAACAAGCTGTAATGAGGCATCCTGCAATGTACCATTATAGTGGACTAGCAGATACTCCTTGAAATGCCTGTGCAAGAAGACCAGGAAAACACTGACATAACATGCTAGAGACCTATAATCCACCTTACTCAAAGTAGCCTTGGCCTTCATAGGTAGTTACTAGGCTTGTAATCCAGAGGACACTTGAGGAGCTTAGCCCAAATTCCCAGTTGCCCTCAAGCACTATCTGGTTAAGTGACTTGCTCAAGTTCACACAGTAACCAAATGAAGGCTGAAGGAATCAAACCCTATACCATAAGAACTACGGCTTACTGCCTTATTCCTCTGCTTCATTTACTGACGTACATTCAAGGAGAAAAATGGTCACACTGCATGTACGGATGCACATGTATGAATCACATATCATGTAATGTAGCACGCAGGGTTGCAGGCATACATGTGTCATATGTACAACTATACCAATCATATACTTTGTGGTCAGCATAATTTACCTGGCTAGTGCTGACGTGTTTGCATAGCACATTGTGCACCATCATTTCAAAAGATAGTGGTGCTAGCTGTCTTCACTGGATCTATATTATATGTTTAAAGTCTGAAAACTTCGAATCTCATATGATCAACTCCATATGAGCAAGGTTTTCAAACATCAAACATAAAATATAAACAAACTAAAAATAAAAAAACCTACCTGAACGCTCTATGCAGGGGGCAAGCTCCCTTGCACCCACCAACCCCCCGCTACTTAAATATACCAACTCCAAGATCACACTACATTGAAGTGAAGGGAAATACTCTCTACGACGATCTCCGTTGAAACATTCGATGTTTGAAAATTTCGCTCATATGATGTCAATCATATGAGATTCGAAGTTTTCAAACTTTGAAATTATAATATAGACCCGCCTTCATTAGCATAACTGCTGTTTCAAGTGTCACTCATTAGGACAATATGAAACATTGCACCATTTTGCACAACAACGCTTACAAATGTACAACTGTGAAATGCAGTAACTTCAGTTAAGATTCGGTAGATCTGGAGCTTTGCAGAGTTAATTAAGAAGTCCTGCCTAAAGAAGTACCTCATGAATAACAACAAACCCTGTGTTGGATGGCAGTAACAGTGAAGCAGATGTTGTGGTGTAGCTTAAACTGGAAACTCGTGACATTGGCATTGGACTGTAGCATCTGCACTGGGGACAGTGGGGAGGGTTACAAACTTTGACTATCAGACACCCTTCAAAGGATATGCTGCAAAGAGTAAGTTGTTCTATGGTCATATGTCTGAGCCATGGCTACAGACTGCAAATGTAGTGCTAAGCATAGCATGCATTAATTGCAGGAGATAACAAGATGCATAAAGGGGAGGAGGGGCTAGCTATAGCCAAAAGTATGTGCATTCCACAGCATACCATTCACACCCACTTACTGACATGTTTCACCTGCAGTTGTACAAACACTGCCATAGGCACCTGAGGGAGGCAGCACATTAAGGTGTTTATTATCCATGAGAGTAAACTGCTAATGCAGGCTCTCCACACACATGACTCTTGGTGCTACAAGCAAGCATAATTGAGACTAGATTTGGCAAAGAGTGCTTCTGGATGTGAACATTGCAAGCATCCATAGTAGGCTTCTACATCAGCTTCAGAGAATGCTAAGTCATATGATACCTTGTGAAAAGATATAGGATATTGCAAAAGACAGACTTGCCATGATAGGGAAACCATCCACAGTGTGAAGCAGCTCACAGATGCCGATGAATTGTTGGTGTCATTACTAGACAGTGGGAGTGGGTCCTTATACCTGGGGTTGGCATGGACATGAGAGGTGTGGTGGCACCAAGCAGCTGTGTGCCAGGAGTTGAAGTATCATTAAAGTACCATAAATCACAGCTGACTGCATGATTGAAGGAATGAGTGGCCAAAATAAACATGCAGATTTGTCTTTCTAGTCACCTCTGGTCTGCAACTACAACAGCCTGCACAACAAGGAATGTCTGCCACCTTATGATACACTAGCTTATTCATGAGTACCAGTACACGTGCCACAGAGAGGTTAAAAAGGCAGATGCATTTGTGCTGGCAATGATATCATATGTAGTCATGTTTTCCCAGGTTCCACTGGTGAGGGATCCAGCAGAGCAGGAGAACATAGGCCTGTTATTAGCAGGGAATATGTGGCTGACAATTATGGCAACATGCAATTGCTCAGATTGATGACACAGTGACATTGTCTGTAACACTGAAGGAGAGGACATACCCACATCCACTGTTACAGATGCCCCTGTGGAAGCACACACTGAGCATACAGCCTCAGCAGTACATGACAGGGATCCTTTACCTGAAAAACCCTCATAAAGTGCCACCTGTATCCTGAACCCACATAGCACATGACATACACACTGCATTTGAGGTGTGCAGAATGCATCACCGTCATTAATCCAAGTCTGTCCCTGACATGGCTACAACACTCAGCATCAACCAGTGGATGTATAGGTCTGTAATCCAAGCAGAGATCCAGGCATTCTGGAGATGTTAAATGTGCTCTTTGACTTGTGAGATGATGTGCACCAGCTGTGCAATGGTATGATATAAAGGAATAGATAGGACAAAATGCTATTGAGTTCACTGAGTGCAAATGTTGCCTCCATAGGTGCCTCCATCAGACACATTGCAACCACCTTGCAGTCTGAACCCACAGGCCAAACAGTATGTGAAAGTGGAATGGACTGGATTAAAGGTGATGGAGCACAGGCCATTCCAGCTCAGACTACACAGATCATTTTTGAAACAGCAGTATTGACACCTGTGACCACACAGTTGACCACCCCTGCCTATGGGCATCCTCTGGGACATGGTCATTATCTCTGCTCTGGATCAACACTTGGATGATGCACAAAGCTGGTCACATGTGGTCCCCTATGTCTGCCCCTTTCTCAACTACCCCAGTTTGTGGTGCCATTCAAGTTATGTATGATGATGTCCATTAGGCTCAGCACACAGAATGGCCTGTCAGAGTGCACATATATTGTCCTATAGTTCCATATCTTCCCTGCCATGGAACACATCATGCCCAAACACTGCAAACCAACACTGTGGACGTCATTTATAGCCATGTCACAGCAATTTGACCCCATCATAGGCGGATATATGGCTACCATACTCACCACCCATGACTCTATCACATAATACAATGTTTCAGTCAGTTTATTCTTCCACACCTGTGAAAGTGATGAAAACTCTGTCCTGCCCACTCTGTAACTGGTTTAATTTCTCCAAGACTTTTGGATTTCTAATAGCATGACAGGAATGGACCCCATTACTGAGTCAAAATATGATTAAAGTTAATGAAATGAGTGTTGTTTCAGTCTTTGATGTTAGCCAAAAGTGCTATTTGCAGCATCTGCAATGTGCCCAGAAATGACTCATTCTCCAATGCATATGGCGTTACATGTATTTGTAAAATATCTTAACACGAATGTAAATTTTTTTCTTATGAGACACATTGCTCTTACTACTATTGGAACTGTCTGGTTATCCTTCTTACAAATTGCTCTCACTTCTGCCTGTAAATCCTACTATTTTATGACTCTGTGTCTCTCTGCACATAAAACACTGTAATCACTGGGTGTAGCAATTTCAATGATCAATGCTTCTTTTGTCTTCTTTTCATGGACTACTACATCTGGTTTTCTCGCATCTATTATTGAACTGTTAGTAATGGGGGATCCCATTATCATTTTCTATAATGCTTTGTGGCTTATGTTTCCAATGCTTCTCAGCTACTTCAATATTATGTTTGCACAATCCCCATGTAACAGTCTTGCAAAATGACTCTGCCTTTCAGTATACAGCCATTTTGCCATTACTGTATCATGGGTCTATATTAGATTATCGAAGTTTCAGAACTTCGAATACCATATGGTCGACACCATATGATAGAAGTATTGAAATTTTGAAAATCTAAAAAAAAAAAATAAAAAACATAAAAAATATAAGTAACTGCTTTAAGCAGGGGGCCCCCTGCACCCCTCACACCCCCCGCTACTGAAATATACCAACTCCAAGATCACTACAGCATAGCAAAAGGAAATCTTCCCTTTCTGCACCTGACTCCGTTAAAGTGTGATCTCGGAGTTGGTATATTTAAGTAGTGTGCGTGTAGGGGTGCAGGGGGGGGGCCTTCCCCCTACTTAAAGTAGTTACTTATGTTTTTTATGTTTCTTATTTTTTTTTTAGATTTTCGAAGTTTCAGTACTTCAATCATATGGTGTCAACCATATGGTGTTCGAAGTTCTGAAACTTCGATAATCTAATATAGACCAATGTATCACACCCAACAACAAGATGTGTGACTGTTTCCAATTCTGTTTTACAAAATCTGCATTTGTTTGTTCTCTGACATGTTCATTGGACTTTGTAAACCAAAGTGTACATAGTCCACTATTCTAGGCCACCAGTATAACCTTTCGACTTTTTGTTTAAATTCACCTTTCCTTAACCATTCCTGCATTAGATCCTGATCAACATGAAGTTGTTCCAGGAGGTTTCTGCACTTGCAACTATATTTATGCATTTTACACCTTTTTGCCTTCTCATCTGATCCTTCATCTTAGATTTTTTTCTTTTGGTTTTTGGCATTTTCAGTTGCTGCCTGATCTTTATCTATTTCTGGTTTGATTTCCATTCCCACTTGATACCGATATGCTTCTGTTAAACTAAGCAAGGAATTCATCTTAGATTTGTTTTCTTCATGTTTTAAAACTTTCATTATGTTTAGATGTTGTGAGGTCATCAGGTATAAATGCAGTCCTATGACTTCAGATATATACATGTAATCAATTTCAAGGAGGGCCATAACTCCTCCAGAATGGGGAATATAAAAACTTGGTATACACTAATTTTTATAAGTCATTTGATAAGCATGAAGCATTTTTCTTGTTTTCCTGTCCCACTGATCCAGTACCTTTCGAGGCCAGTCAGTCTCCCCAAAATTGTATGTTAGAATAGGAAGAACAAATTGGTTCATGGACTGGACTTTATTCCTAGATGTTAGGACTGTTTCTGTATTAATTGTAGTCTTCTAAAATGTTCCTTACTAAGTTTTATTTGCATTTGTTCATGTGTTATTGTTGATCCTTCATCAGTTCCCAAATATTTATATACTCCCTCCTGCTGAAGTTCCTTTATATCACATTCCTGTCCCAAACTTATATTTTCTTGGTGCTGCAGTTTTCCTGCTCTAAATGTTGCTTTTGCACATTTATCAAGACCAAATTACATTCTTATGTCATCTGAGAAAGTTTTGACTACTTGCAGTTGTGTTTTCAGTTCCTCATCTGATGAACAATACAGTTTTAAATCATCCACAAAAAGAAGATTAGAATTCTTTACACTTTGTTGTTTTCAGGGAGCCAAATTGTAGCCATGACCTAACCTGTTAAGTAGACAGCTTAATGGGTTAAGGGCAAGACAGAAGAACGATAGTGACAAAAATTCACACTGGAATACGACCCTTTGAATTTTTATCCCTGGGATAATAATTTGTCCTTTATCAAGGCTTGGCTTCAAAGTGGTTTGCCACTTTGTCATGGTCACTGCAATGTAATTAACCAATTTAGTGTTTATCTTATACATTTGTAAACACTGTTTTAGCCATGAATGTGGGAGTCTATTAAATGCTTTTCTGTAGTCTATCCATACCATACTTAGATTCTTCCCCTTTTTACAATTCTTCGTTATGATTTTATTTAACAATAAAGGATCCTTTGTTCCATACAACTTTTTTTATTACCCTTTTGTTCTATTGCTATGATTGAGTGATTGAGTTTTCTTCTAAATGACTATAAACTATGTCAGCATTAATTCCAGTGTATAGTTTGTACATCGTCAGAAAGCACGTTATTGGTCTGTAGTTTTTAAGATATTTTGCAGGTCCATTCTTAAGGAGGAGTATCATTTTTCCTGTTATTAACTAGGTTGACATCTGTTCGGGGTATGCATATACATAATTCTTACTCATGTATAGATCTTCATGTGAAGATGTTAATACATTTAGCCAGAAGTTAGGTACTGCATGTGGACCTGGGATTTTCCATTTAGGAGCTTTTCTTAATTTTGTTTCAATTTCTCTGGCTATTACTTCATCCCATTTCATATCCTGTACATTTGAATTTATTATCCTTTCTTTTACTTCTTCCATCCATTAAGCACTTTTGTTATGTTCCACAGGATCTTCATAGTTATTCCTCCAAAATGTGTGTATTTCTTCTTTTTTTTGTGGTGTTTCTATTTTTTTTGCCCTGTTTCCCAATTTTCTATAACACATTTTTGGGTCATCAATAAATTGCTTATTTTGTACTTTTTCTTTATATTTATCTGCATATCTTCTAAGTTTTTCTGCCTCTGACGATAGCTTTACTTTATTATTTGCAATAGTGTATGAGAGATCCTGGTCTGTTTTGAGCATTGCTTTTATCAACATCTATCTTTGAGTATTTTTGTTGATCTGTTCTCTGTTCTTTCTTCTGTACTCTTCTAAAAGTGACACTTCTTGTCTTAATTATTTTATAGTTTTCCTCTGTTCGATACTTCCATGATTGCATTTGATTTCTCCCCTTCCTTTCCCTTAGCGCACTGGGTTTTTTGTGGTAAGACTTTATCTGCTGTTAATTTTGCTGCTCAGTAACGTATCCTATTTACTTCTGTTATAGTGCATGAATTTCTATGAACAGTCTTGATTACTGTGTTTATTTGTTTTATCAAACATCTAACATTTTGGTTCTTACTGACTTTCTGTAATCTATTTCTTTCATTGATCTTAATATGTCTATCCATCTCTATTATATCAAGCAACTGTTCCCCTAGATCATTTTCTTCTAAACTAACTGCTTTTCTTTGCTTTCCATTTCCTGCGGGCATTCTACAGAACATTCTAGAACATCTTCTTGCACCATATTCTCTTCTGCTTCATCCTGTGTCATCCATTGCTCTTTCGTATGGGAACTCCCTGGTCTATCACTCTACAACATTGACCACATTAGAGTTGCTATAGTTTCCTGTTCCTTTCCTTGCTGTGCAACTCAAACTGAACTTTTGTACTGGTTTCCTACTGAAGGGTCCAAAGTATCTTGATATGGCAACAGATCAGATGCTTCTCTCTCTCCACTGGTTTCTCCTTAATTTGGAGGCTCAGTTTTCTATCGTGCTGTAATGTTATCAGAGTTAGATTTTCTAGACTAAATTCTTTACTTTGCGGGTAATCCATAACTTCAGTTTCTATTTATTTAACTTCTCCATTACTAAAACTATTTTCTACTTTCTCCTTTGTTTGCTTATTTTTTGAATTGCAAAATGTTCCATATTTGGATGCCTTTGCCTGTATTTCAAATATCTTTTGGTGCTGCTTTTTGCAATGATTAGTTGTGCTTTCGCCTTTGCATAAATATTGCACCAATGAATCACTGGATCATAGGAAGTTATTAGACTATTGGCCCTGAGGCCCTTATAAGCCTAGCCAAGAGTTTAGCTCATGTATAGACAAATCAGCACCTGATGCCCCTGTCCAGCAGGGACACGGGTCAAATCCCAGGGATGTGTTTTCTATTTCCCATCCAGTTATCCAGATTGCGCTTAAAAAGGGGTAAAGAGGTACTCTGCTTGATGTGGACAGGGAGTTTATTCCATAGATGGGGGAGTCTCTGGGACACAAATCTGTCCCAGAAGCAAGTCCTATTGATGTCACAGACCAGTTTGAGACCAGGTGTGCGGGTTACTCCAGTGGAGCTTGACTTGCAGTTATGCAGCAGTCCCATCAAGGCGGGGTCTGAGATCACCTTGTATGCCAGACAGAAGTCACCTCTGAGGAGTCTGTATGAAACAGAGTAGAGGCATAGGGCTTTTAGCTTATCTGTGCATGGTAGATTTTTGAGGCCCTGGATTGTTCTGGTGAGGATCGTCTGTGGTCTCCCCAGCTGCTGCATGTGCTTTCCGAGGTACATGCAGAATGGGGCATTGTACTTAGTAATGGGCCTTATAAGGGAAAAATACAGGGATGTTATGACCTCCTTGTCCCTGGATGAGATACCCTTTCTTATGAGGTGGGCCATGAAGAAAGCTTTCCATACAATGGAAGCAACATGGTGGCCAAAAGTCAGACTGCTATCAATCTGGGTGCCCAAATCCCTCACAACTGACTGTGTGCTTAGAATGTTGTTATTAATGTGAGAACTTTTGAGGACATCTCTCTTCCAAAGGGGATGATGATGCATTTTTTGTATTCAGCTTGAGGCCATGTTTCTGGCATCAATCATTTGTTTGCGTGAGACCCTCCTGGTGGATGTCTATATCACTAGGGGAATTGATGACAGCTCCCAACTTGCAGTCATCTGCAAACTTGGTCAGCCATAGACCACTGGTTTTGGCCTGTACCTCAGAAAAGTATATCCCAAATAACAGAGGCCCCAAGACCAAACCCTGGGTTATGCCACTCATTACGGGTCTACTGCTTGAGGTGGCTTCCCCTATTTTGAGTTGGTGGATTCTATCAGTGAGCCAGTTGGCTACCCATCTGGTAACATATGGATTGATGCCTAGCTGAGAGAGTTTATCTATTATGCCTGAGTGAGGAATAGTGTTGAAGGCTTTGGCCATGTCAAGGTAGGCAGTGTGCACTGTCTTCCCCTCATCCATGGCTTTGGTGACCGTCTTAAAAAAGTCAACCAAATTTAACAGACATGACCTTCCCTTGATGAAGTCAAACTGTGTGGGATTGAGTGTTTGGAGGTTGCCAATGTCCTTGTTTATGAGGTCCACGATAATCCATTCTATGGCCTTGCAGATCAAGCTAATTAGGCTTATGGGTCTATAATTTCCTGGATCAGTGGATGCTCCACTTTGTGTAAAGGGATGACAGTGGCTGTCCTCTACTCAGCTGGAAAAAAAATGGTACTCAGGCTTTGGTTGAATAGGGTGCCTAATGGTGCTGCAAGTTCCTGCCTGAGTTCATGTAGGATGCAGCCTGGGATGTTATCAGGTCCCATGGCGGCTGTATTTTTTTCCTTTGAGACAGCAGTGATGACCTGATCCCTAGATATGAGGGGAAGGGAGCAGGTACTGGGAATGTCCTGATTTACTGATGGGGGGACAGAGGAGCGAAATTTTAGCTGAATCTGTCAGCCAGCAAGTTTGCTATATCTATGGCATTTGTATATGTGGTGTCCTTAACCATCAGTTCTGAACATATCTGGGTGCTGCCTTTAAGATTACAGACATATGTGAGAAGGCCTTATGATCGTCTCTAGTAGATGTGGCCAATATGGACTGAAAGTTTATTTTGGAGGATTTCACTAGTACTCTTATTTGTTTGTTTACGCTAAGGAGATATTGCTTCCAATTGGGCACCTGCATCTTCTTGGTCCTGGTCAGCAATTTTTTTCTTATGTTATAGAGCTTATTTATTGCAGATGTCCACCAGACAGTTTTACTCTTCCTTGTGGAGCATGATTTAGTCCTGTCAGGTATTCCTGGTTCCGTGCATCTATATAAATGTTCGCATAGTAATTTGGTATAGCTTTGTATACTGGCACCAGTTCCTAGAGAGGGGCTGTGGGGCTGTGAAGCTGTTTATACCATCCCTCTGGAGGCTGTAATCAGCTCTGATGAAGTTTTTTTGATTGATCCTAACTAGAGGGGGATTGGGGGAGATGGTGACTTCAAACATGACCGCTTTATGGTCGGATCTTACAAGGGAGGATGATACTGCAGGGATGCTGCAGTGGCTACTCATGTTGGATAATACCAAGTAGAAGATATTATCACCTCTTGTGGGATCTTGACTAGCTGTTCCAAAGCATTTGCATTTACAAAACTAAGGAATCTCTGGGTATTTGTGTTCTGGCAAGAGTAGTTCTTTCAGTCTATGTTTGGGTAATTAAAGTCACTGAGGATCAGAGTAAAGGGTTTAATTTTGATAGATTCAAAAAGGTCTAGAAAGACAGTTTGGGCATCTTGGGTCAAATTTGGGGGCTGGTAGCTAGCTATTATTTGTATA
>NC_056743.1:1134907441-1134909941 GCF_019279795.1 Protopterus annectens
ATATTTGTCTCATACTTTTGGTCTGTTCCCCTTAAAATTTGTGGTTTTGTGGCAAATCAATGAGAACGGAATTCACTAAATAATGATAGCCCTTTAAGTTTCAGTCTTCCTATCTTTTTTGGAAACACATGGTTACACAAAACACTATTTCAGCAAACCTTCTAAGATTATACAAGCAATATTTAAGATTGTCCCTGGTTTTGGGCCTTTGCTCTCCACCAAATAAATTTTGACCTTTTCCACATTTATTCTGCTGTGAAATTGAGAGGTTTGTGAAATTGAGATGTGTTAACTAGATGATGCAGTGGTAGTGTTGTTGCTTCACAGCAAGAGGTTCGCTAGCTTGATTCTTAGGTGGGGTGGAGTCTGTATGTTCTTCCTATGTCTGTGTGGGTTTCCTCTAGGTGCTCTGATTTCCTCCCATGTTAGAAATATATGCATCAGGAGCATTTCTCCCTGGGCCTCTGCTGTGAATTGTCTTTGTTCCAACTTGGACTTTCCCAGTAAACAAATGTTAAATAAATACAAATTTTACAAGGAGCTGAGAGTTTCAGGAGAAGAGAAGTTTAATGCTGCTTATTCAAAGTCTGTTTACCTTGTTAGTAGCACAACAGGTAGTAGTTTTACTTTTGATGCAGAAGGCTGTGAATTCTACTCCCACAGTATGCAGATGGATCACTGATACTGTACTGTGTTTTAATTTAAAGAGGGTGGATCCTGAAGTCCTGTGAATGTCCTCCTTTGGAGGAGTTACCCAGTAACTATGAAACTGTTATCAGTTTGCCATCCATTCACTATTGTAATATTACTAGTTTATCATTTTTAATTTAATATAGGCAATTTATTCTTCAAGGGCAACAGCCACTTTATTTGTAGCTGAAACAATAAAATATAAAGTTGCATTCTAGCAGCAACCTCTTCATTAGCTAGAGATCCCTTTAATGTGGAATTATTTAGATACTTCTGCAGAGATTTTGCACATTTACTGATATTGGTGGATTGTAATGACAGAAGTTGAGTGGTCTTTTTTGGTTGAAATTTTCTGAAATGGGTAGTCATTATTGGTTCATACATTTTGTTTCATTGCTTACTAGAAGACTGTTCAAAACTACTAATTTAAACCACATTCTAACAACTGGTGCTGTATTATGCAAGGAATACAATTTAATACAATCAGGAAAGTGAATCAAAAAATGCATACATGTATGCATGGCCCTAAAAATGTATTTGAAAACAGCTCACAGGAAAGTGTGAAAGGCTCAAAATCATGGGTGAATTGTAAGCTTTAGTCTTGTTACCAAAGCAATGGATGAAAGTAAAAAAGTTCACACCACATTACCTTGACCTGGCCAAGCCTTTTGACACAATCCCCTACTCAGGTGTAGTACAAAAGATGAATAATGTAGGAGCAAACACTTACATCACTAGCTGGATTGCCAACCTGCTCACAGGATGCAGGAGATCAATATAGGGGAAGAGACCAGTCACCAATGAAGTCCCCCAGGGTTCGACGCTGAGACTTTTTCTGTTTGGCATGTACATCTCACAAGCAAAAGTAAATACTAAAGGGCTTTGGCTGGCTCAGTTTGAGATGACTACAAGCTAGGAGCAGTTATTGAATCCCCAAATTACTTAACCATCATGCAGGAAGGTTTGTTCCAAATAATAACTGGTGTTAAAATCATGACAATGCCCTGTGAGAACTGACCCACTTGTTTGGCATTTGGGAACTTGAGTGTACAGTGACCTAACCTTTGACCAACATGTGCCCAGAGATATAAGAAAGCCTTTCTATATTGCATAGCTTATAAATAAATCGATTGTGACTAGATCTAGAGATGTTGTTGTCACCCTTTACATAGCTCTCATTAGGTAAATTATTTTGCATAATGCCCACTTTGGAATGTATCTGTCCAGACCAATGCAGCAATTAGAATACCCACAGAGATACCTTACTAAAAGGATACAAGTCCTAAACAATAGGTCTTGCATGGACCACCTCAAAAATGTATTACTATACTCAGTATCCTACAGAGTGCTTAGAGGTGACACGTCTGGCATACAAAGCATCCTCCAACCTAATACAGATGGACTTATTCAACATCAGCAAATCAAATGGCATCAGAAATACTCAGTCCAGGTATTTAAACTGAATGTTGTGGAGAGACAAATATATATTGCAGAGACTACCACTGTTCTAGAACATACTATCCATAAAAATAAAAATAAAAAAAATCCTACTTTTCCTTCCCAGTTCTCATTCTCATCACAAGACCTCCTTTTTTATGACCTCTCCTAACAATACAACTATCCACCCTGACACCCACACAAAACTGCTAGGGGTCATTATCGATGATGAACTAAAGTTCAACCTACACATACTCCAGTGTATAAAAAAAAAAAAAACCCAGAAACTAGGTCTGCTATGTCAGAGCAAAAAAATCCTAACCCCTGAATCTAGACTTACCCTGGGCCAGGCACTCCTCCTCCCCTCCCTCTT
>NC_056743.1:1135279941-1135497441 GCF_019279795.1 Protopterus annectens
AGGCCCTAGGGCTGATAGCCTAGTACCAACCTATGACCTATGAGCCTGCTCGTTAGGTGAATGCTCTGGCCAATTCACACTATTGCATACATTCACAAGGCAGTTTAATTAGAACCTTTCCATCCAACATCGGCACTCCTCAACCCATAATTTCATACACACCCCCCCCAACCCCTCCTCTGCAGCAATCATCCTTTCTCTGGGTGCAGGTTGGGTCTAACCACACCACTACACACTGCCAACTCTTCACTTCTTGGGACCCATCATGTATGTTGTCTCGACCCATGGATCATTAGGCTTTCCCAACCTTGTAGCCCAAGAACATATATGCCGTGCCTTGACGCATCTGTGTAATGATGGGAATCCAAAAATTCTATAATTTTTGGGTTGTCCCACAAGGGGACGTTCTTGTCTTTGTTTCTAGATTACACTTAGTGGGTCCACAATGTTTCTCCCACTGGTAATATCCTGCCTGTGGTTTGGGAAGCAGTGGTTTGTTTACTTTATTTGTGTGTTTGTATGTTTTACCTGTTTGGCTGTGGGGGGGATATTGTTACGTGTAGCACGTATGTCGATTGAGACCCCTCACCCCCATTGGTGGTGCCTGTGGTCATATATGTCATTCTTATGTATCTGTGTATATATACACACACACACACACACACACACACAAACACATATATATATATATATATATATATATATATATATATATATATATATATATTGCTGTATATATATCTAATGACATATGAGGACACCTATGAGCGATCTTGCTAATTTCTTAGCAGCTTCTGCTGTTCGACATTGCGGGGGCATATTTATTCTGAGAGCTCTGCTCTCAGACACATCCCCTGCACTTGTACACGCTCCGTGTAAGCATAGGAGATCGGCCATCGTGCTTTCATTACTATGCATGGCATGCTGCTGTCCTGCTCCTAAATGGGTGCTTCCATGCAGGACTAAGCTAGTCCTGCACAGGAGGTTAGTAAATCCGGGGGACTATCTACAAATGAGTGTCCATTGGAGTCTATATCACTACATCGAACCATTACTTCAAAGGACAGCATTTCATCGGAAATGCCATTCATCGAATTCTCCTCATGTAGGGGGCTGTGCCCCCCACATCCCCTGCTAATTATATATGCCAACTCCGAGGTCGCAGTACAGTGAGGAAAGGGCAAATTTTCCGATCCTCTCTGTACCATGTGAAGAATTATATGTAGATGTCTGTGCTGAATGCTGCATGCCTTGTAGAAAAGTAAAGTGTGATGACTACACATTAGCTTAGCAGATTACTAACCTTTTTAGCAGTATATTACACAGAAACTAATAAAGTAATTGTTTATATAGCAGATGAAACGTACAATGCCATTAGTTTTCAGGGTTTTATTGTCTTTAAGTTTCTTCGCAATACAACATGAACGATGTTCTCCATAAAACAGCTCTAACAGATTTCCCAAGAAATCAGATTACATCTCACATATATACATTCTTATGAAAGCAGTTTTTTGGGAACTCTCCGCATCATTACTTTGGTATTTAGGGAGTCTTTCCTGTTCTGTGTGAAAACTGTCTTTTGATGATGTTATGCAGTCTGTTAATAAGCCCCTTTGTGTTCTTGTTTCAAGGTGAATTATGTGACCATTTAGTAAGCTGTTCTTTGCCTCCAATTTGGTTTATTTTTTTGCACCTGCATCTCAGGAATTCCTTATCAGTATTTTTCAAGCTGTATTAGACCTTGAAAATTCATGTTACATTTATACATGAATGCTGTCATTTATTTATTTATTTGATTTTTTCCTTGCTTCTCAGCTAAGAGCAGTTTAACCCTTTTAATGTATGTATGCTACCAAACAGAAATGCATGCATCTAACTGACTGTATTATTTCTACATATATTATAGCAACAGAAGTAAATATGCATCTAACAAGCAAACAGATGTACACATGCATTTATAAATCTCTATATCTAACAATTCCCTCTGTTTTACTTAAAACACTGATTATGTGAAACACATTAGGAAACAAAACCTTTAGTTTACTTTTGATGCTCAAGTTATTGTTAACACAACGACAAACATTACTACTAGAACTGGATGAACTATTTAATTTAACAATTTTTTAAAGACCATTTTGTAAAAATGTTTGAGTTGTATTTTGCAATGCTGAAATATGAATTTATACAGTGATGCTTTATATAGTGATTTTATATTGGCGATGCTTGTGGATATTATTACAAAGGTATTGCAGCCTTGTTTTTTGAAACAAACACATATGTAATAAATGTCAAGCTTTGACTTGTTACTATACATATGTTTCACTACCGTACATGTTTATGGTACTTTAAAAAGCATGGTTATTGTTTAATAATTACTGAATTATTAACACAGACCAATATGTTTTACTTGCACCTTTATTTTAGTTTCTTCTGCAGTATTGTTTACACATTTAGTGTAGAATTGAAAGCATGCCCTTTTCCCCTGTAGTATACATCATTTTATTGCAGTATTGTGTATTTACTTTATGCTGTGAGAATTGAATGTATACCTGCCCTCTGGCTGTTACCCAGCCTGTGACACTTGGTATTACACATTTGCTTTATTAGGTTACTAACAGCCTGTGGACCATTGTCTGATTTGATCATTTTTGGCCATTTTCAGTAACAGAAAAGATCTTTATAAAGCTTCTGCTGTTGCCTATGATGTCATAGTTTTAGTCAAAATTGCTTTTACCCATTTTGAAAAGACATTTACTGCTAATTGGAAAAGGATCTACATAATTTATTTTAACTGCATACCATGGTCTAGTTACTAGCTGTACTCGGTGCAACTGAGGCTTTTTCTTTTAGTATTTACTTGCAAACAGATTATTAATGACATGTATGCTGCACAACTGTGACATTTTACTACAATTACCAAATAGAGTTTCTGTAGACTTTCTTGCTTTTTGCTTAGTGCTGCACATGAATACTTCTTGTTTTTTGACCTTGTAAATTTCAGTACGAGTAACATTTTATCTCATACAACATTCCTTGAAACTATCCATTCCAGCCTGGAAAGATTTGAGCTCACATACATTTCAGACTCTGTAAAACTACAGTACATCTCTTAACCCCTTCAGCACTTTCTTTACTTTCAGTCATCTGTTAATACTCTTACAACTTGATGTTAGAATGCAGTTGTAAAGCATTTAGAACTATAATAAGTATTTGTAATTTGCCTAACTATGCATACATTTTAAACTCTGGTTTATTTGTAGTAGTATGTACTCAGTACAACTTTATATTACTAACATTGCTTTTGAATATTGTTTTTGCTAGGATCTCTGCTATTTCCGATGCTATTATACACTTACAAAATATTGTAAGAAACAAAATAGATATTGGCCAAGATTCAATAAACTCCATGTAGAAATAGCATTATTCCTACACGGAGTGAATGGTGTCCATGTCCACATCCCCTCTTGGCAGTGCACCTTGCATATTAATGAATGCGTGTTACTGAGATGGAGCTGTGTACATGGATACTGAATCAGTGCGGGGGGGTGTTACAGTAGTGCTTACAGATCTGTAACATGCCCCCTGCACTGTTAAAGTGCAGTACAGTACTTTACAATAAAAAAGTATCTGTGGACACTAAAATCAGTGGTGGCTGGTGACTTCAAATCAAAGGGGGGCTGCAGGAGACAGCTGAATGGGTGGGGTCAATGGGAAGGGGTGTGGCCAATTAGAAAGGAGAGGAGCTATGCTCACAATCACAAAAACTAACTAAATACACTGCCCTGGCTGCTAAACCGTCATTATGAGAGTCCAATCAAGAAAAAATGAAGTGTAGAAGAATAAAAATATTTCAATGCACTGGCTGCATGACAGCTTACTTAATATCTAGATGGAAACAAAAAGGTTGTGAGGCATGAAAAAATAAATTACTTTTTAAATACATTAATGGAATGCCAGTCAAAATCAAGTATAAGAAAAACAAGCAGCATTCAACTCAAACCACTTCTTGCACTGCAGTTCCAATTATAATTTATATTCAGCTTTATTAAAGTACCAAGTAACATGCTGAAAGTAGAAATCTCTGATGCCCCCACTTGTAAAAATGTTTCTTATAAAAAAAAACCCTGCTGCCTGACTATCTATTTGTTTCATGGGGAAAACATGATCAAAGTAAAAAATGAAAAGCAAACAAGAAATAAACTCAAGATACATTGCTTAAAAGGATTACTGTACAGGTTATGGACCATACGATTGGCATTCTGTTTAGTTTACGGGTAAAGCCTGCAGAGATGACTGGAAGTCTCCAAGTGTAATGAGCTTCTTAAAATAATGTAATCCTGTCCTTTATTACAAATACTGTCATATGCATTTCATTACCCAAGGCTTATACATTATCTAGTTAAGTATTCTCTACATGGCAACAACAGGAAGGCTTTCAATGTTGGCAATTCTTTAACAGTATGCTTATTAAAGCTTACTTGCATCTTACGATCTCAGCCAAGCTTACCTGATGGTCAGTAAAGTATTGCTACTTAAACACAGAGCAACAGGCACTTTGAGTAATAAGCATAAATCAACAGTACAAAAATATGACAGAAACCAGACCATTCTGCAAAAATCAAGGACAGATGAAAAGCCACTCTAGTACTTGTGTCTACCTTGGATGGGGGGATACTCTGCACATTTACACTGCATAACTACTCCTTGCCTTGCTTCGACACATCCAGAGTCACTACATGGGGGAGTGGGGTGCAACAAGTATGTCACAATTTGAAATGTCTCTGGCTGACTGTGATGGCCCTGACACATTTGTCATACCTCTCAACCTCAGAGCAAGAAATCTGGACAAAGCCATACAAAGAAGTGGGACAAAGGCCCAAAAATAAGAAAAATGTTTAAATATTGCTCTTATAAACTTAGAAAGATAATAGAATAGGTCTTGCATTAGCATGAATTTTTCTGAATGGTATGAAATCTGAAACTCATTATTTTCTAACTTCAGTCTTTAATGATTTGTCACTAATTTGCCAAAAAAAACACAATTTTATGAAAAATGGACCAAAAATGTGATGTAAAAATATAAAATAGCCACACAATACAGCTGGGAACCTGTCAAAGAAGGGACACTTTAATATTAGTACTGCTAACTTGAGCAGCTGACAAAATAAAAGAATCTACATGCATTTCTGAAATAAAAGTAATCTATAACTCTGATTATTACAGTTATTTCTTAATTATAAACCCTCCATGTTTTCTTCCAAAATTGCTATTTTTTGGAGGGATTATTAGGGGGAAGAGCAACATTTTGAGCCAAAATCAGGGACAGTTGAGAGGTTTGGCTATGCCTAATTCTATAAAGCAATTTATTTGCATGTACCTCTCAACCTGTTAATGCAATAAATCTGGACAAGGCCAAATATATTGGGGGAACATATAAACAGTACTAAAAATTGCTCTTGTATAAACTGAGACAGTTGATAGAACAACAGGTCTTACTTTAGCATGCATTTTTCTGAAGGTTATGAAGTCTGACACTCAGTGTGTCATTATTTAGTAACTTAATTCCTAAATGATTTGCCAGAAAACCACACATTTTATGAGGAACAAACCAAAAATAAGAAGCAAAAATCTATTCATTCTTTGAAAATCTGGACAGTTGGGAGGTATAGTTCAGCTGGGGTTGTCTTTAAGTTTGCCGCCCTTCCCCCTCACAAAATCATGGTCGAATGGAGCCTCCCCCTGCAGCCATCCCAATGATCCATTACTTGGCTATTTCACTCCATTTACCATAAACACTAATGTGCATACTGATTTACTTCTATGATGATTTGGACTTCATTTGAAAGTTTTATTTTGCATTTTACAGCACAAACACTAAGACATCTGCTAAACAAACTTAGAATTAAAACTTATCTGCCCTTGAAACTCACATTAATTGAAACCCACATTCAAAGAAAATACATTTTACCAGTGGCAGATAAAGATTAATTCTGGGCTGTTTTCAAATCATAGGCCCCTTGCATATTAAACACACATGTGCTCTTTGATACAACTTCCTATTGTTTTGAACATTTTTCCAGTAAACTATGAAACAAAACACATGCAGCCATAATGACAAAACTGCCCAGTTCAGAACATTTCCATCATAAAAGTCTACTCAAACTTCTACAGTCCACCATTATCAGTAAATATGCACAATTCTACAGTCCACCATTATCAGTAAATATGCACAATTCTACAGTCCACCATTATCAGTAAATATGCACAATCTCTGAAGAAGTAAAAAAGTCATCTAAATAATTCCACATTAAATAAATCTGTAACTAATGAAGAGGTTGCTGCTAGCAAACACCTTTATATTTCATGGTTTCATCGAAAAATAAAGTGTCTGATGCCCCTGAGGAATACATTGCCTACATTACATTAAAAATGATAAGCTAGTAATATTGCAATAGGAAATGGATGGCAAACTGATAACAGGCTCATAGTTAGTATCTTAACTTTTTCAGTACGGCAGCATTCACCCCTTGTGGGAGTAGAACCAACAAACCTTCTGCATCAAAAGCAAGTACACAACCTGTTG
Source organism: Protopterus annectens (assembly GCF_019279795.1). Taxonomy (NCBI): domain Eukaryota; kingdom Metazoa; phylum Chordata; order Ceratodontiformes; family Protopteridae; genus Protopterus; species Protopterus annectens. The sequence continues at coordinate 1,135,286,525 of NC_056743.1, forward strand.
TGCTATTAACAATGCAAGCTGACTTAGCATAAGCAGCACTAAACTTCTCTTCCCCTGCAGCTCTCAACTCCTTGTAAAATCTACTCAATACTCAACTGCATCTCAACTTCGCAGCACAAGAAATCTGGAAAAAGCCAAATTTATTGGGGGGAGTAAAAAGCCCAAAAACCAGGGACACATTAAACATTGCTTGTATAATCTTGGAAAGTTGCTAGAATTAAATGCTGTGTTACCACCATACATTTTACTGCCAAGGTCCCTGTGCAAAAGAGTCAGAGCAGCATACCACTATGCCAAATCAGCTGCTTTGTGAAAGAAAAATGCTGTGTTACCACCATACATTTTACTGCCAAGGTCCTTGTGCAAAACAGTCAGAGCAACATACCACTACGCCAGATCAGCTGCTTTGTGAAAGAGCGGAAGACTGAAACTTAAATGGCTATCATTTAATGAATTCAGTTCTCACCATAGCTATCAACCTCTTAGCACAAAACACCTGGACAAACCCAGTAATGAGGGAATACAGCCATCAAACATATTCAGTGAATTCAGTTCTTGCCATAGCTGTCAACCTTAGCACAAAAAACATGGACAAAGCCAATAATGGGGTAATACAGTCCCAAAAATAAGGACAAATTTCAAATATTCATCTTATAAACTTAGGTTGTGTTACTATGTATTTTCTGAATAATATGAAGTCTGAAATTCAAATGCCTGTCAATTTTACTTCTGACGGAACAAAAACAATTTTCAGCAGAGGCCCAGGGAGAAATATTGCAGACACATGTCTTTGTAAAATGGCAGAACAACAGGGCAAATCCACACAAACACAGGGATAAGATGCAGACTCCACACAGAAGGCACCCTAGCCAAGAATCAAACCAGAAAACCTATAGCTGTGAGGCAACAATGCTACCACTGCACCATCAGATATGTAAGGAATTAAACATTCAGAAACCTGAAGTCTGAAATTCAAATGCCTGTCAATTTTATTTAACATTTGTTAATCAGGACAGTCTGACTTGGAACAAAAAAACAATTTTCAGCAGATGCCCAGGAAGAAATAATGCAGACATGTCTTTGTAACATGGGAGGACACAAAAGCAAACCCACACAAACACAGGGAGAAGATGCAGACCCCACACAGAAGGCACCCCAGCCAGGAATCAAACCTGAGAACCTGCAGCTGTGAGGCAACAATGCTTCCACTGCACCATCAAATATCAAACATTGCAACATTTAGAAACCACACATATTATGAGGAACAGATCAGATGAAATAGGAGGCAAAAATCTGCAATTTTTTTACAAATGGTGGTGGGTAGGGAATTCAGGTCTTTAACACCTGCATACAAGGTACAGGGTTCAAGCCTGAGGTATTCCCTACCACACCACCATGAGTCTAACCACCAGTATATAGTAACTGGGGCATTTTCACACAGCCACCAGTATATAGCAACTGGGGCATTCACACACACACACACACACACACACACACACACACACACACACACACACACACACACCTGTAATAGATCTCGTGCCATAAATCCATAGCTGCAAATCCACATACATCCATAGCTGCAAACCTGCTCCAAATCCCTTCATGCCATATATCCATAGCTGCTGCAAACCCCCGCCCGAGCACATCCACCATGCAAGATCTTCCCCCAATGAGACTCCAGACTGCTGACATTGCAGTCAGAGTCAGATGAGTTTCCAGCGACAGTCTATGCAATTACAACTGCATAGACTTCTGGGATCTTCAATTTGTGAAAGTCCGCAAATTAAATTTTTTTTTATCTTTTATTTTCTTTTATTTTCTTTTAATTTTCTTTATTTTTACAGCTGGGGGCTGCAAATGCTCAAAAATAGGGACAGTTATGAAATATTGCCCTTACAAACTTAAAAAGTTGATAGAATGACAGGTTTTGCATTAGCATGGAATTTCTGGAGTATGAAGTCTGAAACACAAATGGTTGTCATTTTTTCTATCGTCAGTCTTTAATGGTTTCACAGTGATTGCCAGAGAAACACAATTTCATGACAAATGGAACAAAAATATAAGGGCCAAATTTGGCCAGCATGCAAAAATCTGTACAGATGACAGGATTACATGAGAAATGTGAAGTACCATAATGTAGGGGGTGTGTTACAGTATCTGTAATACAATCTCTCCATTGTAGAAATGCTGTATGTCACTAAAACAAGAAAGAAAGTGTCCTCGGACACTTATTTAATAATGTGAAGTCTAATAGTATAATGTTAAATAAATGTTTTTTTTAATTTCATTTTCTTTAAAGTTTAAGCATAGCTGAGCGGGTTTGCATGGGGCAGCGCTTTGCTCAGCAGTGCTTAAACGTAATGAAGGGCCATATAGTAATGTATAGCTGAAGTTTCCCCAGGTGAATTAGCTGAGTGATTAGAGTCACAGCTTTGTGTGCAGTAGGTGCACGGTTCAAATACCAAGACAGGCCATTCAGCTTCTACATGGGAAAAATGTTTTATTGTTTTATTTTATTTAATGATGTACTAATTAAGATTTGTTAACCAGGATAGTATAGGTGGTCCAAAATCCCAGTGTCAGTGGAGATATGAGGTGAAATACCCATTTAAACACAAGTGTTCCATACAGTACACTCACACCCAAGGTAATGTATTGAAACCACATAGGGGGAGGGCATGTAAAGTAAAATATATACACGTAATAATAATGTATCAGTAATGAGTAATTAATATTAAATTCTGACATTTTTTAATGAAAACTTTTGTTTGGCCTTGGCTCAGTTTTGCTAAGCACTAAGCCAAGCTAAAGAATGCTTCAATCGGGCTTGTCTGACCAATACTTAGCAGTGATTAGCTCTGCTTAGCCAGTTTGAGCATTGCTAAGAAGTCCCATTATAAGCAGTATTCAGCTCAACTAAGTGGATTTGTGCACTGATAAGCACTGCTTAGCATTTGCCACTTTTAACACTGCTCAACTCAGCTTAGCGGGTTTGTGCACTGCTGAGTTGTTTGCTTAGCATTTTTGAAAATGGGCCAATAGGTTCATAGGTTCATAGGTTCATACTAGGCTATCTGCCCGAGGGCATTTACAAGCCTAGCCCATAGTTTTGTGGCTTACGCCACCCCTTTAGTATGGGGAACTATACCCATTATTTTGCTGTGCCTCTGTTGAGCAGTGACACTGAGGTAATCCCTGGGGTATATCTGCGATCTCCCATCCATTGGTCAAGATTTCTCTTGAACAAGGCCAGCGAGGTGCTCTGCCTCACATATACCGGGATTTTATTCCACAGCATAGGGAGTCTTTGGGTGATGAATCTATCCCTCCAGCACGCCCTATTAATAGCCGTGTCGAGGTTTAAGTCTCCGCCTTGTGGCTCTGACGGATCTAGATTTTTTGAGGTGAAGCATATTCATCAAATCTGGGTTTGACATGGCCTTGTATGTTAGGCAAAGGTCACCTCTGAGCAAGCGGTAAGCGACTGAATAGAGCTGGAGTTCTTTCAGTCGGGCAGCATAGGACAGATGTTTGAGACCCTTTATCCTTTTGGTGAGGAACTTTTGTGGCCTCTTCAGCTGCTGCAAGTGTCGGGTCAGATACATTCCGAATGGGGCATTGTACTCAATCATTGGTCTGATGAGTGATGAGTATAGGGAGACTATGACCTCCCTTGATCTAGATGAGAATCCCTTCATGATAAGGTGGGCAATGTAGAAGGTCTTCCTAACTACTTTAGCTACACATTGACAGCAAAGGACAGGAATATGGCCATATTTAAACTGCACAGGTGGGAATACAGGCAGAACCTATTACACTTTGATTCCTGTAGGAGCTACGGCAGGTGTTAGTGAAGGAGCTTGCTTTCAGTCACAGTGCTGGGGCATTCTTGAGTCCAGGGTCATGGCTAGGCTCATTGTTATGAACCTTGATGACAGACTGCTACAGGGCCAGTACCAGGGCTCACAATACAAATGTGAGGACTGGGACAGTCTGGCATATGAGCTAGGTCCATCACTATTATGATGACCTGAAATGGAGGAAGGGGGCTTTCTTGGCCTAATGGATCCAAGGCGCTCGGGACCACATGCCCCAGAAGTTTATAAGTATTTGGCATGTTGCTTTATCACATTGTAATATGAATTGATAGATAGGTATGCATAATGGTGCATTTTCCCCCCACAGCTGCAGAGGAGAGGGCTTGTAACATCAAGGTCCACGCCAGATTACTGTCGAGGCTGTGCTGATAGTGTGCTGAGTACAGATATAACTTGCAATATATATAGTCCAATAAATAAGAAAGTGTAATTGTCTACTGCTATTAGGTATACTGTGTTATGAGTATACTGAATAAAGTGTTGTTAAACCAACATTGATAGAAGTGCCTAATGCCAGGTACTGTGTAATACACATAAAGGCAGCAAGCAAGCTACTATTGATGAAAGGAAGCCAATACTGTAGTAATAGTGTGTAGGAATGAATCTGTCAATAAAGTATACTGTTGCTTGCTACTATGAAAGTAATAACTGACATACATGCATTCTTCATCTACAGACTATACAGTACAACTGAATGTAGAAGATAAAATTTAATAAACCACTGTGTCATGTTACCCACAATAAAGCTTATTCCAAAAAAATCTGTTGTGTTTAATCTGGTCTGTTGATGAAGAAATACAAGTGTACAGGTACCACACAGCAAATATGAAGCATGAAGTCACTGAGGTTTGTCTGCTAAGCAGCTGTTATGCCAAACTGTAGATGTGGAGCTGTAAGACAAGATACAAGGAAAATTGATATATGTTCTGCACTAAGATCTGAACCTTGAATAGTAATGTGTAATGTATTATAATGTGTTTCCTGCAGTATTGTCTTGTGTTAACTTTTGCTTTTCAGCTACATGTATTCCTGAATGTAGATATGCTGATGCAGGCAAGTATGAGACTTTAATAGGTGGAGAGTGCAAATATATATGGGTTGGGTATGCAATCCAGCACCCTGCCATGGTCTGTACAGATCACACATATTCACAACCATTAGGGGTTAAATGTGTACACCTGCATTCAAAGTATCAATATGCAGTTCTCTAATGAATCTTGGGTTAATGTATGTTCAACTGTCTCTACAGTCTTTTGTGACACTCCACTTATATTACAAGGTCTTATGTAACCAAGTGAGATTTAGGCACAAATCAGTCAAGTACCAGACAGCAGTGCCCCGATAGCTCAGAGTGATAAGAAATAGATATATGTTATTACATTTTGCACACACAGACTACAGATTGAATCCAGGAACTGGTATGAAGATGTGTTTCTAGTTACACACAAGTAATCCTGGGTATTTGTAGAAATAGTCAGGTAGTGTTAACAGTTTTCTCCACAGGGCTCACAGGTAAAGAAAGGTTTGTATTAGCTGTATGAAGGGTATACTAATAAATTGTGTACAAATGTTCCAGTGTACAACTCCACGCCTAGAAAGGACAGTAGAATAGGTATGTACACCATGCACTCTTCCAAACACATGTCTGTCAAGTGTCACTCTGTCACATTTAGTGATCACTGTTGCCAATAACATAGCTCACACATATAAATTCAGTACAAGTATGCCATTAGCACACTCACACAACATTAGTGCAGGGTATACCATGTTAGTCATATATGTAATCCTGACATATACGAGTCCCCTTTACTCATGTACTTAGAGTTGTTACAGCTTGCCCCATAGCATTCCAGGTTGACAGATTAACAGGTATGTACATGCTAGAGTAGCTATAGGCCTCAGGCATATGTAAAGTGAGGGCAGACCTGTAGAGTATTGAGCAGTACTGTTGTAAAAAAATACAGCCTATACAGTTGGTAATGGACTGTTTTTCTTTCCCCCCACCCCTTATCTGCATCAGTAATCATTATTCATATACTACGTGCATGTTGTTCTCAAAACTTCATTTTGGGACTTGTGTTCTATTATTGTTCATACATTTAAATGGTTGCCTACTAACATACCTTGTTTAAATTGCATTGTTAGTGGCCTGTTGTCGTAAATGTAACTGGCATGCTGTTACAATACTGATTGTTATTCCTTTATGCATGTGTTGTGTATGCTGTTATTAATAAAGTTGAAATGTTTTGTTCATAATTAACCAATACAGTCTGAATAACCTTAACATCATATCACTTTTGGGTAGGCAGATACAGGCGGAACCATCTGTCCCATCTCATCTGGCCATGGCACCAGGTCCCAGCATGTCTGGGACCCAGTGTGGAGCTGCCTCCTCTGCTGGTCCTGCACCACCCTCAGATGGAACCACCTCAGGTAATGGGCTTGTACCCCCTCTAGGCATGGGTGCAGAGAGGTCCCTGTCACCCAACAACAGTTTCCACATTTAGTGTGCAGGTTCATCCGGCATGACTTGGATGTTCACCTGAGCCAGATCGAGGGCAGACTGGCGCATCTCAAGGGGCAGGCTGACCCTGTTGTCCAGCCCCCAGCACAGCCACCTTTGGCGCCGTGAAGGGGCAGTGATGACTGCCCATGGGCGTTGACCTCAGTCCCACTGTTTCCATCTGGAGGCAAGTGACCCTCTGATTCCAATCCACCCTCCCCATCCAAGGTGTTTAGCCCTTCATGTGTCATACACCACCCGTCTGCTGTCTTGTCTGTTTGCAAAAGCAACCTCTCCTACCCAACTTACCTCCTCAGACCTACAACTCTTCCCCAACATCCCACTCTTACCTTAAAAAATGAGGGGCATCTGCTCCCACAAAAAAAATCTCGTCCAATACGTAGCTCTCATTTTCACCCCCATGTACACTGCCATGAATCAATCGTCCCATCAATTAATCAACAAACTTATGTCACCCACACCCCTCCCTGTGAGGGTGAGGCTCCAATTTCCAAATTGCCCACATCATTCACAGATGTTGTTGCCCAAGAAATGGAGAGCTATGGTCCTTTCCTACACCTAGCCTGCACATCCTTAGCTGTCTTTCAATAAAGTTTTTTCCCTGGATAGCCCCCATTTCACCACTTTCCTATCACCCATTTTTTTTTTCTTTTTTTGGAAATCTTGCAGGTTTAAGCAGGAATAAGTGCTGCTAAGCAAAGCTAAGAGAAGCTAAGTGTCTCTTGACACCGAAAACCATTACACCAACACACTACACGTAAACAACACAGTACACTACATAACATATGCACTATCCCTAACCCAAACCCTAACCCTAAGGTCCGACACTACCGCACACTTACCCTACCTGCACCCTAACCCTAACTCACTTACCCACCCCTAAACCCACAGTCCCTCACTATCGCACACACCCTACCTGCACCCTAACCCTAACTCACTTACCCACCCCTAAACCCACAGTCCCTCACTATCGCACACACACCCTACCTGCACCCTAACCCTAACTCACTTAACCCACCCCTAACCCACAGTTCCTCACTATCGCACACTTACCTGTCCGCTCCCTAACACTAAATCCCTCACTCGATCGCACACTTACCGAGTCCGTCGGGTTCTCACCTTGTCGGTCATCTGCGTTGTCGGTATTTTCATCCCGTCAGATTCCGTGTCGGCCAAACGCGTTGTCGGGCATGTATATATATATATATATATATATATATATATATATATATATATATTGGCAGTTTTGTTTTTTATTTCTCTAATGTTACATGACTGCATTACATGGTATATATATATATATATATATATATATATATATATATATATATATATATATATATATATATACCATGTAGTGCATTCATGTAACATTAGAGAAAAAAAGACAAAACTGCCAAGCATTTTACCCAGGACCTTCTAATCTACAGTCAGAGCAACACACCACAGCACTAAATCAGCTTGGGGTAGTAATTGATGCATTTGCAAATATATTGTGCACTACAGGGATGTAACTTTAGGGGAAAAAGGACATCAGTGAGAAATTGTGAACCCAGAACTATTTGCACTACAGTCAAAGCAACATACCCGTAAGCCAACTGACATTTGTATAATAACAACTGTTTTTACAAACATATCCTGATTGTCAGTCACACACCACTCCTACATATACTGACCCATAATACAGTGTACTTGGAATGTTGATGTTTTAAGAGACATGTCTCAGTCTGCCCCTACAAACATACAGAGCTGACAGACCAACATCAACTGTAGCAGCATGCACAGTCAGATAGAAGTGGATGTATGACACTTGCATCTGCCTGTCTCCTTACTCAGCCAACACACATTTACACAGTACAGTGCTACAGAATCTGAAAGTCTGTTAACTATGGCCAGACATACATACCTCTCAACTGTAGAGATTTCTACAGAATGTCCAATTTTTGCCTCATATTTTTGGCCTGTTTCTCATAAAATTGTGTGTTTTTCTGGCAAATCACTGGGATGATATGAGGAATGAAGTCCCTAAATAATAATATACATTTTAGTTTCAGACTTCATATCCTTCAGAAAATGTATGTCAAAACAAACCCTGTTACTCTAGCAATTCTCTAAGTTTATAACAGCAAAAGTTAAAATCTGTCCCTATTTTTGGAACTTTGACCCCAATTTTGTTGGGCTTTGTCCAGATTTCTTGTGCTAAGAAGTTGACAGGTATGCATACATAGCACACAAAACTGTGAACATAACACATCAATCCAAACAATGGACAGTATTTCCATATGCTCTCTGTGATGCTGTACCTCCCACACCTTGATAATGTCCTCCTCACAGGCCAGGAAAAGGGGCATGGTCCACATGAAGGACTTAATTACAGCACTGTGCTGTCATGCCATTGGCTAATGGAAAGCAACACAGCTGTTCTGGATGCAATTAACAAGTGGGAGACACAGATTGTTGCACAAGCCATCACTTGCTTATCAGCATTACCTACAAAAGACAAGCTGCTGCCTGTGTTAAACAGGACTGACACTTTTTTCAAGAAGACAGACTGCGAATCTTGACAACAATACTTGTGGATTTCTTCTGATAAAGGAGTATAGCACTATAGCAGGTATGTCATACAATTAAGCATGTAATGGAATGCAGGTGGGGGATGCAGTCATGGGAAATAGGAATTGAAACAGTAGGTCTCAACAAGACTTTCTGGACTGACATGTTGCTGTTAGTCTGCTGTCCAGAAACTATGGCCATCCCAAATGGCTCTGTCTGCAGTAACATAGATCACAGCTCTGGCCCAGTCACCCCAGCATTGGTCAGCTCACATGTGGGTACTACTGGATTGTCTGTTGTACAATACTGACTGTGACACTGTCAGCCCAGCTACCTGGGATGTTGTAAATATTTATATGTCATTTGTGAATATTACTATGATACATATGCTTGCCCTACAAATGCAAGAGACCTATATATGTTATGTGGATATTAAACAATTGGTCCAGATGTTTGTGCTGAACTGTATGTTATGTACTGAGCTCATACCTCTCAATTGTCCAGGGTTTTGCAGACTGACCACATGTTGGCCTCATATTTTTAGTCATTTTCTCATACATATGTGTTTTATCTGGCAAATCACTTGCAAATCATTAAAGACTGAAGTCATAAAATGATAGCACATGTTTGAATGTCAGATGTCATATCCTTCAGAATATTCCTGTAAATGCAAAACCTGGTATTCTATCAACTAAGTGTATAAGAGCAATATTTATGAAGTGTCACTATTTTTGGCCCTCCCCCCCCCTTTATTTGTGCCTTTGTCCAGATATCTTGCTCTAAGAGGTTGAGAGATATGACTGAGCTTCAAGAGTGTAAACACAGTGTGCCGTACTGCCAAAGAACAGAAATGTATATCAAGTATTACCTGTCCAAATGTATGTATTAATAGCAGAAGCTGGAAGCCTCAAACATACAGACATAAGTTGCAAAACGTCAAGTAAATAAGCAGAACTTGTTTTACAAATGTGTTATCTCAGTTTCAGTGCAGCAAGCAGACATAAATGCCTACAGCTACAGGTTTTTGTATTGTCTTGAAACACAAATAAATACTAGGTTAAAAATATAAGTGTTTGACTGTGTTATGACTTCCGGTTCTACACAAATATCAGACAACTATGTAAGTCTGACACAGAGAAGTATGTTAGTTGCTGTTAGCCTGTGAAATGAAGGTAGGTGACAAACACTGATTTAATCTGAGCTAATACGGCATTAATGTGGATTATTACTTTCAGACCTGTCTCACAGAAATGCCTTTGCATGTTATTTTTGTCTTTGTATCTGGCAACATCCACTCATCTGCATTTGCCATGCTAATAGTAAGGAACTAGGCAAATGTAAGATAATTTCCATATATATGGGAATATAGTATATCTGTCTGATGTTTTTGTGGTCTGCATTATTCTGAGTATCACTCATCTCTGCATGTAAAATTTTGATTTGAAGCTCTTTATTTAAGCTTTGATGATTTCTATCTTGTATGTTATTCTAGTATTACATTTGTTTGTTTTAAGTATGCTGTGCTGTTGGAGTTTTAAGAATTCTTGGCTAGGGTCAGTTAAAAAGTTACAAAAGAATTCCTTTGCAACATGTGAATAATAACAGTTAATTAGTGTGAGGAGCTGAGAGAGAGCATTGTTCTTTTAATTAGAAATATATGTAGTTAGCTGAAGTGTTTGTGTGGTCTGCATTGCTCTGAGTATCAGTCATCTCTTCATTTAATGTTGATTTGAAGCTCTTTAGTTAAGCTTTGATCACTTCTATTTTGTATCTTATTCTAGTATAACATTTGTTTTAAGTTTTCTGTTCTGCTGGAATTTTAAGAGTTCCCCCTTGTTGTGTTCTTATATTTGTTGGCTTTTGAGTTGGCTGCCCCTACTATAAAATCTCATTTTGGACACTTCTCCCAGTCCCACCTCATCAGCTTATCCTACTGAGTAGACAGAGATCATCTGGAAAGGCCCACCTTTAGTTTCTCAACCTGAAATTATCGTGTTTCACCCCTTTCCACTTAACCTAAAAACAAAAAACATTTTATTGTATTTGTGTTTCTTCCTACTTTATTACTTTAATTTGCTTTTGCTGCCTGTTTTTAAAATGACTCAATTGCATTTATTCTGCTGCGTTTATTATTGCTTGTTAGTAGCATGATGCAATTGTAACTGTTAGTCTAAGCCTTTGCGTTTAAGCACATGGGCTTCAGGCCAGTTGCTTTACATTAAGAAGGTTTCTGGTCTGCACTCTTGTGGCAGGAGAGGTAGCTTACATCCTTCTAAATTTGGCAGTTGCTGGTTGAAGGCTTAGTGACTGTTATTCTAATATTGTCTTAATTGTGGTTTAAGCACTTGGGCTTCAGGCCAGTTATTTTACATTAAGAAGGTTTGTGGTCTGCACTGTTGTGGGAGGAGAGGGTAGATTATGCCTTCTGAGCTAGAAATTGCTGGTTAAAGGCTTATTGTGACTGCTTATTTGAACTGTTTCTTTCTGACATTGGTACACCTTGTTTGTTGTAGCATAGACTAGATCCTGACCTGCTGAATGTAGTTTTGTTTGTATAACTTGAGCACTAATCCAGGCCATCATTTTTGGAGAGGGTTCCCCTGCACCCTAGTGGCAGGAGTGTGCAGTTAGACATTGTGTGAATGAAGACTGCTGGAACAGGGCTCAGGTTTGAGCTTTAGTATTGGTTAATTGGTTAATCTGTTTAAATCCGTTTGCTGTTGTTTGCCACTGTTATATTTAAGTATGTATCTGTTCACCTGTGATAAATTGACCTAAACAGCATTTAAATATCTTTAGCATAGTGTGGTTACAGGTTTTTCTGCATTTAGATCTGTTTGTGTGATTCCTGTGTTTCCTGCTATGCCATGCACTTACTGGGATTAAGGGAACTGGTTGGCACTGGTCTGGCTTAGGGTGTTGAGCTAAGAGCTCAGGGACAAGGGCTGATTGGTCAGTCCCAGTGTTACTAGTTTACCTTCATTTTTGTAGTATTTAAACCCATCATGTACGTGGGTTTGTGCTTGTGTGCTGTTTTAAACAGTTGTGAGGTATCTCAGTTGCATTTTTCCCTTACCAGCACTCTTGTGTGTGAGACCCTCACCTGCAGCTACTGTATTGATTTTATACAGCCATACTCACACTTATAGATACTATCCTCAGATCTCTTCCACAAATTCTGATAACCATGGATGGACAATTTCCTGTGCTTTCTCTTGCTAGTCTGGTTGATATGGTCATCCTGAGACAGTGTAGCAACTGCCTTATGTACAGAGACAACTATCTACTTCTACCACCTAGGAATACAATATGTGGGAGATGCAATCACATTAAAAACCTAGAATCCTTGCTGTCTCAGTCACAAGCCAGTATATGATTGACAGACCACAATGTTTTGCCAGACACCACCTTCATCTGTCTCCCTGGGCTTTAGTCTTCTGGCAAAGATACTTGCATTCCTCATAGTGCCTTTTTAGGCAAAGTCATAAGCACAAAATTACCAGCATGAAAGTTTATTATAAATGAAATTTAAAGGTCATGCTGCTAAATGTTAGGAGTCTTAGCATGAAACTGCAGTCATTGCAAGCATTCCTTGCCCTGGAGGATGCTGACATTTGTACAGTCACTGAAACCTGGTTCAAAGCTGTGGAGAGCACCCTAATCTTGCCAGGTTACTCATTCTACCATACTTTCAAACTCCCAATGGAGGGCTACAAAGCCAAAGGAGGTGATGTTTCAATATTTATCATAGACATACACACTTCCAGGCTGGTCAAATGGTATGATGCACAGGAGACACCACAAGTGCAGTTAACTGTTGACAAAACACCTATTCAAATCATAGCTAGCTACAGACCTCCAACCATGACTCAGGACACCCACTCCACCTATCTGTACTTACTTGAATCCATCAAGATTCAACCCTCTACCTGATCCTGAGTGACTTTAACTACCCAACCATAGAGTGCAAGACCTTAAACTCTGAGCTTTGGCCGGCTAAGACCTACCTGCAATCAACTGGATGTATAAGTGAATTTAAGTAAATCTTTATCTGCACATTTTTCAAATAATACAGCATTTAAATTGATTTATTTGTGTTGCATTGAATACTATCTCGCTGGAAGTTGTGGCTCTGTTTTTTCAGTTAATGCTTGTTAGAATTTGGTGCTTGTTAGAATTCCTGCATAGCCAGTGATAAGTGGGGGTAGTTTCACTTCATTGATATTCGGTTTCTGCCTTATATAAGTGGTACATTTTGGATTATTTTCTGCTTAAACTCTGAGCTTTGACCGGCCAAGACCTACCTGCAATCAACTGGACATATAAAGTAAATCTTTATCTGTACTTTTTTAAAATAATACAACATTTAAATTGATTTATTGCTGTTGCATTGAATACTATATAGTGGGAAGTTGTGGCTCTTGTTTTTTCAGTTAGTTCCCTACCCACCATCCCTGCTTTCATTTTGGTGTTAATCTTGATGGCTTTGAAACTGCCCGCCCCTCTTGTAAATTTGCATTTGGATACTTCTCTTGGGTCCATCTCATTTGCTCACTCAAAAAAAATTGCACTTTATTCATCTGCTTTTACTGTATTTGTGTTTCTTCCTACTTTATTGCTTTATTTTGCTTTTGCATCATTTTAAAAGTATTCAATTGTATTTATTGCTGCTTGGTGTAACTATCATTCTAAGCCTTTTGGTTTAAGCACTTGGGCTTCAGACCAGTTGTTTAACATTAAGAAGGTTTGTGGTCTGCAGTGTTGTGGCAGGACAGGTAGCTTACATCCTTCTAAGTTGGGAACTGCTGATTGAAGGCTCAGTGTCAGTTATTCTAAAGTGCATTAGTTCTGGTTTAAGTACTTGGGCTTCAGGCCAGTCATTTTACATTAAGAAGGTTTGTTGTCTGCACTCTTGTGGGAGGAGAGGCTGGACTCTGCCCTTCTGAGCTGGGAATTTCTGGTTAGAGGCTTATAGTACCTGCATATTTGAACTGTCTCTTACTGAAATTGGTGTGCCTTGGTTGCTGTCGCATAAACTAGATTCAGGCCTACTGAATCTAGCTTTGTTTGTATAACTTGAGCACTAATCCAGGCCTTCTTTTTTGGAGAAGGTTCCCCTGCACCCAAGTGGCAGGAGTGTGCAGTTAGAACTTGTCTGATTGAAGACTACAGGAACAGGGCTCAGTTTTGAGATTTTTTTACTGGTTAATTGGGTAATTTGCTTAAAAGCCTTTTCTGATTGCTTGTAGTCATCTAAAGCTGTTTAAGTGTATTTTTACTGTTTGTAGTCATTTAAAGCTGTTTTAAGTGTATTTTTTTACTGTTTTTGCCTTCTCTCTTCAAAAAAAATTCCTTGTTTCCCACCTTTCTGAGCTAGTATAGTCCAGTTTTCAGGCTAGTGCTGAATTCAGGGTTGTGTTACAAGTTTCTGAGTTGCCCATACCTTACTTGAATAGGAGGTTTCTCTGTTCATCTGTGAGAGAGGGAGCTTTGAGCAGCCATCTGCTCCTGGAGGAGTGGTTCCAACCCAGACGTTAGTTGTTTATAGGCCATTTTGGGCTAATTTCTATCTCTTTCATTTCCCTGCTGTAAAAACTGAATTTCCACAGTTTTGCATGTCCAGGCAGCACTGGATAGCTAGGGCAAAATTATTCCCGGCTCCACCAAGTCCAATTTTTCCCTTGAAAGTAGTCTAACTCTCAACCTAAGCACTTAAAAAGCATCATACAGTCCAGCACTTGGTCAGACCTAATAGCAAGCACTAATATACCTTGACACTTGATTGCCCAGCAGGGCAAGGCTCATTATTCACCCCTCACCAACCAAGCAACTAAGCAGCTCACCCTACTATTCAGGCATGACCAAAGTGGAATTTCAGGCATACTCTCCAGTCCAGCTGGTGAACCTGGGTATCTTGAAGCAATGTTACAACTGCCTCATGTACACAGACAACTCTCTCCTCCTACCACAAAACATTAACATATGTGCGAGATGCAATTATATAGCTAAATTTGAGGCTAAGCTCTCTCCACCCAAGACTGGAACAGGCAGTCATGAGGAGAAGGTTAACACTTGTACCACACTTCCAGCCTCACACAGACATACTAAACCAGCACTGGCAAAAATTACACATAAATACATGAAATCATACTCGGAGGCTCTAAATAAAAACCTACAAAAGCATCAGAGACCTCCAAAGCAGACACCCAAAAAACCTGCACCTCCCTTCACAAACCAGACAACACATAAAACACAAAATCAGTGTGCTGCACAATCACTGCTCTTAAGGCGAAATAACATGCCTAACACACTAGTAATAGGTGACTCTATAGTCAGGCACACTGACATCCCACTCACTAGGCTGTACAAGGAGAAGGTTACTATTAGTTGCCTGTCGGGATCCAGAATCCACCACATACCAGAAGCACTCAGGTCACTCCAGAACAAGTACAAATATGACTCTGTCATTGTTCATGTTGGTGTGAATGACCTGAGACATACCTCCCTGGACTACATGAAAAGAGACATGGAAGAGCTCTCTGATCATGTAGCCCAGGCACGTATGACCCTGACCCTGAGTAGCATCCTGCCCTCACTAAGAATGATACCGCAGTATAAAGAAAAAAAATTATCAATTTCAACAATTGGCTAAGCTTCTGGTGTCATACAAAGGGGATCCAGTGTCTGTCAGTCTGGGACGACATGCTCAACAAGCCTTGTTGCTTCACAAGAGACAGCTTGCACCTGTCACCCCTAGACTTTTGAATACTGGCCAAGGCTCTTGCTGCCCCCATAGTGCCCTTTTTAGGCAAGGCTCAAAAGTCAAACCCAGCTCCGTAAACAGCAGAAATAAAAACAATGAGGGTTATGCTACTCAATGCCAGGAGTTTAAATCTCAAAATGCACTCACTCGAAGTACTCCTCAGTATGGAGAACATCGACATCTGTGCAGTAACTAAAACCTGGTTCAAGGCTCCACAGAGCACCCTAGCACTACCGGGCTACAACTCATACCACACATTTCGGCCACAGAACATGGACCAAAACACACAAGGAGGGGGTGTAGCCATATTCATCAAGGATACCAACACCTCCAGGTTAGTGGCGCAGCATGATACCTCTGAGATCTTCCATGAGCAACTAACATCAGGCAAATCTGCAATTTAAATTGTGGCCTGCTACAGATCACCCTCCATGAGCCAGGACCACCACTCCACCTTTCTGGAGACACTGGAGAACATGAAGGTCCTTCTGAAGACCCTGATATTGGGTGATTTCAATTACCCTACCATTAACTGGGAAAGCTACTCGAGTACAAACTCCCAGGTCCAGCGCTTCCTGGAATTTATCAACTCAAATGCCCTGGATCAGCTAGTAAACTCCCCTACCAGAGGCGAAAACATATTGGACCTGGTCATCACCAACATTGGTGACAGGTGTTCTGCACCAGAGGTCAACCCGTCACTGGTTAGATCAGACCATAAACTAATCGCTCTGGATGTCCACACCACACCACCAGCCCCAACCAAGGAATCCACAGTGAAAAACTTTTTCTATAGCAAACTTCACCTTACTTAAGACAGAGGAGATAAGTTTTGCAGCCCCCACACTAAAAGATAACAGTGTCCAAGATGCAGGAACCTTTACAAATGCACTCTATGAGCACCTACAAGGATGCATGGATCATGCCATGCCTAGCAAAACCAAGACTCACTCCCCTAAGAGAAGGAAAAGAGTCTGGTAGGACCCCTGCCATAAACAGGCTATACAATAGAAGGAGGAAACTAATTCAGAAAAAAAGCAAATCCCAAGAAGGAAAGACATCCCTGATCAGTATCAATAAGAAACTAAGGTCCCAGATAAAATCATCCAAGGCTAACTTTGAAAGAAAAATACCAAGGATCCGAAAGATAACTACAAAGCCTTCTTTAACTATGTCAAGAATCTAAGTGGCAACTTGCAGATATGCTCTGAGCTAGAGCAAAATAGCACAAAATATACTGAACCTACTGATATTGCCAACATCCTGGCAGATAGATTCAGTGCAAACATTACCCCCCTCTCACCCCCAAAAGGGCCCACAGCAATACTGGAAAAGTGTAATGTCCCAGAAATCACAGACACACAGGTGAAAACAGCCCTTTCAAAAGCCAAATGCACAGCATCAATGGGGCCAGATGGTGTCCCAAGCTGCTTCTGCACAAAATGCAGAACGAACTAACCCCCCACTTAAACACACTGTTCAACCTCAGCCTCTCCACAGGCTACATGCCCATAGAATGGTGCACAGCAACGGTTATTCCACTCCACAAAGGAAGGGCCACAACTGACCCTGGTAACTATCATCCCATAAGCCTGACTAGCCTGGTCTCCAAGGCTACAGAGTGCATCATCATGGAACTCATTAACAAAGACATTGGGAACCTCCAAACACTTGACCCGACCCAGTTCAGCTTTGTTAAGGGCAGATCATGCCTACTAAACCTGGTTGACTTCTTCAAGACAGTCACCAAGGCCATAGATGAGGGGAAGATGGTTACACAGCCTACCTTGACCTTGCCAAGGTTTTGACACCATTCCCCACTCAAGAATTATAGAAAAACCTCACCAGCCTGAACATAAACCCCTACGCCACGAGATGAGTTGCCAACTGGCTTACAGGCAAAACTCACACAGTAAGAATAGCGGGCTCCAGGTCCGACTCTAAACCAATCACAATTGGTGTCCCACAAGGCTCGGTTCTGAGACCCCTACTGCTTATACTTCTCAGAAGTACAGGCAAACACAGGAGGACTATGGCTAACCAAGTTTGCCGATGACTGCAAACTGGGAGCCATAACTGACTCTCCGTCTGACACAGACATTCTCCAAAAGGGCCTTACTGAGACAGACACCTAGTGTCAAAGTCATGGTATCAAGCTAAATGCCTAAAAATGCATAGTCATCCCATTTGGGAAAAACAAAACACCCATGAATTACCACATAGGTGGCAGCCTCCTTAATACAGAAGAGGTAATAAGAGATCTGGGGACCCAGGCAGACAGTAATCTCTCCTTTGACAATCATATTGCTAAAGTAGTTAAGAAATCCTTCTATGTAGCCCATTTAATTACTAAAGGGTTCACATCTAGAAATAAAGAGGTTAGAGTGCCCCTCTACTCATCACTCATCAGACCCATCATAGAGTACAATGCCCCATTTGGGATGTATCTCACAAGAAACTTCCAGCAGTTGGAAAGACCACAAAAGTACCTCACCAAGAGGATTACTGGCCTCAAACATATGTCCTATGCAGCCCAACTGGAAAAAACCCGGCTGTACTCAGTAGCATATCGCTTACTCAGAGGTGATCTCTGCCTGACTTACAAAGCCATGTCCAACTCAGAATTGATAGACATGCTCCACCTAAAGAAATTCAAGTCACTGCGAGCCACTTGCTCTAGTGAGCTAAACCTTGCTACGACAATAAATAGAACATGCTGGAGGGATAGATTCCTGTCACAGAGACTCCCCATGCTTTGGGGCAAAATTCCTAACTACATCAGGCAGAGCCCCTCACTAACACTTTTCAAGAGAAACCTTAACGAGTGGATGGGTAACAGAAAATATACCCCTGGGATCACTTCATTGGCTCTTCTTGACAGAGGCTCAGTTAATTAATCAATGGGGCGGCGAAAGCTGACACACTCTGGCTAGGCTTATAAATGCCCTTGGGCAGATAGCCTATTACCTACCTATGAACCTATTCTATCCAAACATGAATGCACAGAGATTCCTCGGCTTTGTCAATGCCAATGCATTGTATCAGCTGGTCAACACCTGTACGACAGATGAAAATATCCTGTACCTGGTCCTAACCATCATGAGTAACCACTGTAGCACTCCTACAGTGCCATCCTCCTTGGTAAGATTTGACCATAAAGTGATCACTTTTTAAGTCACCATCTCCCCTGCCCATTCCCTGTCAGGATCAAACAAAAACACTTTTCCAAAGCTGACTACAATCTCCTCAGAGCAGGTATAAGCAACTTCACAGCCACCTTCCCTTCAGTTGGAACTAGCAGTAATGTCTAAGCTTACAACAAAAAACTATATGAGCACCTACATAGCTGTATGGACTCAGCAATACCTGACAGGGCCAAATTATCCCCGTCAAAGAAGAGTAAACCTGTCTGGTGGACAGCAGCAATAAACAAACTCTATAACAGAAGGACATATTTGCTGTCCATGGCCAAGAAGCAGCAGGTTCCAAGTTGGAAGCAATCTCACCTTTGTCTGAACAATAAAATAAGGTTACTGGTGAATTACTCTAAGGCTAACTTTGAGTCCACATTGACCACATCCACCAAGGACAATCACAAGGCCTTCTTCACATATTTCTGCAATCTCAGAGGCAACACCCAAGTCTGCTCTGAACTGTTGGTCAAGAACACCATATATACATACACCATTGATATAGCCAACCTGCTGGCAGACAGGTTCACTCACCTGTCCCCCCATCAGTAAACTAGGATATCCCCAGCACCCAGCCCCTCCCCTCATCACCATGGAGCAGGTCCTTAATGTCCTCTCAAAGACAAAAACTTAAAGTCTCCATGGGACCTGATAACATCACTGGCTGTGTCCTACATGAACTCAGGCATGAGCTCTTAGCTCCATTAGACACCCTATTCAACCAAAGCCTGAGCACCAGCTTCATCCCAGCTAAACGGATGACAGCCACTGTCATCCCTCTACACAAAGGTGGAGCATCCACTGACCCAGGCAATTATAGGCCCATCAGCCTAACTAGCCTGATCTGCAAGGCCTTGGAGCGCATTATCATGGACCTTTTAAACAGGGACATCGGCAACCTCCAAATATTTGACCCCACACAGTTTGGCATTGTCAAAGGGAGATCAGGCCTGTTAAACTTGGTTGACTTCTTCCACCACATGGAAAGAGGGGAAGATGGAGCATACTGCCTAACTTCACCTAGCCAAAGCCTTTGACACTATTCCCCAATCAGTCAAAATACATAAACCTTCCCAGCTAGGCATCAATCTGTATGTTACCAGATAGGTAGCTAACTGGCTCACTGATAGAACCCACTTAGTCAAAGTAGAGGAAGCCACCTCTAGTAGTAGAGCCGTAAAGAGTAGTGTACCCCAAGGATTGGTCTTGGGGCCTCTACTGTTTGGGATATACTTTTCTGAGGTGTAAGCCAAAACCAGTGGTCTGTGGATGACCAAGTTTGCAGATGACTGCAAGCTGGCCGCTGTCTTAAATTCCCCTAGTGATGCGAACATCCTCCAAGAGGCCCTTACCCAATCTAATGACTGGTGCCAGGAGCATTGCCTCAAACTGAATGCAATAAATGCATCATTATCCCCTTTGGGGTAAATGGCATCCACACTAATTATGACAGTAATAACAGTGTACTAACCATGCAATCAGCTGGGCACCCAGGTTGACAGCAAAATGACAGTTGACCACCTTATTGCCTCTGTTGTAGAGAAAGCTTTCTACATGGCCCACCTCATAAATAAGGGTATGTCATCCAGGAAACAGGAGGTCATAACATCCCTGTACTCCTCATTTATCAGACCCATTATCAAGTACAATGCCTCCTTTGGTATGTACCTTGCCAAGCACATGCAGCAGTTACAGAGACCACAGAGGTCCCTGACCAAGAAAATCTAGGGTCTCAAACACCTATCCTATACAGATAGGCTAAAAGCCAGTCCTTCTACTCAGTCTCATACAGACTAATCATAGGTGACCTGTGTCTGGCATGCAAGGCCATTTTTAACCCAGCCTTGATGGAGTTGCTGAATATCAAAAAACCCCACTCATGCAACCCACACACAAGGCCTTAACCTGGTCTGTGGCATGAATAGTACGTGTTGGCGGGATAGATTTGTGTCCCAAAGACTCCACCTTCTATAAAATAGACTCCCTTTCCATGTCAAGTAGAGTACCTCTCTAGCCTTCTTTAAGAGAAACCTGGAGGACTGCATGGGAAACAGAAAATACACCCCTGGGATCCCACCTGTGTCCCAGCTGGACAGGGGAAACAGGTGCTGACTTTGAAGGAACATGGATAAAAATCTTGGTTAGGCTTATAAGGGCCTCAGGGCCAATAGCCTAGTATCATCCCATGAACCTATGAACCTATTATTTTAGATGTTTGCTGTATTTATGTCAGACTGTCCTTCAATATTGTCTTAAATTATTCCCTGTGAATCACCCTATTGAATGAATATTGTCTTGTCCCTTTATTAGTTATTATTAAATATAGTTAAACCTTGTCATTGTGTCTGGTCTGTATAGAACTAAGTAAGCTCTGAGAGTACTTGCATATGTATTTGGTGACACTGTATAGCCCACTCCAATAGCCTTGGTCTTGATCACACTTACCATTTTGCTAATAGGCACATCACACAGTAAGGTTCCTCACCCTTTAGTGAGGGCAATACAGTAGCTGGTAAAGAGCTGGATCATAGCACTCAGAGCTACCTGAACTCATTACATCTGATTGATGCCTCCAGGTGCATCTGCAGTTATCTCCTACTGATGCTTCTAGGCATCAAATATTGCTTGTTCATCTTTGCATCAATAATTTCAAAACCAAGCTATGTACAAGGTTTTAAAATTTTCATCTTAAAGCTTGCACACTGGTAAACTTAACTGCATTAATATTTGACCTCTGTCTAGTGCAAATAAGGAGATATTAACTGTTGTCTTTTTATGATAGTGATTTATATGGATATAATTTTCACATTTTACAGACAGACCTCCTTAGCGTCCTGTGAAAGCCCTCAACTAGATGAATAAAATGCTGCTGATAGTATGTGTGTAACTTGAATGGTTGCTGAGATATTGTAAGATATTGTAAGTTGTTTACAAAATATTACAAACATAATAGTTACTTGTTTACTGTGACTTATAAAATTTAGTTTAAGACCTAGAACCTAAGAAAACTACCACTATAAATATAGCTTGTGCTGAAGGGTTTGTAGTTTATACTTCTTTCATAACCCTACTGTTCCAGAGATATGAACATTTGCTTGAAATGTGAAGACATAATTTGATTCTATCAAAAGGCTTAGGAGCCGCCCATTGAAAGTTACAGTGCAAACTTTCTGACCTCCATTGGAGTGAATGAGTTAAAGTCTGGGCAGAATGGCTCATAGTTAGTAAACCTGTGCCAGCCTTTCCTAGAAGGTAGGTGTGTGTGTGTGTGTGTGTGTGTGTGTGTGTGTGTGTGTGTGTGTGTGTGTGTGTGTGTGTGTGTGTGTGAGAAAACATTATAGTGCAGGTAGTAATTTACATGTATTGTCTTCCCCTCACAGGTGAACATGGGGGTTGGTGTCTCTCCCCCTCATAATTTGATGTTAGTGTCTCATTGGACTCTGATGATGATGGTGGTCATAGTGAGGCAAAGGCGGGGTTGTTGGGAGCTGAATTTGTACCACTGGTTGACATCCCACTTCCAGCCACAATGTCCCTGCACACAGTCAGTATGCCCACACATACGCAGTCCCCCAGCAGCCACAGATATTGAACAGTCAAAGGATGGTGGCATTGAACAGGCTAATGTGGTGACTGCCATCTGTGACTGTTGAAAGTAGCCGTAACCAGAGACCTGGGGCCGTCTCACACAGGCGGATTGACAGGAGTGCTTGAAGGAGGACTGCTTCTCATCCAGCCCCTGTCAGAGGTGTCACAGCAGGTGTCACCTGCTGCATATTTTGATCAGTCATGGAGGCACAGGCACATTCTGAACAGTACACCAGACAAATGCTCAGGGTTATGGATGCAACACTTCGTGCCATGCATGATGACCTCCATGGCATTACTGATGCTGTACATCATTTTGCCAATGTTATGGATAGACAGTGGGGTGAGACATTGTCAATCCTCAACCGTGCAATGTCTGTGCCTGAGCATGTGGTGAGAGTAGGGCATCAGACACATGGACATAGGTCAGCAACAGCATCAGCTGAGAGGCCACGCGACCATGCACATTCACACTCCATAGTGGCAGTACCACCAGCACTACCAAAGGGAGAGTGCTGTGCACACCACAATGTAGCAGGCCATGGGCACATGGTCCTGGCCAGTCCCGTGAAAGACATGGATCCAGCAGACACCAGTCACCATCAGGGAGTAGTACTGCATCTGGCTTTGGGCCTGGTGGTGCCAGTGACACTCCTGGCAGAACCAATTCCCGTGTCCGTGGCCAGAGATGGTGAACTGTGCATCCTGCCTTGTACGGTCCATGGCTGTCCAACATACCCCCATGTAGGGCTATCACATGGCTTGACTGTGTGCATACACACACTCACACATCACTATCACATGCAAATCATCACCAGACACACACACAGCTCCTCTCCATGGCCCAGTTGTACATCACCCCTCCAGATGCACACACACACACACACACACACACACACACACACACACACACACACACACACACACACACAATGTCAACTGTATGGGGCAGCCTAGGCCTTTGGCAACCCCACACCATACCCTGTGCATGTGATGATAACTGTGCCACATCCCTGTTATCCATACCATCAATGCAGAGACATGCTAATATGGGTCTGATGCACAGGGTGAATATAGTACAGTGTAGTAATGTTATGCTGTGTAAGGTGCCCTCTGCTGGCAATTGTCATGGGTACACATCAAAGTGTATGTATCTCTCTGCCATGATGCATTATTGCTGTTAGTACTGCTGACTGACTGTTGTCTCACATACCTTATTCTGTTTCTGTTCCAGGTGTCAGTTGGTGCACAGCCTGGGGAGCTGCTAACATTACTGAAGTTGAGTATGGCAGAGTGGAAACACAGTGACCTTTTCATTGCCAAGGTATGGCTGTGTATGTACATGTTTACCTAGGTGTGTATGCGTGTAACAATGTGTGAAGGACAATGGGGGCAGACAGTGTAACCTTGCATGCATACCCATTGACACAGCTAGCTAGCCTTCATACATGTTACCTGGGTGTTCTGTAGGACCACAGATTCATAAATACAGAGGAGGTTACTACAATATTGGTGCTGGATCCCTCACAAGCCTAGCCATTACTTTATCCCCAACAGAATCATCAGTCAACACCTGTTATCCCTGCCATTGCTGGACACAGGTTGAACCCCAGGGATAGATGTATTTTTCCCCATCCACTCAACCTTGATGCAGTTGATGAGGGTATGCATGGTACTGTGTTTGACATGTTTGGGGAGTGTAGTCCTGACACAGGCAAACCTCTGGTAGCCAAATCTGACTCCCCAGCATGTGTTTCTGCTATCTCATATGTGAGTCAGGCCTTTCATATCGGTAATGCACATAGGTTCATAGGTTTATACTAGGCTATCTGCCCTGGGGCAATTAGAAGCCTAGCCCGATTCTGTATGGCTTACGCCACCCCTTGATTTGAGTATACTGTGCCCTTTTTAAGGTTTAGTTTACTGTGCCTCTGTCTAATAGTGACATGGGAGTAATCCCTGGGACAAACCTACGATCCCCCATCCACCTATTGAGATTCTTCTTGAAGAGATTCAGTGAGGTGCGCTGCCTCACATGAACTGGAATTCTATTCCAGAGTGAAGGGAGCCTCAGGGTTATGAACCTGTCCCTCCAGCAAGTTCTATTTATTTCTGTGCTGAGGTTCAAGTCCCTCGAGCGTGTGGCTCTAAGGGATTTAGATTTACTGAGGTGGAGCATGTCCATTAATTCTAGATTTGACATAGCTTTGTATGTCAGGCATAGATCGCCTCGAAGTAGGCGGTATGCAACTGAGTAGAGCTGGAGTTTTTTTAACCGAGCAGCATATGGTATCTGTTTGAGACCCTTGATCCTCTTGGTGAAATACTTTTGGGGTCTTTCTAATTGCTGCAGGTGTCAGGTAAGGTACATCCCAAAAGGGGCATTGTATTCTATGATGGGCCTGATGAGGGATGAATAAAGGGGCACTATTACCTCTCTTGATCTAGATGTGAAACCCTTCGTGATGAGGTAGGCTATGTAGAAGATCTTTCTAACCACTTTGGCAATGTGGTTTTCAAAGGAGAGATTGCTATCAACTTGGGTCCCCAGGTCCCTAATAACTTTCTCTGTACTTAATGGGTTTCTGCCTATGTGGTAATTTGTGGGCACATTGTTTTTGCCAAAGGGTATGACTATACATTTTTTGGCATTTAGCTTTAAACCATGGCGCTGGCACCAGTTATCTGTCTCTGTGAGACCTTTCTGAAGGATGTCTGTGTCAGCTGGAGAGTTGATTATGGCACCCAGTTTGCAGTCGTCTGCGAACTTGGTGAGCCATAGTCCTCCCACGTTTGCCTGTACCTCGGAAAAGTATATACCAAACAAGAGTGGTCCCAGGACAGAACCCTGTGGGACACCACTTGTGACCAGTTTCGAGTCTGACATGGCTCCAGCAACTCTCACTCTGTGGGTTCTGTCTTTGAGCCAGTTTGCGACCCATCTTGTGACATAGGGGTTTATATTTAAGCTGGATAGCTTATCTATGATGCCCGAGTGGGGTATTGAGTCAAAGTCCTTTCAAAGGTCCAGATAGGCTGTGTGGACTACCTTCCCTTCATCTACGGCCTTGGTGACTGTTTTGAAGAAGTCAACCAGGTTCAAAAGTCAGGATCTGCCCTTGACAAAGCTGAACTGGGTAGGATCTAGTGTCTGTAGGTCCCCAATGTCTTTGTTTATGAGCTCATTGATGATCCTCTCCATAGCCTTGCAGACTAAGCTAGTCAGACTTATGGGGCAATAGTTTCCAGGGTCCGTAGAGGCTCCACCTTTGTGGAGTGGGACCACTGTTGCTGTACGCCATTCTGTGGGCACATATCCTGTAGTGAGGCTGAGATTGTATAGCTGTTTTATTTGAGGGATTAGTTCCTCTTGGAGTTCATGTAGGACGCAACCTGGGATGCCATCTGGTCCCATGGAAGCAGTGTTTTTTTGCTTTGGAGAGGGCAGCCTTCACCTGAGCATCAGAGATGTTTTGGAGGCCGCCCTCTGCCGGGATAGATACTTGCTCTTTTGGGGGGGGGGGGTGGAGAAGTTTGCACTGAACCTGTCTGCCAGGATATTGGCGATGTCTGTGGGTTCAGTGTAATTTTTGTCGTTTAGAATCAACTCAAAACAAGTCTGGGAGTTGCATCCCAGGTTTCTAACATAACTGAAAAAAGCCTTATGATAGTCTTTGGTGCCCTGTGCAATGTTTCTCTTGAAGCTGGCCTTGGAGGATTTTATGAGGGATCATAATTTTTTGCTAGTACTGATCAGAGATGCCTTCCCTATTAGGGATTTTGCTCTATCATGTAGTAGCTTCCTCCTTCTGTTGTACGGTTTATTTATGGGAGGGGTCCACCAGACTGGACGCCTGCCTTTGGATGATTGGGTCTTGGTTTTGTTTGGGATAGCATGATCCATGCATTCCTGGAGATGTCCGCAGAATGCATTTATATAGGATTCTGCAGTTTGGGCCGTAGTTTCCACTGGCCCTGGGGCCTTGAAGGATTCCACTTCGGTTTTGAAAAGTGAGAAGTTTGCTTTTGAGAAGTTTTTCACTGTGGTTTTCTGGGCTGGCGTGGGGTCGGGATGTGGACATCCAGTGAAATTAATTTATGGTCTGATCTTACCAATGAGGGATATACTTCTGGTGTGGAGCATAGAGTCCCCATGTTGGTAATGATCAGGCCTAGTATGTTGTCCCCTCTTGTGGGAGTGGTGATTAGTTGTTCCATAGCATTTGAGTTTATAATTTCCAGGAACCTTTGGGCTAAGGTGCTGGGGCTTGAGTAGTGCTCCCAGTCAATGTTTGGGTAGTTGAAGTCGCCCAATATAATGGTCTTCGGAGAGATCTTCATGTTCTCCAATGTTTTCAGGAAAGCCGAGTGGGATTCCTGACTTTGAGAGGGTGGTCTGTAGGATGCTATAAACTGAAAAGCAGTCTTGCCCACTGTTAGTTGCACATGGATGGTCTCCGATACTTTGTGCAATGCCACTAACCTGGAGGTGTGGATATCCTTGATAAATATGGAAACTCCCCTCCTTTGTGGTTCGGTCCGGATTTTGGGGCGAAAAGCATGATATGAGGTATAGCCTGGTAGTGCTGGGGTGCTCTCTGGAGCCTTGAACCAGGTTTCTGTCACTGCACAGATATCGATGTTCTCCATACTGAGGAGAACTTCGAAAAGTGCATCTTGAGGTTAAGACTTCTGGCGTTTAGCAGCATTACCCTTAGTTTCTTGTTCCTTGTGCTGTCTATGGGGGTGGGTTTGACTTTTGAGCCTTGCCAAAAAAGGCACTATGGGGGTGGCAAGAGCCTTTGCCAATATCCGAAAGCCCAGTGGTGACAGGTGCAAGCCGTCCCTAGCAAAGCAACGTGGCTTGTCGAGCATGTCATCCCAGGCTGACAGACACTGGATCCCCTTTGAATGACACCAAAATTTTAGCCAATTGTTAAAATCGATCATTTTGTCTTTGTACTGTAGCATCATTCTAGGTGAGGGTAAGATGCTGCTCAAGGTCATGGTCATACCAGCCTGGGCTACATGATCAGAGAGCTCCTCTATGCCTCTTTTCATGTAGACCAGGGAGGTACATCTCAGGTCATTCACACCAGCATGTACAATGACTGAGTCATATTTGTATTTGCTTTGGAGTGACCTGAGTGCTTGCGTTATGTGGCGGATCCTAGCACCCGACAGGCAGCTTACCGTGACCTTCTCTTTATTCAGCCTGGTGAGCGGGACGTCAGTGTGTCTGACAATAGAGTCACCTATTACAAGAGTATCAGGTGTGTTATTCAGCCTTAAGGGCTGTGGCTGCTTGGCACACGGACTTTGTGGGTCATGTGTTGTGTGTGTTTTGTTTTGTGGTAGCGTTTGCTTGGATGTCTGCTTTGGAGGTCTCTGTTGCTTAGGTAGATTTTTATTTAGAGCCTCCAAGTATGTTTTTGTGTATTTATGTGTTTGGTTCGCTGATGTGGTGGGACTATGTGATACTGGAATTGTGTTGTGTGAGGTTACCTTTTCCTGACTGGTTACACCAGTTTTGAGATGAGAGAGCTCAGCCTCCAGTTTGGCTAAATAGTTGCATCTCTCACATATATTTGAACCTGTTTGGAGGAGGAGAGGGTTATCCGTGTACATGAGACAGTTGTAACATTGCCTTAAAATTCCCAGATTCACCAGCTGGACTGGAGAGGAAACCATTGACTGACCTTTGGACATGCTAGAGTAATATAGGGAAACTGAATTTAAGATGGACCAATAGAGGACAGGGTAATCATAGAGAGTATAAGAGTAAGTAGTGCTTATTGTTTAACAGTGCTAAATTGTAGGATTATTTAATTGGACCAGTGAAGGGTCTTAGAATGAGAATATGGTGTTTAAATTGAGAGATAGAGCAGTTCTAAGGGAAAAAGTGAAGAGAAGACTTTGTGGAGCCAGGAATAGTTTAAACCCAATTAGGTGGCACTGCCCGTTGTTGCGCTATGCACAAAAGCATGCAAAACCGCGCAAAAGAGGGTTTTAAGAGAGGAAGATGAAGGAGTTTTGGAATTGACCCAAAATGGCCAATAAAACTACAGTTTCAAGTCAGTAATCACTCCCCTCCCACAGGGGCAGGCAGGCTGCTCAATGTTTTTCACTGCCACTGATCAACAGAGAGACTTCCCTTTAGCCCAAGCAAAAAATGGCCTCACAGAAACTTACAAACAGTTCAAGAACAGCAAGCCTGTAACTGAACTTTTTTAAATCTCAGAAAAGTGGGAAAAAAGCAAGATTTTTTGTTTTTTGTTTTTCAGAGATAGCAGAGGTTCACAAGTATCAACAAGTTATAACAGTGCAGTAAATGACCCCACACAAGAGTGCTAGGCCAAAGACAGATAAAATGCAAGTTTTGAGAAAAAAACGATTTTAAAAATAAGTGCAAACAGGAAATTCAGTAAACAGCTCTAGGTTGTGCTCTAAATACAGTGGAGTTGTGCTCTTGTACATGGGGCAGCTGTTGAAGGGCTGAGCACAACATTGCCATCTTGGCATGCCACAGACACCTGTGGACAACCTGACTGGTAACCAGTGGGGCAGTACTGATGTCTGGGTGGAACAGGTGTTGTGGGCCATGTCTGACCTTTGTGGGTATTAACACAGCCTTTACAGTTTCTGCAGATGTCTGCATAGGTGCATAGCAGACAGGCAATGTTGCTAATATATTGCTGTACTGACTGAGGACTATTTACTGGTAATGTCCACCTTTTGTCTGGATAAGGCCCCTTTATCTATGTGGTGAACCACTTGGAGACTTCTTCAGTTAGGTCAGGAACCTCTGTGGCAAACGCCAGGTTTGTTCCAAATGAGTCCTTAACAGTATGACATACACTGATCTTGTTAACTTAACCAACCTGCTAGCAGATAGGTTCAGTGTAAACTTCACCTCCTGTCCCCCCCAGGCCCTTTCGACATCCCCCATACTTGTCCCACACCTCACATCTCTGTAGGTCAAGTGTTACAGGCCATATCCATGGCAAAAACCACAGCTGCCATGGGACCTGATAGTATCCCAGGATGTATTCTGCACCATCTCCAGCAAGAACTGGCTTCGCCATTGAGCAGCCTATTCAACCACAGCCTAAGTACTGGCTTCATTCCAGCAGAGTGGAGAACCACCATTGTCATCCCCTTGCACAAAGTTGTGCCACTACTGACCCTGGAAACTATCTCCCCATTAGCTTGACAAGTCTGATCTGTAAGGCCATGGAGCATATTATTATGGATCTCATAAACAAGGACACTGGAAATCTCCAAACACTTGAACCCACCCAGTTCGGATTCGTCAAGGGCAGATCTTGCCTGTTGAACCTGGTCAACTTCTTTGAGACTGTCACTAAGAACCTGGATGAGGGAAAGTCAGTACATACAGCTTGCCATGACTTGGGCAAGGCCTTTGACACAATCGCTCACTTGGGCATCATCAAAAAGCTAACACAACTTGGTGTAAAATCCCTATCACATCAGGTGGGTCGCCAACTGGCTCACTGACAGGACCCTCAACATCAAAATAGACACACCCACCTCCGATAGCAGACCTGTAACTAGTGGAGTTCCCCAGGGATCTGTCCTGGGACCTCTACTGTTTGGCATCTATTTCTTGAAGGTACAGACAAAGGCAAAAGTGCTGTAGCTGAGCATGTTTGCCGATGACTGTAAGTTGGGTGTTGTCATTGACTCCCCAAATGATGTTAACATACTGCAATAGGGTCTCACAGCAACTAATGGCAAGTGCCAAAGTCATGACCTCAAGCTAAATGCCAAAAAATGTATGATTGTACCATATGGCAAAAACACAACCTGTACTGATTACCATATCAATGGCATGCCCCCTAAGCACACAACCTGTGGTGAGGGACCTGGGCACTCAAGTTGATAATAACCTCACATTCAACCATCATGTAGAGTCAGTGGTCAGAAAAAGACTTTCACTTGCTTCATCTCATCAGTAAAGGGATTACATCCAGGAAAAAGGAGGTTATTAGCTCTCTGAACTCCTCCCTCAATAGTCCACTAATTGAGTATAACACCCCATTTGGGATGTACCTCTCCAAGCATCTGCACCAACTGGAAAGGGAACTGAAATACCTCACAAAGAGAATCCATGGCCTCCAACCCCTGCCTATGGAGACAAGCTCAAATCACTATCACTGTACTTGGTATCATACAGATTGCTCATGGGTGATCTGTGTCTCACCTACAAGCCAATCTACGATCCTGCCCTACTGGAGATGCTCCATATCTGTTAAGTGTAACTCCTCATGAAATACCCACTCAAAAGGCCTGCTCCTATGATCCTTGAAGCAATTCCTGCCCACTGCCACTACTTGTTGCCTGCATGCAACATTGTTGCCATCCTGAGTATTCAGGTCTATCATCACAGGCTGTGCATTTATGGGGTTGGTGCTGATGTGGGAAATACTGGGGACATGTCCTTGCCGTATTGTCTGCTGACACTGTTGTCTGCATTCATCTTAAGGCCAGGACCTTAACACCATTCCATACCCACTCTATGGCCAAATGCAGTGTGGTAACAGGAGTTTGTGGCTCAATGACAGAGTGCAGAATACCTACAGTTGACACAGTCTTAGGCTGTACCTATGCAAGTGGGTGGTGGCAGTTAGAATTCATTCCTATATACATGTGGGTTATTGGGGGAAGCAGGTAGTCACAGGGCCTACACATGTTTACATATTGCACACACACAGGTGACACAGATTGTGGTTGCCACCTTGTCAAATGTGGACTGTGGGGCATGTCTTATTAATGTGACAGCTAGCAGGGAATACCATACCCATGTCAAGTGCAATACACAGGACTTCCTTTGGTTTGCTACTATGACACCTTATTTGTGTGACATTACCTTAGCTTACACTATTTGTCATAACATTAAGGCACTTCTGATGTGAAATAACTGCTCTATGCAATCAATAGACAGCTGTATGAAATGTTTGTTGTCCTACACTCTCTGGACTTATTTACTGTGTCAGTTGTTGTCACAGGTCACAGCTTGCCAAACATGGACTGCAACCTGCAGGGTGGTACAGATGGTGGCAATATGTAGTTCCTCTGCATATGCCTGCAGTTTGTCCTGATGTTTGACACATATTTTCTATTCGTCTGTCATAACATTTGTGGTTTTCTGGCAAACTGTTGGGAAATCATGACATACTAACATTACAGATTAATAGCGGATATTGTCATTTAACAACACATAACCTTTGGAAAGTGCATTCAAATGCAAACCTGTTCTGGTATCTACTTTCCATGCATGTCACAGCGATATGTGATGGTTGTACTCACTGTTAGGTCTTTGCCCCACTTTTCCATATGTCTTGAACAAGATGTCTTTCTGAGAGGGGTTGAGAGGGATGGTTGAGAGGGATGCTGGTGGTCTTAACACAGTTAGACAGCTCCAAGGGGATATACATCCATGAACACACACACACACACACACACACACACACACACACACACACACACACACACACACACACACACTCATGACCTGCCCTTGCTGATAGTAGAACCTCTACCTGCCTAGTTGTACAAACGATACTGCTATATACATAACACGAGCACCAAAGCACTACTATAGTATTGCAAGGTCTGCCACTACTATTCAAGTGGGTGACAATTGCAGGGGCTGTTAGGATTGCCAATGGGGGGTTTACAGGCCCTTAACATGGTAGACCCATCTGAAACATATACACACTGCTGCATGGGGACATGCATTGAAACACACATGCACACAGAGTCGACACCTTTCTAATTAGATGACCTACCTATCCAGTCCTGTACAATACAGACTGACATGACTATTGCATGCATCACTGTGCCTTTGTATTAGTAAATGTGTGACTGTGCTTGTAAGGTGGATGACATCTGTAGGGACCATGACTAGGTTGGCAATGGATGAGTTAACAGGGTGGAACAGGCACACAAAATAGTATAACCACCACATACACACAGGCAAGACAGCCAAAGGGGATATGCATACAGAAACACATATACTCACACAGTTGGCAATTGTCAGATTAGAACCCCTACCTATTTGTATGTACTATACTGCTACATATATATTGCATATGCCATGGACATTATATGGCAGGGGCATAACTCACAACCTCTTACACCAATTAATCTTGGACATGCCTTCATGGATGGTGGGATAAACTACACATATAGAGACTGTTCTCACATATTGGTCTTACAAACCTGGACATGTGATAGGGTAATAGACTGTGCATCAGCATGAAGTTTCAGATGGGTATGATGTTGAAGCTGACATGTCTGTAAGTACAGCACTGTCATGTATTTGCCAATGATTTCTCTTAAAACCCCATTGTTAGGAGACATGGACCACATATATGTTGCAAACATCTGGATATTCTGCATACATCTGTACAGATGACTGGTATGGCCTGTAGAGTTTAACATGGTGCATGTAAGGTGGATGACAGAATGCTCTTTAAATTAATGCCATGGGGTGGGGATCAACATGCCTTAAAAATTGTATAACCAAAACACACTACAGCCACAGGGAATATGCTTCACATACGTATATAGTAGTACAGTTGACTGTATTGAGATTCAAACCCCTACCCACCTACTTGTATGTAAGATAGTGCTGTCCACTTATTGCATATGCCACAAAGCTTACATGTCTAAAAAGTGTCCAGTAGTGGATCTAAGGTTGATGACATGAACAGGCCCTGTAATTTAATGCAATAGGGGAGGGGACACCAGGGTGGAACAGGCCTCAAAACAGTATAACCAGCAAACATACGGGATATGGTCCACACACACACAGTATTATAGTTGCCAGCATTGAGATTAGAGCCTTGACCTATCTAGTTACATGTACTACAGTACTACGTAGTTATTGCACAAGCCATGGAGCTTACAGGGCTAAAGAGTGTCCAGAGGCACTTCTAAGATGAATGACATCAGCAGGCTTGTAAAGTAGGGAATGGAAAGTGTATTGGGTGGAACAGGCCTCAAAATTATATAACCAGCACACACACAGGAGATATGGTTCTCATACACACAAACAGTTGCCAGTGTCAAGATTAGAACCTATACCTATCTAGTTATTTGTACTATAATGCTATGCAGTTATTGCACACACACTACAGAGATTATAGGCTGAAGAGTGTCTGAAGGTACTTCTAAGGTGAATGACATCAGCAAGCCTTGTAAAGTAGGGCAATGGTAAGTGTACTGGGAGGAACAGGCCTCCAAATGTTATAACCAACACCAACGCAGGGGATATGTTTCTTACACACACACATACTTACCAGTGCCAAGATTATAATCCCTACCTATCTAGTTATTTATACTATAGTGCTATGCAGTTACTACACACTCCATGGAGCTTAGAAGGCTGAAGCATGTCTGAAGGCACTTCTAAGGTGAATGACATCAGCAGGCCTTGTAAGTAGGGCAATGGGAAGTGTACTGAGTGGGAAAGGCACACACACACACACACACACACACACACACACACACACACACACACACACACACACTTGCCAGTGGTGAAATTACAACTCCTATCTATCTAGTTCTTTGTATTAGAGTGCTACATAGTTACCACATACTCCACAGAGCTTTTAGGGCTGATGACTGTCCAAAGGTACTTCTATGGTGAATGACATAAGCAGCCCTTGTAAAGTAAGGCAATGTGAAGTGTATTTTGGGTGGGAAAGGCCTCAAAATACTTTAATCTATGAACACACACACCCACACACACACACACACACACACACACACACACACACACACACACACACACACACACACACACACACACACAATTGTCACTGCTGAGATTAGAACCCCTACCTATCTAGGTATTTGTACTACAGTGCTATGTATTTATCACATGCACCACAGAGCTGAGTGTCCAAAGGTACTTCATAGGTTCATAGGTTCATAGGTTCATACTAGGCTATCTGCCCAAGGGCATTTATAAGCCTAGCCCAGAGTTTTGTGGCTTTCTCCACCCCTTTAGTTTGAAGGAAACTATGCCCATTTTTTTGCTGTGCCTCTGTCAAGCAGTGACACTGAGGTAATCCCTGGGGTATATTTGCAGTTTCCCATCCATTGGTCAAGATTTCTCTTGAACAAGGCCAGCGAGGTGCTCTGCCTCACATGTACCGGGATTTTGTTCCACAGCATAGGGAGTCTCTGGGTGATGAATCTGTCCCTCCAACACGTCCTATTAATAACCGTGTCCAGGTTTAAATCTCCCACCCTTGTAGTTTTGAGGGATCTAGATTTTTTGAGGTGAAGCATGTTCATCAATTCTGAGTTGGACATGGCCTTGTATGTCAGGCACAGGTCACCTCTGAGCAAACGGTAAGCGATTGAATAGAGCTGGAGTTCCTTCAGTCAGGCAGCATAAGACATATTTTTGAGGCCCTTTATCCTTTTGGTGAGGAACTTTTGGGGCCTTTCCAGCTGCTGCATGTGTCGGGTCAGATACACTCCGAATGGGGCATTGTACTCAATCATTGGTCTGATGAGTGATGAGTACAGGGGGATGATGACTTCCCTTGATCTAGATGTGAATCCCTTCATGATCAGGTGGGCAATGTAGAAGGTCTTCCTAACTACTTTGGCAACGTGAGTGTCAAATGAAAGGTTACTGTCAACCTGGGTCCCCAGATCCCTGATAACCTCTTCTGTGCTCAGTGGATTGCCACCTATATGGTAGCTAGGGGTAACCTTGTTTTTCCCGAGGGGTATGACTATGCATTTCTTGGTGTTTAACTTTAGGCCATGGCTCTGGCACCAGTTATCCATTTCTATGAGACCCTTCTGAAGGATATCTGTGTCAGATGTATTCTCGACTATGGCACCCAGTTTGCAGTCATCTGCAAATTTTGTCAGCCATAACCCTACTGTGTTTGCTCGTACTTCTGAAAAGTAGATGCCGAACAAGAGTGGGCCCAGGACTGAGCCCTGTGGGACACCACTTGTGACAGGCTTTGAGTTTGACATGGCGCTAGCAACTCTGACCCTGTGGGTTCTGTCACTTAGCCAGTTTGCAACCCATCTTGTGACGTATGGGTTTACATTTAAGCTGATGAGTTTTTCAATGATACCCGAGTGAGGTATTGTGTCGAAGGCCTTTGCCAGGTCAAGGTAGGCTGTGTGGACTGCCTTTTCCTCATCAATGGCCTTGGTTTCGAAGAAGTCAACCAAGTTTAAAAGGCATGATCTGCCTTTGACAAAGCCAAACTGGGTTGGATCCAAAGTCTGCAAGTCCCCTATATCTTTATTTATGAGTTCTATTATGATCCTCTCCATAGCTTTGCAGATCAGGCTTGTCAAGCTGATGGGACGGTAATTTCCACTTCTAAGGTGAATGACATAAGCAGGCCTTATAAGGTAGGGCAATGGGAAGTGTATTGTGGGTGGGAAAGGCCTCAAAATGCTTTAACCTCCAAACATACACACATAGTACTATGTATTTATCACATGCACCACAGAGCTGATGAGTGTCCAAAGGTACTTCTAAGGTGAATGACATAAGCAGGCCTTGTAAGGTAGGGCAATGGGAAGTTTATTGTGGGTGGGAAAGGCCTCAAAATGCTTTAACCTACAAACATACACACAACTGTCAGTGCTGGTATTAGAACCCTACCTGTTTATTTAATTGCACTATAGTGCTACATAATTATCACATGTGCCACAGGGCTTACAGGCCTGACAAGTGTCCAAAGGTACTTCTAAGGTAAATGACATCAGCAGGTATTGTAAAGTAGGGCAATGGGAAGTGTACCGGGTGGGAAAGGCCTCAGAAATACTTTAACCTTCAAACACACACACACACACACACACACACACACACACACACACACACACACACAAAGATGGGTGATATCAGATTACAACCACTACCTCACTATTACACAGTGGAGCTCACCTTCATACTGGCACATGCCACTAGTTACAACTGGTATGCAATTGCCTGCAGCAGGACATCACTCTATGCCTTTTAGGGTGTCTCTCTCTATGACTCTCTCTCTGTATGTGTCACCCTCTCCCTCTGTCATTGTCTGTCTCTCTATCTCTCCCCCCTGTCTCTGCCTGTGTATGATTGATATATCTTTATATGTTGCCCATATATATGTATGTGTAGCAGACTCAGCAGCTGCAGATATATCACATATAGGCAACCGACAGATAGCTGAGGGTAATCCTGTGTGATGGAGGTGGGGAGAGACAGTTAAGCTGTACATAGCTGTCTGCATGCAAAGACATATACAGTGGATATAAAAAAGTGTACACACCCCTATTAAAATGCCAGGTTTTTGTGATATAAAAAATCAGACCACAATAAATCATTTCAAAACATTTCCCACCTTTAATGTGACCTATAACCTGTACAATTCAATTGAAAAACAAACAAATCTGTTGGGGAAAAAATATAAAAAAAATAAAAATTGTACAATAAGCTGGTTGCATAAGTGTGCACACCATTAAGCTAATACTTTGCTGAAGCATCTTTTGATTTAATTACAGCATTCAGTCTTCTTGGGTACACACCTGCCATCGAATCTAGACTAATGTCTGGGATGATACTGCTATAAGTGAATTTTGAAATTTCCTCATAGAATTTGAGGAGATTAGTATGTTTGAAATTCTTGAATTCTGAGAAAGTGGTTTCAGTGAGTTTAATGATTTGGAAGGTAAAGGTAAGTAAATTATGACCTTACTTACCGGGGAAAGCGATACTATAGAAACTAGTAGATTAAGAAGCTATAGTCATAAGAACCAGGCCAAGAATATTATGTCCTCTAGTGGGTATGTTAACAGTATGATCCAGGAAATTTTTTGTCTATTAAATATAAGAACTTTTAGGCATATCCTACATTGGTGGAGTAGGTGCTGCAGTTTATTGAGGGTAGTTAAATTCTCCTGAAATAATGGCGCTATTTTTAACAGGGAGTTCAAGTACATTTAGGAACCCTACAAGACTTTCAAGGGACTTAGAGGATGTCCTGTAACTGGCTGCAAACTGATAGTTGGCCTTGTTTAGTATGATTTGGAGTTCATGAGTGAGATTCCATATAGTTCATGGAACTTGGAACAATACACCGTGGTCCACACAAGAATTGCAGATAACCAAGTAATATATAAATATGGCCAAGTCTATGGAGAATACTTCAGTACCAGTGCAATGCAACATAACTAATGACATCAGTGCAGTCACAATCAGTCATGTCAAATGTGTATTCCAGGAAAAGTCGTTGAAGTAATATATGTATGTGCATCACCAATGCACATCTACAGAA
This sequence comes from Protopterus annectens, assembly GCF_019279795.1. Lineage (NCBI taxonomy): Eukaryota > Metazoa > Chordata > Ceratodontiformes > Protopteridae > Protopterus > Protopterus annectens. The sequence goes on from NC_056743.1 coordinate 1,135,324,360, forward strand.
TTTACATAAGTCCAATGGAAATTACATTAATATGTGGAAAGTAACAAAAGGAAGATAAATGTGCATCAGCCATTATATATGAAAAATGACAAATATCCACAAACATTTATGGATATCATCTTAATCCACAGACAGGCATATATACTCATATATACACCCATCACAACTTGCAGAATCCAAAATAATCCAAAAGATTTCTAATAAAAAAAAATAATTAAATAAGGTGAAGAGCAATTACATCCACTTTTCCAAGGCTAACACTTAATAACAATGGGTGTGGGCCATGTGGACAACACAAGTGATACACACATCCAAGGAAATATGATGCTAGAAAAGCAGTGTAGGTTGAGGTTTAAGAACAGGGACAGACAAGAGGTATGATGGAATAGGATGTTCAAAGGGTGAGTCAGAGGGGCATGGGCAATATTTTTTAGTGTGATGCATCAATGTTAGTATACAGCCACTGCTTTTCATTTATGTTTGTGCTGATACATCTCCATACACTGCATGGACCTAGAATTTTTGTAGTACTGGCTATTTTACTGCTATCTTCTCATGCTAGTTATATGCATGATAAAATTATACCTATACTACCACACCTTCTATTCTGCACACCTCAGGTGTGCCACACCTTTGCCTGTGTGGTCCTATTTGCTGATGTACTTTGCAGGGAGACGTCTTGTGGTGATGTGCTTCTGTTGTGTATGATGCTCAATGTGAGCAACTAATGGTGTCCTTCCACTAGTTGTGTTCTGTGCTGCTATTGTGGGGTAACACATGAACATCACACATTTGTACATGTGGCTTGTCATGACTCAAAGGTATCTGACAGATGTTGTTGTGTTGCCTGAGCTAAGACATATGGTCACATCCTCCATCACCCATGCCTATTTCTTCTTATCCCTCTGTTCTTGTGATCATCCTGTGACATCCCTGATAGCTCAACATCAGACATTTGGGGTTCTTGGGGTAGGTCACCCACACCTTTGTCTGATAGGCTACCATGTTTTGACATTATCTTGTTATTAAGCATAGCACATGTAGTGTTCATCTGTCATGCTTTTTCTGGTGTGTATAATAGTGCACCCCACATGTTCAGATATCTGAATCTTGCTTTCAGCACTACAAACACACTATCTATGGTGTTTCATGTTGTTGCGTGTGCTCTGTTGTCTGTATCCTCAGCAGGGGTTGATGGGGCTCTGTATGGTGACATTAGCTGAGGCTCCATTGGATAACTGCATTCACTTGTTTTAAGGGGAAATGATAAGGAATATCTGATCATCTTGTTACCTGCAGCATTGTCTGGCTACTGCTCTGCTTACTAGGTAACAGTGGTCATGTACTTACCTAGTAGGACCTCTCTGGTATTTTACCATGTTGGAATGCAGACCTCTGGGCACTTTCCTTTCATATTGCTGCATCAAGCACACTTCAGGGGTATGTTGCAATGATACTGGTAATAAGACCATCTGCAGAGCACACCACCTAACAATTGAGCAATGACCACCCCTATATATTGATGTACAATTCAGCATCGGGTCCAGATGTTGTTTTGACTGAGACATGGGTGCAGTCAATTGCATTGAGGGCATGGGGGAAGTTGTCTGTGGCATAGAACTGGTGCATATCATTTCTACACTCCCTAGCTGTTGTTGGGAAGTGGATATATTCATCCACCTTAATGTAGACTGCTGTCAGGAACTGTGTGGCAATACAATTGGCAGCTGTCTAGGAAACTGCTATGGCATCTTACATATGCTTTTGAAATTTTCATAGGCCAGTCTTCCCAGACTCAGGCATGGTTTTGCTTCTACCAGTACTGGATTAATCCACACACTATAAGCATATATGGGTGGTGCATATATACTGCACACAACCTGAACCATCTCTCTGTCTAAGCTGTATATATCTATTATTTTCTGGTCAGAGAGCTGCCCTAACTGTAGCCTAGCTCTGTGCCTGTATGGCTGCCTTCTGAGACACCTTTGCAGATCATCTTCTATTATATCTTGCAGTACCTCAGATTGCTGTAGTGCATTAAATGCCGGTTGTATTTTTTTAAGTTATATTTACAGAATCCACAGAAAACCCTGGGAATTTACAGAATATAGCTGCATTAATATTCAGCACATATGGCATCCACTCACTGCTTACAGAAAGTTGTCAGCAAACTACTGTGTCACATTTAAATTGTGCTGGGTGCACCAGTTGTGTTTTGGAATCTGGTAGGCATGTATGGGATCCACTATTATCCTACACCAAATAGGCAATTGCTTGGTCTTGTTTTAGTGTATATTATTAAATTGCATCTGCTACTGATGCACTTAGATTTCTTTTTATTAATGCTTCACTGTCCTCAACTTTCTTTTGGAATCTGGCCCCATGAGTTCCATCTGTGTGAATCTGGAGAATACTTTAGAGGTGATAGTTTCCCTAACAAATATGGAGATGCCACCACAGTTGCCATCAGGTCAGAAATCATGGCAGATGTAAAACTCAGGTATGGAGGGAATGCTTTCTGACCATTTGAAAATAAAAGTTCCAGTAATTACACAGTGATGTATATGTTTCAACTGCAGGAGAGCTTCAAGGTCAGCCAATCTGCTGTTAAGACTCATGGCATTAAGCAAAGCCACCTTTGGAAATTATGTTATGATCTGAACTCTTCCAAAAAAGTACTATGTGGTAGCAAAGGCTCCAGTTTATGGAAACTCTGGAAAGAGAGATGCAAAACAAGTAAGATTGTGAAGCTTCTTGTCCCATGTTGACATGTACTGGATCACCTTGGCATGACAAACCTGGGGATTTAATAAAATCTGTGTAGGCATAGTGCAAGGCCTACAGAGAAGGTACCATGGCTGTGTATGTGGAACCCCATGGGCAACATGCCTTGCATAATAATGAAGGCATGTTACTGAGGGAGAGCAGTGTAACACAGTTATTGAATCAATGTAGGGAGTGTTATTGTGTCCGGAGATGAGTAACTCACCCCCCTGCACTGTCAAAGCACCAGCTATCACTGTAGGCAACTAAAAAAAGTGAAATTAAATCTTTAATTGTTTTTGTTTTTATTTATTTATTTTTTTGTGTGTGTGTTTGCGTGGTGCAGCACAGTGCCCAGCAATGGACACATGCTAGACATCTAAAAATAGAAACTGGATGCATTTAATTATAAATGGAAAAGTCAAGTTTAAGTATAACTGAGCATGTTTGCATGGCGCGCTGCTCTGTTCAGCGGTACTTAAATGTAGTGGAAGTTATATATAAAAGTATAGCAGCAATCCACATGTCCATGTAGCTGAATGGTTAGAGCAACAGCCTTAGGTGCATGGTTCAAATACACAGGCATGCAATTTTTTAAGTGCACATATATGAGAATTATCCCAAATTCTGCTCAAAAATTTTGTTTGATTACACAGACAGGTTATTAAATTTATTTTGCAAATATACATTTATGAGGAAGTACTATTAAATCCCTAATTGAATTTTATATGAATACACAGACAGATTATTAAATATTTATGTTGCAAATATACATTATGAGAAGTATTCTTAAACCCTTGATTGAATATTCTATGTACGGGCAGGCATGGTATTAGGCATTTATGTTGCCAATACACAATATGAAAATTATATTTAAATCCTGCTTTGGTGTGCCCAACTAAGCTCTGCTCAGCACAGCTAAGCCTTGCTAAGCACTGCTTAAACCAGCAAAGTTTTAGGAGTGCTTGGTTGGTTTGTGCACTGCTAGGCATTGCTCAGCATTGCCAGTTTAAGCACTGCTCAGCTGAGCTCCGTGGGTTTGTGTGGTGCTAAGTGACGCTCCACATTTTTAAAAGTGGCCCAGTGGTGGTAAAGGTTGGGAAAACAGCCTTATTTAAGTGCAACAGGCAGGAATACAACTATAACCTGCTGAAGTCTGAAATTGGCAGGAACTATGGCAGGAGTTACATAGGGTATGCGCTTCCAGGCACAGCCTTGGACTCCAGAATGCTCCTACTCTGAATGTATGATAGACAGGTATGCATAATGGTGTGTTTCTCTCCCCACAGCTACAGAGGAGAGAGCTCGCATCCTAGAGGACCATGCAGGGCACCTGGCAAGGTTGCACCATGAGTGTGGTGAGTACAGATGTAATTTGCTATCTATAGTCATATAAACAAGAAGGCATAAATTAGTAACTGCCACTAGGTGCATTCTGTTTTGATTGCACTGCAATGAATGTGGTCATAGACCTGGACTGAAATAAGTGAGTAATGCCAGGTACAGTTCAATAAACACGAAAGCGTGAAACCTGATAATGTTAAGGAAATAAAGTTTCTAGTGCAGTAATAATGTTAAGGAAATAAAGTTTCTACTGCATTACTAATGTTAAGGGGATAATGTTTCTACTGCATTAATAATGTGGAGGAACTAAAAGTTTCTACTGTAGTAATAATGTTAAGAGAATAACATTTCTACTGCATTAACAATGTGAAGGAAATAAAAATTTCTACTGCGTTAAGTGTGGGATTACAGCTGTATTGTAACACCTGCATTATATGAACTGTTGTTCAATAAAGACGGGAAATATTTAGCAATCACTGCATGAAGTCACCTCTAATAAAGCTGTGTTATGCAATATGTGTGTATTTTGGGCTGTTGTCATGAAATTGAGTATTACATCTGCTGTGATGTAAAAACACAAGAATACCAGTAAGTCACTGAAGGTTAGCTAATAAAGAGTGTTCTGCTAAACTGTAGATATGGAACTGTACTACAAGATATAATGCATTATATTTGTTCTGCACTAAGATCTGAAGAAATAATAGGAACGCCCAGGATATATTGTGCATGTCAGGATTGTCTTGTGTTAACCACTGCATTTCAGCTATATGCATTCCTGCTGTTAGGTACACTGCTGCAGGTAAGTATGAAACTGTAATAGCTGTAGACTACAAATATACCATCTGTAGTTGTATATGTGTCAGGTAGCCAACCCAGCACTCCAATATGGTTTGTACACATCACAGATATTTCCACCCACTAGGAGTTTATTGTCTATAGCTGCATTCCATGTATTAATCCACAGTTCACCTACTACCTCTGTCATGCATGGATCTCATGCATGTGTGTTCAAGTGTCACTACAGTCTTGTATAACACTCTACCTCTGTTACCAGGTCAGATTTTGTTACCAGGTGAGCTCTAGTCACATATTAGTCAAGCAATATGCAACAGTGACTCAGTATCTCAGTTTGAAAAATGATAGGTGTGATGCACATTTTTGTCACACACAGACTGGGGTTCGAATCCAGTGACAAGTACTACTAAATATTATAGAAGCAGTTATCCATTCTTAACAGATGTTCTCCCTGGGTCTATATCATATGCTCAAAGTTTTATAATTTTGAACGTTAAAATATCGAATTTAAATGTTCGAAGTTATAAAAATTCGAACATATGTAAAAAAAAAAAAAAACAAATACAAAACTAACAGCTGTAGACAGGGGGCAAGCCTGCCTGCACCCCCCACACCCCCCACTCTTTAAATATACCAACGTCGAGACCACACTATAGTGCGGTAAAGGGAAGATTTCCCTTACTGCACTGTAGTGCAGTCTCAGAGTTGGCATATTTAAAGAGCAGGGGGTGTGGGGGGTGCAGGGGTGCTTGCCCCCTGCATACACTAGTCAGGTAAGTTCTGTTTTTTTTTTTTTTTTTTAATTATATGTTCAATGTGTGAGACTTCGAACATTTAAATTTGATTATTCAACATTCAAAGTTTTCAAACTTCAAACATATAAATTAGACCAATTCTTCCCACAGGAATTACAGGTAAATAAATGGCTGTAGTAGCTATTAGAATGGGTTAATAATGTGTGTGTTCAGATGTACCAGAGTGTTAACAGGATTGCTCAGCAATGTGAAAAGACTTCAGAAAATAAAGGCAAGTACAATACTAATAAAAGTTAATACAATAAATAAAATGTATAATCTTGGTATGGCTGTATGCCTGTTGTGTCTGTGAATGTCTGCTGATAGTCTAACCCATGCCTGCCAAGGGCGGCATGATAGTCGTAAACTTTCTGTACTGTGCACAATACATGTCTCTCAAGTGTTACACTCTCATGGACTGTGATCACTGTTGCCTAATCCCTTGGTCACAGATCTATCATGGACATGAGTTATGTCAATAGCACAGTCACACTACATCAGTCCACAGTACACTTTGGTAGTCATATATGTCCCCCTGACATGTAATAGTTTCCTGTAGTTGTGCACCTGTAGGTGTTAAAGCTTGGCTCATACTGTCACATGTGGATAGCTTGAGAGGTAGGTACATGCTACAGAAGTTATAGGGCATTTGTATACATAAAGTAAGAGCAGACCTGTAGAGTATATAAGAGTACTGTTGTAAACAATATAGACTATACTTGTATTAATGGACTGTATTATTCTCTCCCCCACCCCTTATCTGCATCATTATGTATTATTGTTATACATCGGTTATAGTTTGCTATTAACATCTGTTGCTGTCAAAACTTTATGTTGGGCCTTGTGTTTTATTATTGTTATGGATTACAATGGTTGCATCCTAACATACCTTGTTGAATTACCTATGTTGTTGGCCTTATGCCGTAACTGTAACTGGCATGCTATTACTATACTGATTGTTATCACACTTATTGTTATGTTCCATATGCTAAGCAATGTGATGCTACTGGGTTATTTACAATGTTCTGGCATGCTGTTATAACTAACAAAATGTTCTGTTCATTACTAACCTATACACTGAAATACCTCAACACCATAGCTCAACTGGGTAGGCCTGTTCCTGGTGATCAGTCTACCCTAACTCAGCCGGCCATGGCACTGGGTTCCAGCACATTTGGGACCCATCCTGGTGCTGCCCCCTCTGCTGGCCCTGCACCACCTACAGGTGGAACTGCCTCAGGGGATAGGGCCTGTTCCCTTGGGAGCAGGAGTGGAGGTGGGTGTTGTCACCCATCAACAGCTACCAGGAATGGTGCAAATGATCATGCATTGTGGCTATGAGGATCACCTGCCCCAGATTGAGGGCAGACTGGCCAATCTGGAGGGGCAAGGTGGACCTGGTGCTCAGCCTTCAGCACAGCCACCTTTGGGGCAGTGAAGGAACAGTGTTGACTGCCCATAGGTGGGGAGCTCAGTCTCACTGCTGCTGTATGGAGACACATGGCTCTCTGATTCCACAACACCATCCCCATCCAAGGTGTTTACACCCCATGTGTCACACACCACCCCTGTATGCTGTCTTGTCTGTCTTCTCCGTTTGCAAATGCAACCTCTCCTACCCAACATACCTCCCCACATGTACCTATATCCCTTCCCCAATATTCCACTCTCTCCTTGAAAAAAAATGGTATCTGTCCCAAAAAAATATCGCCCCATACGTAGCTCTCCCATTTTGCACCTGCATCCACTGGACATAATCAATCATTACATGACTTAATCAAGACAGTTATGTCACCCTCACCCCTCTCTCTGGGGTGTGAGGCTCCAAACTCCAAATTCACTACAATCTACACAACTCTTGCTGTAGAAGAAATGGAAAGCTATGGTCCTTTCCTACACCCATCCTGCACATTTCCACCTGCTTTTCAGTATGTTTTTCCCTCTGCTTGCCACAATTTCACTACTTTTCTATCACCCATTTTTTCTTTTCTTTTTATTTTAAATTAGCACAGGTGGAGCTAATCAGCACAGCATGCTATGCAGACCCATTCAAATCCACTTAAAAATGCTTAAAACTGCCTTAATCACCTTCTCTGTTTATGACACTGTTAGGCACATCTGCAAAATATTTACCCCTGCTAAGTCTTGAGCTCGGTCAACTACAGCATAGTGCATTAGCTCACTAGGCCTCTCAGCTTTAAAGTAAAACAGATGTTTCCATAAACATATCCTGATTGCCAATGACATACTGCTTGTACATATAATGGGAAAATTGGCAGTGTACTTGGGATTGTGATGCAGATACCAAACCAGTACACAGCCAAATCAATAATGATGGATGCATGGGAGGCCTGGGAAAGCAGGTATAGCTGTCAACTGCACAGTTTGTTGCAGAATGCCCACAGTTGTGCTGCCAACGTTTGGCACAGTTGTCACAAAACCTTTTCTGTGCACTAAAGTACTAATCAGTCAGTGCAGAGTGAGCTTAGAAAATCATGACAGTTCAGTGTCACACGTCATACTCATCCAAGCACATATGCTAATGTGACTCCTGTGTAACAGACTGTATTCATGCACATATATCTTGCAAATACACCAGCTGTAGTGTTGACTCAGTAGCTCAGTCTGTTAAATCCCTAGCATGCTGTATATTTTCCCACCCACAGTCCTGCATTCAAATCCAGTGTTGCACTTGAGTTACATGCTTGTATAAAAATAAAGCCTTCTGGCTTTTCCCAGATTCAACAAATAATCACTGAGTCCTACAATTTTAACCAAAACAGGTTGATGCTACTGCATTCAACACTACCAATGTGAGCACATCAAAGGCCTGTAGGTAGAGACACACTGCACAAATATGTCTAGGCTAGCTATATGTTGCCTAACACTCTCTGATCGGCACTGTTACATAACATATGTACATTAAGCACATGCCTCACCTGGACTATTATGGGTACCCTCACCCTGGCTCTGCTGTAATGACAAAGCTGAAACTGCTCCCTCACCGACACATACAGCTTTCTGTCCTCCATTGTGTTCATACCCCCCATTATGAGTCCTGGGCAAAAAGCAGCAGCTGCAGCCTGCAACATATGCAGCAGTATGTTCAACTACCCACTACAGACCTACCATACCACACAACCCCCTAAAACAAGGAATCTACACTACACCCATACATGAAGGGGTGGGGAGCAGAGGTCAAGTGACAGAGACATGTGTCACAGTCTGCCACTACAAACATACACAACTGATAGACTAGCATCTACTGCACCAGCATGCATATTCTGATGTGCATGACATATGACACTCACATCTGTCTTCCCCCTTACTGACCTCAACCTACATTGTTTAACACTGAAATGCCACATAATCATAAAGTCATTTGACAATGGCCAAATATAACATGCAAAACTGTGGACATACCACATACATCCCAACAGTGGACAGTATTTGTACCTACCCTCTGTGATGCTGTAGCCTCCACAACTCAGTAATGTCCTTCTCAAAGTCTAGGAAAGGGGCCAAGGCCTGCATTAAAGCCTTAAATAGTGCACTGTTGTGTCATGTTATTGGTTAATGAAATTGCAACCCAGCTGTTCGGCATACAATTAGCAAGTCTGAGCCACTGATCGGTGCACAGACAATCACCTGTTACTAAGCATTACCTACAAAAGGCAAGCAGCTGCCTATAGTAAACAGGTCTGTAACTTGCTTTACCAAACCAGACTGTGATTACAGAATCAGTTTTCTTCAGGATTTATACACAAAAGGATTGCAGCACTCTACCAGGTATGTAATACAAGTTCCCATCTACTAGGATGCAGATGGGAGGATGCAGTTATGAGGAATAGGGATTACAACAGTAGGCCTCTAGTACATCTCTGGGAATGACATGTTGCTGATAGTTTGCTGTCCAAAAGCTACAGCCATGCCTTTCAACACTGCCTGCTGTGGACCTTTCACTCCCTCCTACAACAGTCAACTCCTGTACAAATGCCACTGGATTGTGTGTTAGACATAGTGACAGTGAGTAATGGTGGACACAGATGGCATATCACATGGTGTACTATCATTCAGCTCCTCTCAGTTTGTGAATGTCACACAAGAATAGTTCAGACATTGTATCGGTGTCCATGACTGTCCCTGATGTACTCTGGCTGTGTCACTGTTTTGTTGACATTCGTATATTATCACTTGACAGCTATGGCTACCATACCTGGTAACCCTGTACAACAGGACTGCAGGTCATAGCCATTAGTAGTGAGGAGGCAGGCCCAACCTCAGCGACAGAGTGTACATAGTGATCATACGAAGTAAAGGTATGAATACAGTAGCAGATATTAATGTAGCTTAAATTGTTTTTTGAGGGTTCTGGTGTGTGACAACCAAATCCTCCACATTCTAAGAACAACCAACAAGTATTGTCCAACTGTTTGCCAGGCATCCACATGTTTCTGGCAAAAGGACCACATATATCAGGCACATGTACACATTCCACAAACATTTGTATACGGGAGAAGTAGGACACCTACAGGGAAGATACCCTATAGCACATTTGCATTGCTGTCTGTCATTGTGCCACATGGATGTTGCTGGACTAGCCCCATATACTTGTAATAACACACACCTATTTGTCAAACAGTGGCTGTCTGACATGGTACTGGGATGTTGGGAATAGGGGACACAACACAGTAGATGGCATTGACGGGAGTGTAGATATTCAGCACACTCCATCATGGCACACAGGGACATAACTGGAATTGCTACTATGTTGCTGATAGCCACATATGTACTGTGTTGATAGATGGTGGGGTATGAAATGAAAGGTATTAGTGCATAATGCTGGCCAATTTGGATGTGCCGGGTGTGTACATAGTGAAAAGAAATGTATGGGGTCCTGTGGTGTGTTACCCTGTTCATGATTTTCAGAAAGGGTGTATAGACAGAGACACCCACTATTTACAGTTGAGGAAAATGATGTGATCCTGGATGGCCTCAGACTGCATCATGACATCCTGCTCTCTAGGACTCACCACAATCATGAGCAACATTCTGCACTGTGTGCTGACCTTATCACAGCAGTCAACCATGTAGGGCTTCAGGACAGAAGCTACAAGCAAGTCCATCACAGGACAACGGACATGGTAAATGCTGGATGGGAAAGGGATGCTGCTGTGGCCAGGGACTGTGCTGCCACTGGTGGAGGGCCTGCAGCAGTAGAACCACTCTTGGCCACAGAGGAATTCCTGGCAAATCTGGCATCAACCACCAGTTCCCAAGCATCCATCAACCCATACATCGTAGAGTTGGGTGCCACAGCCTCCACAGCAGAGGAGCATCCAGGTAAGCCTCCAATGGTCATCACTTTAATACTGTAGCAGTCATAGTGGCAGCCTCTACATACCTGTTCATGGATGTCAGGTCAATCCATATTGGGGGAGTTTGTAACGCACACCTGTGCACACATACTCAGAATGTCAGCAATGTAGGCATTATCACAGTACCTACTGCACATGTTGCTATACACACACATGTTATCCTGTAACAATGCCTGATTTGTTATTGCTGACAGTACCTCTCCCTCACATTTCCATAGGTGCATCAGGGTGTGGCCAGAGTCCAACGTCCTGTACCCAGTAAGTGTGATACTGATTTTGTATGGCTGATATATATCCTAACAATGTTAAGGGCTGCCATTTTGCTCTATACACAACTGATATACGTAGCCAAAGTACACTACTTGCATGTTCATTCTCAGAGGGGTTAACTGTAGTGCATTGATTCTTTAATCACAGTAGTGTATGTGTAGGATCTGTAACATATTTGCACTTATTTTTGAGAAGGTCCATGCAGTCTGCTATGCAGGGGCAATAGTATGCTGAAGACAGGTGCAGTGTGTTTTTGGTGTAGGTCTATCACATACACTGACATATCACTTATATCACAGGTGTATAGCAGTGGCAACATTAACTGGATGTAGCTGCAGTGCATGTGGTTTACTTGGCCTGTCTTGTCTGCGTATGTTGTAGTCTGCTTGTGTGTTGTGCATGGGATCTGAAATAAGATGCAGTATGTGTACTGCAGTTGTGGCAACTCACCTGTATGTGTGCATGTGGATCACCAGACATAATAGTGCAGGTAGTAATGTACTTATTTTGTCTTCCTCCTCACAGGTGACCATGGGGGTTGGAGATTGTCCCCCTCACAAACTGCTGTCAGTATCTCACCAGACTCTGATGATGATGGTGGCCATAGTGAGACACAGGTGGGGTTGATGGGGGCTGAATCTATCCCATGGGTTGATATCCCATTTCCTCCCCCTTTGTCCCTACACACAGACAGTATGCCCACACATACCCAGTTCCCTGTGGCCACAGATATTAGACAGTCAGAGTGTTGCGACATCGAACAGGAGAGTGTGGCCACAATGGCATCAGTGAGTGTAGACATTGGCCATAGCTGGAAAGCTTGTGAAGTCCCACACAGGCAGATTGACAGGGGTGCTTGAAAAAGGACTGCTGCTCATCCACTACCCATCACAAGTGTCACATCATGAGTCGCCGGATGCATACTTCAGTCCATCATGGAGGCACAGGCACATTCAGAATGCAACACCAGACAGATGCTCAGGATCAGGGATGCATCACTGGCTGACATCCATGACTCCCTCCACACATTGGTGATGCCATGCATCATTTCACTGATGTAGTGTACAGATGTAGGGTGAGACACTGTCAGTCCTTGACTGGACATTGTCCATTCTAGAACATGTGGTGGGAGTAGGGCATTGGTCACATGGCTATTGATCAGCAACAACATCCACTGAGAGTCCATGTAGCCGTGCACACTCACGTTTCTGTAGTGGCAGTACCTACAGCACTACAGAAGAGAGGCTGCTGTCTACACTATGATGTGGCAGGCCATGGCATGTGGTCCTGGGTGGTCCTGTGAGAGACATGGGCCTAGCAGACACCAGTTACCATCAGCAACAAGTACTGCATCTGGCCCTGGGCATGGTAATGCCAGTGCCACTCCTGGCAGAGCCAAATCCCATGTTCTTGGCTGGAGACTGTAAATTGTCCATTCTGCCATGTACGATCCATGGCTGTCCAACATACCCACATGTAGGGCTATCACATGGCTTAATTGTGTACATGCACACACACAAACATTACTGTCACATACAGGTCACCAACAGACACGCATGGCACCTTCCATGGCTCAGCTAACCAGCACCCCTTCCTGACTCCCATACATATTGTCAGCTGTTTGGCATAGCCTAGGCCTCTGGTGCCCTCACACCACATTCTGTCCATGTGATGATACCTGTGCCAGATCCCTGCCATCCATACCATCAATGCAGGGACATGCAAATATGTGTCTGATGCACAGGGTGACTACAGGACAGTACCTGACATGTTGTTGTGCAATTGTGTTATACCATGACAGGTGCTGTATGCTGGGGTGTGTCATGAGTATATGTCAAAGTGTTTGTACGGTTGTTGCATGATGTTAGGTTGGAGGTGGTGTTGCAGACTGACAGGTGTCTCTCAGAACTTTGCATGTTTCTGTTGCAGAGGTATGAGTGGCTACACTGTGAAGACATCCTCGCAGTATAGCAGCTCGGGATGGTATGGATGCAAAGTGGAAATATGACATCAGCAAGGAACAGCTATTTATGAGCATGGTTACCTACATGTGTATGTGTAAAACAATGTGCCAGGGCAATGGGGGCAGACAGCTTAATCCTGCATGCATACCCCGTGTGACCCCCGAGCTCTGCCCAGCAATCAAGGAGCCTCAATCCTCACCATTAACACCAGTGAGGGGCATCTCATATAAGAGGAAACGATAACAAATAGACACAGTAAAGTGTAATTTCCCTTAAGAGCACAGAGATCACAGTCAGTCCAGGGCTGGTCGCTCCCTTGCTCTCCTGGTCCCCAATAAGACACCCCACTGGCACAGCTATAGGGTCTAGATCTCAGCCTAGTGGGCAAGCTAAAACCTCCAGCACCATCTATGTCCGTCCAGTACTTCGTGTCCCTACCCAAGCAGAATCCCTAATATAAGAATCACTGTGGCACACTAATGTCTGCAAAAATTGCCATAGATTCTGTCCTCCCGCTTTGACTGGCCACTATGGGCCTAAAACTAGGCATATTTAAATCCTTATGAGCCTTGGGAAGGCCAAAACCCTTCCCAATTTAGGATTCCAAATTCTAAAATATTCAGCTAAGCTCACTGAAATAAGCCCTTCTAGCAACCATTCCTCAATACAGGTATCAGTGACATTATATGACCTCACCACTTCTACCCATGAAACTATTTTGTAGAATTCTTTGTCATTTAACATTTTTTCAATTGTACTATAATTATAGTTCATTTCTACTACCGCAACAGCATTTCCTTTGTCAGCCTTAGTTTATATATATATGTATATGTGTATATATATATATATATATATATATATATATATATATATATATATATATATATATACACACACACACACACACACACACACACACACACACAGTTATTTTTCAACTGCAATAAAGCATTCCTCTCTTCTGCAGTTACGTTATAAAATTTTTCATGCACTTTTGACCCTAATAACTCTCTTACATCACTTTCACACACTAACAAAAGGGATTCCAATTCAGGTTTAAAGCAGGGATTATACAGAATAGGCTTTTTTAATTGCTCCATTCGGTACTCATCATTATTAATGAGTAAACATTTCAAGTTTAACTTTCTAATAAAATCTCTTCAACAATTAATGCTTTCTATAAGGTCTGGCCTTTTTTGAAGGCACAAAAGTAAGACCTTTGCTCAGAACCTGAATATGCTCCTTATTAAATTGAAAACTGGATACATTAATAATTTCAAACAAATCAGAAGCAGTACCTTGTTTACAATGTCCATTTATTTCCTTGGCGTATAGTTCTTGCTGAAGTGACCACAATTTTGCCACTTTCCATTCTTTTTTATGGTAGCTTTCCCTTTGTACTGTTGTCCCTGTTTCCAAGGGGCTTGCACTGCTACTTGTGCCCAGGTTTTCTGTCCTGTACCTCCATCCTGGTAAATGGCTACATTCTGAAAAAAAATGCTTGCTTCTTACCACCCTCCATAGTTCTGCGACCCTGCAAGGACTGCTTTGCTTCACTTTCAACAGTTGGTTGCCTTATTTCTTCATTTCTGGCTTCTCGAAAGTTCCCAGACTCTGTTCTAAACCTCTTTGTTGTTTTAGGTCTTTCCTCTCCATTTTCCACTGCAGAATGCAAGGGTCGAACTTCCTCATTCATTACTGTTTTGACATCACTTCCAGGAAAGTAAAACACAGAGTTCAAGCCCATCTCATAATCATTTTTGTCCCTGCTAAATTTTTTTCTTTTCTCTATTTCAAAAGCTCATTTTCTTCATTAATATTCTCTTCAATAACTTGCATTTTAGTATCAAAGTTCATGTGGGATGTCACATCTTTTAGACTGTTAAAAAAAGCTATTACTACATTAGACAAATTGAGCACTTTATTTTTGCTCCTCTGTTAACAGCTTTACATATTACAAGGTTGTAGTTTCATTTAGGGCTTGCTAAGCTTCCATAAAGCTATCAGAACATTTGTCTTTAGTGGGTGCATTTAAAACCCTTAGTCCCCTTGGAATTCTTTTGACATTTAAACAAGTCTCAAGGAATAAGACATCCCACTACAGTCTCAACAGTTTGAGCAAATCTTTCCCAAATTTAGAGAACTCAGCTGTTAAATCTGGTTCATTACTTCATGCTGCTGGTTTTCTTCTATAAAGGGATTAACTGGCCCTCTTAGAAAATTGTGAAGAAAATTGTAAGAGCTTCCTAATGTTACTACTTCATTGCCAATAGTTTGCCATTTTGGGATAGCTCCCAATGCAAGTCCAGTAGTAACAGTCATAGCAGGTACAACAGGCACAGCAGCAGCAGCTCCCACATCTGACATAGTAATTCTATTTGGTTGTGACAAAACGTTTTCAACAATTCCTTTTCCATTACCTAATAACACTTCACCAGGGGTATCATAAAGTGTAAAACCCAATGGAATAAGTAAAAAGCTAGACTTTGGTTGTGAATTGGCATTAGAATTCAAAAAGGCAATAGTATAACAAAATTAAACTGAAAACCTCATGAATAAAAACAGTGCTTGTATAGAAACAAAAACAATGCAATAATGAACCACGAAAGTATAAACTTTATTACATAAACCTGGTAAGCGCTTTCATTCCAAAAGGAACTTCTTCAGACCAAGTCATAGACTTAAAAAAACTTTTTTAAAAGATTACATCAGAAACAGCTGACCAAAGTGAATTGATGTATTAACCCTTTCCTTTTTAAGAGTACCTTGTAATTCTCCCTTTCAATTGGTCCAGGGAAATTACATGCATTTAATCTTACCTGCCAACAGTATTCTTTCCAATTTAAGTCATCCTCAGCATCAAACCTACTAGCATAATTTGATACTTAATTAACCACACAAAATTTAAAACCAACTTTTTCAACTTCTGAACTGTGTTTATTAATAACATGCTTGGCTAAGCCATTATTTATTTCTTTAATATCTACAGCCCTAAGATGTTCATATATTCTTCTATTAAATTCTGTGCTGGTTCTCCATATATAAAAAGCAGAGCACAGTCCACATAACACTATATATACAACACATTTAGATTTGCAGTTGTAACCATGACTTAGCTTAATATTATAATTTCTAGCAACCACTTTGATTTCTTTACCTTCCAGAATAAACGGACAGAACCTATATCCTTCACATTTCTTCATACCTTTAACAGTTTCTATTACTTTTCCTTCAACATTTCTGTAAAAATATTCTTTCATATTTTTCTCCTTTTAGTCACAAATGCTGATGTCTCCCCAATAATATTATGTAACTCATTAAAATTTGAAAGAAACTTCCAGTTTTTCTTAATAATTTGTGTTATACTATTAGCATCTATGGAATTTTGTAAACCACAGGCTAATGTAAAATTTTTATCTGTTGCATTTTTTTCTGCCCGTTCACTTGTAGATAGGTTACTTTCCCTTACCTTACCTATCTCTTCTCTGACTTCTTTTATAGACTTTACGGACACCCTCTATTTTCAAACTTTTCTTTCATGGCACAACTTTCTATCTCAAAATAATTGTCATCTTCTGTTAAGTCACTTACCCCCGGATTGTCAAAAGCTCGCACAGAGTGGAAGATCGGTGCAAGAGCTCAAGCAAGCAATATGTCTGACGAGCGATCCAGGAACAGCCTGCAGGGGCGTGCATGAGCGCTCCTGTCTAATCCTGCATCGACTAAGACCTGGTATGCAAATCACCCCATTTGTAGGAGAAATCTATGCAAATGAGGTGATTTTGCAATCCAGGAAGCTTGCAACAGTCCATACAGGACTAGTGCTATCTGCCGAAATGTACTTGGTTAGTAACCGAGTACATTTCTTCAAACTCCAAAACAGAGCTTTGACAGCCCCAAATAAAGGCTGCATGTCATGTAGTAAGCATGCCAATGGCCAAGCATAAGGCCATTGGCATTGCAAACAAAAATAAATTACAAAAATCAACTTTAATCTTTTTTTATTAGCTGATCGCGGCTGTTTAAGCATAGGGCAGTGACGCGCAAATGGGATCAGGGGGATAATAATAAAATAAACCTAAAATAAGCAGTCTAACTAAAATCACTATTCTGCCATGCAAGTCAATGGCAGGCAGTAGACAACCTGGCTAGTGAGTAGTGGTTGCTAAGGGGGGGAGGCTCAGTGTGACACATGTAACTATGCTTTAGTAGGCAATCCTATGCAAATGAGGGGAAGGATAGTGAATCCCAGCTTTCCCCAGCATGTGAGTCAGGTCACAACAGTGTAAGAGTAGGAATAGCTTGGTGCAAGCCTAGGAGGTAAGTGACATCATGGTGGGGGGGTGTCAGGCATACTGTAAGTGGATTGGAGCCGTGTGGCTCGGGATTGCACAGTTAAGCTAGGGTGTGTGTCTAAACCTGCTTAGCACTCTTTACAAAGCCTAAGCAGGTGTGCGTGTCACGCACCAAGATTTACAGGAAGAAGAAAGTAGTTTAACCGGGAAATAGCAGCTCTGTGCACATTTGAGCACTCTGTGTGGCGCGCACATGGGCTTAAACAGGAAGGCAATGGGAAGGAAAAACAGCAGTAGGAAGGTAATCAAGGAGAACTAGCTTAGCTGGCAGGTGAAATGCATCAGAATCAGCCAATTACACAGGCAGCAGACCAGACCAGCCCAGAACACTACTAGAAACTATGCAAACACCTTCCCCTCTGGTTTTTCTCACAGTCTACACCACTGGTGTAAACAAGCAGGGAGCGTTTAACACACAGTACAGCAAAATGATAGGGGCTGCAATAGCTATCATATAACAACTTGTGGAAGAGGCTGAGGGTGGTGAGGATATGAATGCTGTCTACCAACCCACAGTGAAGAGATGGAGAAGAGTGTACAGATCCAGGGTAACCTACCAGGGGCTACATGAGCTGGAGATAGTGGAGCGCTATAGGGTGGATAGGGACCTCCTACAGAAAATTGTTGAGCTGTGCCGGCCACGCCTCACACACAGAACTAACAGAGGGGAACCCATTCCAGTGGATACCAAGGTATGTGTAGGCCTAAGAATACTAGCTGCAGGTTCCTTCCAAAGGCCAACTGGGGATATGATGGGGATTTCACAGGCATCAGCATCCAGGGTACTCCACCAGTTCCTGGATGCCATGTCAGCACATGCCAGTGAGCACGTATATTTCCCCAACACCCATGAGGCATTGGCCAGCAATATGCAACTATTCCACCAAATAGCAGAATACCCTAAGGTAGTGGGTGCTATAAACTGCATGCACATATGCATCAAAGCACCACCCAGTGAGCGGGTAGGGTCTACATCAACCGCAAGGGCTTCCCCTCCATCAATTGCCAGGTTGTGTCGATGCCCAGGGCATAATAATGAATGTGTGTGCTGGCTGCCCTGGAAGCTATCACGATTTCCACATCTGGCATCTGATGCAGCTGTACCAGAGATTTGTCAGTGGGGATATCCTGACGGTCACCTAGTGGGGGATGCTGGATATGCACTGGAGCTGTGGCTGATGACACCCATCAGAAATGCACACACACCCGAACAAAAACTTCATAATGAGGCACATGCACAGACCAGAATTATAATAGAGTGTGTGTTTGGGATGCTCATGTCATGGTTCTGGTGCCTGAACACATCTGAAGGAGCCTAGCAGTACTCATCAGCTACATGTATCCAAATTGTCATCATATGTGCCATGCTACACAATATGATCCTGTGGAAATAGCTGCAGCAGGAACAGCACGGGGCAGGGCCACACAGCCCCCCCACCATTGCCAAGGTCTACACAGGCACAGAGTGACTTGGAGGAGGAACAACTTGAGCTTGCCCCAGTAGGCAGAAGGAGGCATGCCCAATATTTCCTGGCCTTGGCAAAGAGGCATCGCATAGCACATACACTGACACAGGAGAGACCCAGGGAATAACACTTCTCTCTGACTCTCGCATACAGTAAAAGCGATGCCAAACATTAAACTAACTGTGCCTGACCATGTGTAGGGAGTGTACTATGTGCATCCAACATAGGCAGCCCTGCAGCACCACCCTCAATACTGGGACACCCACAAGGTAAGTGACTCATGCATGACAGTCAGGGGGGTTACATACCCAACAACAGTCACAGCTAGCAGGACAGGTGTAGACAAATACAAACAAAGGCGGTGCTATGGCCTCTGAATGAGACCCATGGTTAACTTCCCCCCAGGCCTACACAGACAGACTACAGCAGGTCAGGCAGTGGGATGTCAGTTCTGTAGGGTAGGAAGTCAGAAACTAATATGTAGGTAATTAAAAGCTAAGATCTGTAGTACACCTGTATGCCTCTAGTCAGCACGATAGGTAAGACAACAGACTGAAATGGAGTACCCAACATACCAGTGCAGTCCTAGCAAATGTGTACAAGTGTCAGGTGTGCCCCCATCCTATATAGAAATGTAGTCACAGTTAGGTGTACCCCCCCAATCTGTGTAGTAATGTAGAAATAGTCAGGTGTGCCCCCATCCTACGTAGAAATGCAGAAATGTAGAAATGCAGAAATGTAGTAACAGTCCATGCCAAATGACTGATGGATACCATGCAGAGACAGCATGCCCCCTGTAGGCGTACAACACAAAGGTCAGCACTGCAGTACAAATGACCTGGACTCGATCCACACATTCAATACAGATGGCCATACTGGGCATGCCCACACACCTAGAGAAATGAAGGCAATGTCAGTCAACAACATACTGAAAGATCATACTGGGCATGCTCACACACTTAACATGAAGGCCATGTCTGCAAACACCAGTGGACCAGACATATCTGGCAGCCACAGATGTTAGTGCAGACACTCCTCAGTATGCCCCACTCATGCTTTGCACACACAGTGGATAGGACAATAGGCATATATGTAAGGACAACACACTATAATAAGCCAAAGGTAGACATACATAGATGTGTGGAAGAGGGTGATTGTGACAAGGAGCCATCCAGGCCTGTTCCACCCAGCACAGAGGCAAAGGGCCACAACCACGCAAGGGTCAGATGCCACTCAATGCAGATACTAGCCACTGGTATCTGTCAGCATTACAGAGTATGTGGTGCACGTGCCAGCTGTGCAACATGACTGTGCAAGGAAGTAGTCATCTAGCAGCTGCATACACATACCTGTGAAATATGACTCAGGTTGTGCCAGCATGTGGAGTGTCAACCCCTAGATGAATGGGTTATGGCCCATGCACACACACTGCCCTCCCCATAGCCTCACTATGACAAGCCTGCTGAGGTCATCCACTGTGAAATACTCTGTTGGGAGAGTCATATTCTAGCAATCTCTGTAGCACGTCCTATAACTGCGAACTGCTGTAGTGTGATAAACTAGTTAGGTAGGAGTTCTAACCCTAGCCTTGGCAACTGTGTGTGTGTGCATTTGTGTGTGTGTCTATCTGACTCTGTCTGTGTAGAAAGCAATGCTTTTTAGGGTAGTCACACCCCCTACAATTTAAATGCTCTTCTCTGGTAAGGCTGCCAATGTCATCCACCTAGAAATACACCTCTGGGAAGGTTATATCCAGTAATCTCTGTAGTGCATCCTGTAACTGCGAACTGCTATAGTGTGATAAAGTAGTTAGGTAAGAGTGCTACCCCAGCCTTGGCAACTGTGTGTGTGTGAGTGTTTGTGTGTATGTCTGTCTGTGTAGACAGCAATGCTTTTTAGGGTAGTCACACCCCCTACAATTTAAACACTCTTCTCTGGTAAGGCTGCTGATGTCATCCACCTAGAAATACACCTCTGGAAAGGTTGTATTCTAGTAATCTCTGTAGCACGTCATGTAACTGAGAACTGCTGTAGTATAATAAAGTAGTTAGGTAGGAGTTATAACCCCAGCCTTGACAACTGTTTGTGTGTCTGTCTGACTCTATCTGTGTAGAAAGCAATGCTTTTTAAAGTAGTCACACCCCCTACCATTTAAATGCTCTACTTTGGTAAGGCTGCTGATGTCAACCACCTATAAATACACCTCTGGGAAGGTTGTAGCCCAGTAATTTTCATAGTGCATCTTGTAACTGCATACTGCTGTAGTGTAATGAAGTAGTTAGGTATGTGTTCTACTCCCAGACATGGCATGTGTGTGTGTGTGTGTGTGTATGTGTGTGTCTGTCTGACTCTATCTGTGTAGAGAACAATGCTTTCTAGGGTAGTCACACACCCTAAAAGTGAAATGCTCATCTTTGGCAAGGTTGCTGATGTCATCTACCCAGAAATACAGCTCTCTGAAGTCTGTAGACCAGTAACCTCTGTAGCGCGTGCCATACCTGCATACTGCTGTAGTGTGATGTAGAAATCTGGTAGGGTTCTATTCCCACCCATAGCAGATCTGGATGTTTTGTGTGTGTTTCAATGTCTGTGTAGGATGCAATGTATTTTAGGCTAGTTGCCCTACTTTCGCTATCCTGCTGATATCAGCCAATGTGATACACACCTTTGGGGAAGGAGTTCTCCAATAATCCCCATGGTGTGTCCTATAACAGCTCCATGCTGTAGTGTGATATAGACCTCTGTTAGAAGTTCTATATCCACACAAGTCAGTTGTGGATGTTTTGTGTGTGTTCCACATGTCTATGTAGGGTGCAATGCATTTTAGGCTAGTCACACTCAGTACATGTTAAATGCCCTACTTTGGCTATCCTGCTGATGTCAGCCAATGTGATATACACCTTTGGGGAAGGAGTTCTCCAATAATCCCTGTGGTGTGTCCTACAACAGCTCCATGCTGTAGTGTGATATAGAACTCTGTTAGAAGTTCTATATCCACACAAGTCAGTTGTGGATGTTTTGTGTGTGTTCCAATGTCTGTGTAGGGTACAATGCATTTTAGGCTAGTCAGACTCAGTACATGTTAAATGCCCTACTTTGGCTATCCTGCTGATGTTAGCCAATGTGATATACACCTTTTGGGAAGGTGCTCTCCAGTAATCCCTGTGGTGTGCCCTCTAACAGCTCCATTCTGTAGTGTGATATAGACCTCTGTTAGGGGTTCTATACCCACACATGTCAGTTGTGGATGTTTTGTGTGTGTTCCAATATCTGTGTAGAGTACAATGCATTTTAGGCTAATCACACTCAGTACATGTCAAATGCCTTACTTTGGCTATCCTGCTGATGTCAGCCAATGCGATATGCACCTTTGGGGAAAGAGTTTTCCAGTAATCCCCATGGTACATCCTCTAACAGCTCCATGCTGTAGTGTGATATAGATCTCTGTTAGGGGTTCGATACCCACACAAGTCAGTTTTGTGTGTGTTCCAATGTCTGTGTAGAATGCAATGCATTTTAGGCTAGTCACACTCAGTACATGTCACATGCCCTACTTTGGCTATCCTGCTGATGTCAGCTAATGTGATACACACCTTTGGGGAAGGAGTATTCCAGTAGTCTCTGTGGCATGTGCTATACCTGCATAGTGCTGAAGTGTAATAATCTAATTAAGGAGGGGTTCTACACCCAGACATTCCAGGTGTGTGTGTGTGTGTGTGTGTGTGTGTGTGTGTGTGTGTGTGTGTGTGTGTGTGTGTGCATTTGCAACTCATATCCTGTGTGTTAGTGGGTGTGAGTGTATGACACCTGGGCCCAATGTGGAGTGGGTTTTGCAAATTTCTTATATGGTGGCCCTAGCATATATGACAATGTCCACTGTACAGGAATAACATATGTGAAATAGCTGAGAGTCTGTGGTGCAAATCCATACCCATACATGTGACATCAAGGGCAGGCAATCACAGTTAGCAACCCCAGTATTACCCAGAGCACACTCTCACCCCATGTCTCATACACACACACACACACACACACACACACACACACACACACACACACACACACACACACACACACATGCCAAGGCAACAGCCATTTATGTGTGTAGTACACTGCATATTGGCAACTGATAGTAACTATTGCATGAATACAGTGGCCTACAGAGGGCATGGCACCCTGTCCATCTGTCCAATAGGCACATACATGCAGACAGTGCACCTTCTCCATGTTCCCCACTGGAAACCTGCAACATCTGTGGTGCCATCACATGTGACCAACAAAGGACATACCATGCCTGACAACATGCCCTGTATGGACAGATGCCACTGACACCAGGGAATGTCATTAGCATGCTATCAATGTAGGTGCAGGGGTAACCTGCTGTCTATTACCAGTTCCTGCCACAGGTGGCCAAGACTGGCACATCTGATGATAATCTGTGCACACAACATGGGCCCCACGTGGCACTGTACATGCATGTGGGAGGTGTGCACATCCCAGACACTGTCCATATCATGGACTAAGGAACACATATATGGCAAGCGATGCACAGCATTAGCCACACACAATAGTCACCCAGGTAACTGTATGGTGGATACAATACCCACCTGTGTGGGCAAACACAGAAACCACAGCCCTAAGCCACAATGCAGGCCATTGTCTTGTGGCCTGATGGCAAGGTATACCCATCACCTTGCCTTGTACAGCCACCTGGCACAGTCACCTACCACATACCCGTGCCTAAATGCACCCATGCATGTCAGTACTGGCACTCTGTGTGTTTGTGTGTGTATTGTATGATTCATATGATCACATCCACAGTCACTACAACCTCCAGTGGCATACTGAAGAATGCTGTTTGATGCTAGACACCTCCCCATACCTTTTGCCCATATACCCTCCGTATGACCCATATGGTGCTTGTGATACCTGCACAGTAATGTGTTGTGGCAATCTCACTAGTGATGAGCTATATCCTTGGCCCTGCCAAGTTTGCCAATGTGTGTGCATCCCTGTGAGAGTGGGGCTGTGTTGACACTGGTACCTGTTCATGTGGACAGGCACGTGTACGTCACCTACCATATAGCTACCATATCCCTGTTGCAGATGTCACTCTCCATCACATATATGTTCTGAGGACTCCACAGCAGGTAACTTATGTGGTGCATCCAATAACTGCATAGGACTGTGATAGCACTACATAGTCATTAGGGGTTTGATACCCTGTGCTGATAGGTGTGTGACACAAACAAGCTTAGTTTTTTACTCCCCCCACCCCGACTTCTCAATGCTTCTGTCTGCCTCTCTCACTCTCTCACTGGTGGATGTGGAGACCTACACCTGCTTTTCTTAGGCAGCAGCATGTGCATTTTAAGTGATGCTTATGATCATCTGATGGCCTCTGCATGAATTGCAACCCTCCCCTAGCTGATTGCATGTGGAACTGCTGTGGTAACATTCCCATAGCCAATTGCATGGAAACACACTCCAATATCTAGGAACATCATGTTGGTGTTGGCAATTTTCATTCACTGTGAGCAGGAACTAGAGCTGTTGTTTGGCAAACAGCATCTCAGATGGATTGGGGACTTACCTCTAACAACATACACTGTGGAAACAGGGCAACACACAGGAGGGGGATGTGCCTGACCGGACTATAGACTGTAAGTTCTACTGTACTGCATTTGGAGTAATGTTGGTTTAACAGTGAGTGTGTGGATATGGCTGTCCTACATTTTAATATCTGCCTCAGGTCTATGTTTATGAGGAATCCACATCTGTAGGGTCATCTTCAGATTGGGCAATGTGTTGTGCCTTTGATGTCATGTGTTACCCACAGAGCATCTATCTGTAAACTGCTGATAGTAGTGTGAGGATTGCAGTCTGTAGATGGTGGAAGCCATGACAGATACTGACCTCATATCCCTCATAGGACATATGTTGCAGCAAACCCTGTTACAACAGTAAATGTATGTGGTTATCACAGCAACATGTCAATATTGGCCCTGTGTATGTGCTTCCAGCCACAACTCTGTCAACCTGTGTACATATGTCATGCATTAAGAGGTGCATATGTGCTGTACACCATCATTAGTGTCATCATATCTGATAACAAGCCAGTGAGATATCAGACTGCTACACATGTCATGTACAATAGGGGTTATATATGATGACATGACCTGGACATTCTGTGGTTGTCTGGACAGTACTGGGGTCCGTGTACTTATGGTGAATGCCAGCAGTGTGTGTATTGTTAATATATACCTTGGTCTGTGTACAGACAGTGGTAGATGTCATCGTCCTAGGTCCCGTCCTATCTGATGTTACATGCTGAGCCACTGTATGTTACCATATTGGCTTACATGTTTGTAGGGCCATATGCACACATGTCCCATACCACAGATGGGCATCAGACCACATTGTGTAGTGGCCCAGTATATATAGGGTCAGTGTGTGAGTGGCACATAGGAGGATGGTATTGAACAGATAGTCAATATACTGTAATAGTATGCAAGCTTACCATATGTGGCTGTGGCAGTGTTCACACTGGTTGTGGTTATGCACTGTCACACAGGTGTATCTTAACCTGCACTATGCCTGTAGGGCCTGCTATATATGTAGGTACATGTGCATTCCCCTATAGGAGATGTAGGCCAGTGTTGAGCCAGTCTGCCCCTAACCTGCACAGTGTTTTGTTACATGCCTAACAGCTCAGTGTACTTACCCAGCGAGGTGTCATGTCCAGATACTTTTGAGATGTACTGCTGCTGGGCCTCCCTTACCAGTCATATATGTCAGACAGAGCGGTGGGATGCTGTACAGATGTATGTCAATATCTCGTGGGTAGTATGTGGCCATGGTACCCCTATACATGCCTGACATCCTCTTGCACTATGAAGGTGGGACTATAGGGGCAGGGGTATGGCTACATCCCATGTTCAGAACATATGGTGAATATATATGTACATATGATTATCCAGATATCTATATAGATAATTACACATGTACATATCAACATATATAGATGGGTGTGTATATGTACATAGAAATGCATATACACACCCAGATATATACATATACAGAGCAGTATATTTCTACACATATACAGATAGAGATACATATGCATATATAAGTATACCATGCTGCCATGCCTGCCATCAGTACACTGCTGTTGTATCCCCCACACATACGGGGGGGCTGGGGCCATATATGTGTGGCTTTCACCTACACAATACATGTGTGCCCATATGCACTCCAGAGGCCAGTGTATGTAACAGTGGTATATGGATCTGTATTAATGAGTCTAGGGGGATGCACCATACTTAACCTAGGCTGTTACAACATGTGGGGGTATCATGGGTGAGCTGCCTTAAGGCATCTGGATGTACAGTACCATACATATCACCTATCTTGACATTACTTACATAAAGTGGGTTACTGCAGGCCTACTGCCTCCTGCAATGCAGACTGTTCTGTGTGCCAGTGTGCCTGTGATAGTGTCAGTTATGCCTTATTATATAACAGTTACATCCCATTTGATCAACTGCTGACTTTACCACGTAACAATTGTGTACAGAGTGTAGATAGAGGCTGCTGGACTATACACCTGCATCACTTGCTGTTGATTGTGTGATATCCTGTCGCCCAGTTCATCCTTGCTAATGTACGATTTGAAGGGCTTAGCCTGGACAGCAACAGCTGTGGACCTTTCCAGACTACTGTATTAGTATAACTATTTCACAGCTGCATTAATCTGTTGATATGGGTGTCAGTGTCAGAACAGCTATATGATATGGCATGTAATTCTGTAATAGTTCACATATAAAGGTATTCCATTTCTGCAAACCTGTGTGTGGTGTTTATCCTATGACCTCTCTGTGGGTATATGTTGCAGGCAACGAATGTCATTTGTATGGGTGGGTCATCCACTGTTCAGTTGTTAGGGTGTTCACTGTAGGCATAGTGGGTGTACCACTAGATACGTATCTTACTGTACATATGTTTGCGTATGTGTAGTCACATGTATATCTATATATATATATATATATATATATATATATATATATATATATATATATATATATGTATGTATTTATATATATATATATATATATATATATACATATACTTGTATAGATGTATATATATATATATATATATATGTATATATATATATATATATATATATGTTATCAGACCGCACAAAAAAAGAAGATAATTATCACTAAAAACGAACAAACTCCATGACACAAAAGCATTCAAAATGAATCCAAATTGACTTGAAGAGAAAATACCCAAGACTCCTGTATTATTTAGCACTTTCGTCTTCTTTATTGTCAAGACTTCTTCAGAAAAACATTTCATTATTAAATGCAACCATTTAATCATTGCTTAAATACAATGTATCAAGCTGTTTATTTAAATTACCAACACAGTTCTTATCCAGTAATACTGTGAGACCAGTGGCCCTGCAAGGTGCTGTGTGCATCTTCATTATTATTATAATAAAGAGGTGATTCAGTTACCAGTAGTCCTGCAAGGTGCTGTGTGCATCTTCATTAGACAATAATTTAATTATCAGGAGGGGAACCTGCAGTGCTATGTGTATACAAGGGTCATGTGTTTCCCATGTACCTGAATTAGACGTCCCTATTACGTATCGTGTGCATACCAGGCAACCTTGTGTACCACGTATGCTTTGTGATACCTAAAAATAAAACCAATGGTGCAAACAAAGTCACCCGTGAAGTCTATTGTTATTACCAGGAAAACATTTGTCCCATGCGGGATGACCCAAAAACCGGATGACTTTCTTTGCGGTAACACCATGTCTACACAGGTAAGCATGGCTGTGTTCATATGTGCATGGACTACAGTGTGTGGAAGACCAAAGATGCTTGGGTCGGGCCAACGTACAAGATGAGTCCCGAGGGGAGGAGGAGTGGCGGGTAGGCAAAGTGTGGTGGTGTGGTAGCTACAGGCCAGTAACCAGAGAAGGGATGGTGGCTGCGTGTGTGCAGTGGGGGGGTGTGGTGGAACTGTGGGTAAAGAAAGTATGGGTTGAGGAGAGGCTGGGTTAGATAGGCCTGTACTGGTCGGTCCGTCAATGGGTGGGGGAGAGGGAAATGAAATATAAGAAAATAACAAATAAGTGAAAGTAAACTTAAATCCCTATTTAAATAAAACAAACAAAATACAATAAACTTGGTAGTGTGTTGCAGGGTGGACGTGTTTGGCTGTGGGGAGGTATGCCAATTCATACAAGACGCATATTTTTTGGGGCCTCCCAATCCCATTAACGGTGCATGTGGACATATATGTTTCTGTTAATCTACCATTACTATCTACAGATGTATGCCCATATATACCTATATAGGTATATATATTTGCTTACATATTTATAACTATGTCCGTATATACCTATGGAGATATATATCTGCGTACATATATGTAACTTGCTGTGGATATGTGGACATATAGGTGTTGACATATATATGTGTAGATGTCGGCATTTGCATGTATATATGTTCATATATATTTATATATATATATATATATATATATATATATGTATATAGTTCTGAATATTTATATATATATATATATATATATATATATATATATATATATATATATATATATATATATGTAGCTACATATATAGATATGTAGTATCTAGATATTAATATATTTACACACACACATACATCTAGATGTTAGTATACATTGTACTGTTGCAAGACTGGGCTGGATGTTATGTTACTGAAAACATCAGATTTATGTATATCTGGCATGGCTTAGTGGTAAATCACTTTGTTTATGGTGTGCATGGTTTTGGGATTGAGCCTTGCAGAGGCTGCTTATTTTGTTGCTGGGCAGAACACAGACCACTGGATACAGAGTGATTAAGGCACTTTAAAGCAGTTGTAAGTGGGTTTGCGTGAGTTTGCACGGAGGTAAACACTGATGACTTCTGGTTACAGGTACCTACACTCAGTTCACTTCTCAATTGCTTAACATGTGTAGGCATAGCTTACCCCTGCACAAACAGGCTTAGACCTGCTTACTGCTGCTTAAAAGTGCTTACTCCTGCTTACCCCCATGCTAATTTCTTTAAAAGAAAAGAAAAAGGGGTTGATAGAAAAGTGGTGAAAAAAGGGGCACAAAGAGGGAAAGACAGTAGGGAAAATATCCAGGGATGTGCAGGAAGGGTGTAGGGAAGGTCCATAGCTGGCCATTTCTTCTACAGCTATAGCTGTGCATATACACTGACTTTGTAGGTAGATTTGGACACTCAAACACCTTGGGGGGATGAGGACAACAATAATTCATTGTGATGCCAATTAGGCCGGATTACATGTGTCCAGTGGACACGTGTGCGAAATGGACTGCTATGTATGGGGCAAGAATTTTTTGTGGGAACAGATTGCCCTTTTATTTTTCAGATGAGAATGGGATGTTGGGGAGGGATAGTAGGTATATTTGGGGAGGTAGGTTGGGTAGGTTAACAGACAAGACAAACAAGACACATAGGTTCATAGGTTCATAGGGTGATACTAGGCTATCTGCCCTAGGGCTTTTACAAACCTAGCCAGAGTGTGTTTGGCTTTCACCACCCTTCTTAGATTAGTTGACTGCACCTCTGTATAGTAGGTCACAGAAGATAGCCCATTTAAGGTTAGTTTACCATGCCTCTGTCTAGCGGTGACACAGAAGAGATCCCAGGTGTAAATTTACGATCGCCTATCCAAACGTCACGATTCTTCTTGAAGAGGGTCATTGAGGGGCTCTGTCTGACATGGATTTGGATTTTGTTCCAGAGTGAGGGGAGCCTCTGGGATATGAATCTGTCCCTCCAGCATGTTCTATTTATTTCTGTGCTGAGGTTTAAGTCACTGGAGCGTGTAGTTCTGATGGATTTGGATTTCTTGAGGTGGAGCATGTCCATTAATTCTGGGTTGGACATGGCTTTATACGTCAGGCACAGATCGCCTCTGAGTAGGCGATGTGTGATGAGTAGAGGGGCACAATGACCTCTCTTGATCTAGATGTGAACCCCTTCGTGATAAGGTGGGCTATATAGAATGTCTTTCTAATCACTTTGGCAATGTGATTGTCAAAGGAGAGATTGCAATCTACTTGGGTCCCCAAATCCCTAATTACTTCTTCTGTACTTAATGGATTACCACCTATGTGGTAATTTGTGGGCACTTTGTTTTTCCCAAAGGGGATGACTATGCACTTTTTGGCATTTAGCTTTAGGCCATGGCTCTGGCAGCAGTTATCCATCTCTGTGAGACCTTTTTGGAGGATGCTTGTGTCAGCCGGAGAGTCAATTATGGCCCCCAGTTTGCAGTCATCTGCAAACTTTGTCAGCCATAGTCCTCCTGTGTTAGCCTAAACCTCAGAGAAATATATACTGAACAAGAGAGGTCTCAGGACTGAGCCTTGTGGGACACCACTTGTAACTGGTTTAGAGTCTGACATGGCACCTGCAATTCTGACCATGTGGGTTCTATCCCTAAGCCAGTTTGCAACCCATCTTGTGACATAGCGGTTGATATTTAAGCTGGTCAACTTATTTATGATGCCTGAGTGGGGTATTGTGTCAAAGGCTTTTGCAAGGTCAAGGTAGGCTGTGTGGACTACCTTCCCTTTCTCTATGGCCTTGGTGACTGTTTCAAAGAAATTGACCAGGTTCAAGCGGCAAGATCTGCCCTTAACAAAGCCTAATTGGGTAAGATCCAGTGTTTGGAGGTTTCCAATGTCTTTGTTTATGAGTTCCATGATGATACGCTCCATAGCTTTGCAGACCAGGCTAGTAAGGCTTATAGGGCAATAGTTTCTGGGGTCCGTTGTGGCACCACCTTTATGGAGTGGGACCACTGTTGCTGTACGCCATTCTTTGGGTACATATCCTGTTGTAAGGCTGAGACTGAACAGTGATTTTAAGTGAGGGTTCAGTTCTTCTTGGAGCTCATGTAAAACGCAGCCCGGGACACCGTCCGGTCCCATTGATGCTGTGTTTTTTGCTTTGGAGAGGGCAGCTCTCACCTGTGCATCTGTGATGTCAGGGAGGCTACACTCTGTTGGGATAGTCATTTGCTCATTTGGGGGAGAGAAGTTTGCACTGAACCTGTCTGCCAGGATGTTGGCAATGTCTGTTGGTTCAGTGTATTTTTTGTCATTTTGCACTAACTCAGAGCATATCTGGGAGTTTCCACCCAGGTTTCTGACATAACTAAAGAAAGCCTTGTGATTATCTTTAGCATCTTGTGCAATTTTTCTTTCGAAGCTAGCCTTAGATGATTTTATGAGGGATCGTAGTTTCTTGCTAGTACTGATCAGAGTTGCCTTCCCTTTCAGGGATTTTGCTCTATCATGTAGTAGCTTCCTCCTTCTGTTGTACAGCTTATTTATGGCTGGGGTCCAACAGACAGGTCTCCTGCCTTTGGAGGAGTGTGTCTTGGTTTTATTTGGGATAGCACGATCCATGCATTCCTTTAGGTATCCATAGAATGCATTTGTAAAGGATTCTGCAGTTTAGGCCGTATTTTCCACTGGCCCTGGGGCTTTGAAGGATTCCACCTCGGTTTTGAGAAGTGGGAAGTTTGCTTTTGAGAAGTTTTTGACCGTGGTTTCCTTTGCTGGGTGTGGGGATGGGATATGGATGTCCATAGTGATTAATTTATGGTCAGATCTTACCAATGAGGGGTATGCCTCTGGTATGGAACATAGAGTCCCCATGTTGGTGATGATCAGGTCCAAGATGTTTTCCCCTCTTGTGGGAGTGTTGACCAGTTGTTCCACAGCATTTGAGTTTATAAATTCTGGGAACCGTTGGACTAGGATGTTGGGGCTTGAGTAGTGCTCCCAGTCTATGTTTGGGTAGTTAAATTCACCCAATATAATGGTGATTGGAGAGACCTTCATATTCTCCAGTGTTTTCAGGAAAGCCGAGTGGGGTTCCTGAGTTTTGGAGGGTGGTCTGTAGCAGGCTTCAAACTGGAAGGCAGTTTTGCCACTGTTAGTTGCACATGGATGGTCTCAGATGCTTCGTGCAGTGCCACTAGTCTGGAGGTATGGGTATCTTTGATGAATATGGATACTCCCCCTCCTCTTGTGGTTCTGTCCGAGTTTTGGGGCCGAAATCATGGTATGAGGTATAGCCTGGTAGTGCTGGGGTGCTCTCAGGAGCCTTGAACCAGGTTTCTGTTACTGCACAGATATCGATATTCTCCGTACTGAGGAGAGCTTCGAGTGCATGCATCTTGAGGTTTAGACTTCTGGCATTGAGCAGCATTACTCTTAGATTATTTTTCCTTGTGTTGTCTAAGGAGGTGGGTTTGTCTTTTGAGCCTTTCCTAAAAAAGGCACTATGGGAGTGGCAAGAGCCTTGGCCAGTATTCAAAAACCCAGGGGTAACAGGTGCAAGCTGTCCCTAGTGAAGCAACGTGGCTTGTCAAGCATGTCATCCCAGTCTGACAGACACTGGATCCCCTTTGAGTGACACCAATACTTTAGCCAATTGTTGAAATTGATCATTTTGTCTTTATACTGTGGTATCATTCTTGGTGAGGGTAAGATGCTACTCAAGGTCAGGGTCATACCGGCCTGGGTCACATGATCAGAGAGCTCCTCTATGTCTCTTTTCATGTAATCAAGGGAGGTATATCTCAGGTCATTCACACCAGCATGGACAATGACAAGAGTCATATTTGTACTTGCTTTGGAGTGACTTGAGTGCTTGTGTTATGTGGTGGATCCTGGCACCTGACAGGCAGCTTACAGTGACCTTCTCCTTGTTCCACCTGGTGAGAGGGACGTCAGTGTGTCTGACAATAGAGTCACCTATTACAAGTGTATTATGTGTGTTGTTTAGCCTTAAGGGCTGTGACTGTGTGGCACACTGACTTTGTGAACTATGTGATACGTGGGTACTGTTGTGGGGTAGCAGTTGCTTGGATGTCTGCTTTGGAGGTCTCTGTTGCTTGGGCAATTTTTATTTAGAGCCTCCAAGTATGTTTTTGTGTGTTTATGTGTTTGGTTTTCTGTTGCGATAGGTCTATGTGAGACTGGATTTGTGGTGTGTGTGTGATTACCTTCTCCTCCAGACTGACCATGCCAGTACTATATTGAGAGAGCTTAGCCTCCAGTTTGGCTATATAGTTGCATCTCTTACATATATGTGAGCTTGTTGGGAAGAGGAGAGGGTGGTCTGTGTATATAAGGCAGTTGTAACATTGCCTCAAGATTCCCATATTCACCAGCTGGACTGGAGAGTAATCCTGAAACTGACTTTTGGACATGCCAGAATAGTATAAGGAATTACATTTTAACTTGATCAAAAAGGACCAATAGGGAGCCAAGTACTTAAAGGGAGTATAGGTTCATAGGTTCATAGGTAGATACTAGGCTATCTGCCCTAGGGCATTTATAAACCTAGCCAGAGTGTATTTGGCTTCCGCCTCCCTATTAGATTAGCCTACTGTGCCTCTGTAAAGTAGGTCACAGAAGGTACCCTTTTAAGATTAGTTTACTGTGCCTCTGTCTAGCAGGGACACAGAAGAGATCCCAG
The DNA here is from genome assembly GCF_019279795.1 of Protopterus annectens. Taxonomy (NCBI): domain Eukaryota; kingdom Metazoa; phylum Chordata; order Ceratodontiformes; family Protopteridae; genus Protopterus; species Protopterus annectens. The sequence goes on from NC_056743.1 coordinate 1,135,358,070, forward strand.
GGATGAATTTGCGATTTCCCATCCACGCGTCCAGAGGGTGTAGTGCTTTAGTTTATTAGTGCTTACTTATAAGACACTTGTCCTAGCTATTGCTGGGTTTTAGAAGGAAAATAGAGTGCTTACTTTGAGGTTTGGAACAGTTCTAAGGGGAAAAGTGAAGAGCAGACTTTGTGGAGCCAGGAATAGTTTAAACCTGATTAAGCAGTGCTGCCCGATGCTGTGCTATGCGCAAAAACGCGCAAAAGAGAGTAGTATATGACACATGTGGGGGTAAACACCTTGGACGGGGAGGGGTGTTTGGGAGTCACAAGCCCATGAGCCCCCCAATGGAAACAGTGGGACTGAGGTCCCCACCCATGGGCATTCACCACTGCACCTTCAAGGTCCCAAAGGTGGCTGTGCTGGGGGCTGGGTAGGAGGGGCAGGCTCACCCTTTAATTGTGCCATGCAGCCCTCAAGCTGGCATAGCTTTCTCAAATCTCCTTGTCGAGCTTGCTATGCACCACAGCCCGGACCTGATGGTGGGTGACAGGTACCTCTCTGCCTCCACTCCCAGGGGGGCAAGCCCCATCCCCTGCGGTGGTTCCACCCAAAGGTGGTGCAAGGCCAACACTGGAGGAGGTCCCAGGCTGGGCCCCAGATGTACTTGTGCCCGGTGCCATGGCCAGCTGAGGTGGGACAGGTGGGTCTGCTGGGACCGGCCTTCCCATACAAGCTATGGTGTTGAATGTTTAAGAAAGCTATCACATAGCAATAGACAACAGCATTCAGGATTAGGTATAACAGCATGCATAGGTATTCCCATTAACCCAAGACACTAGATTTACAACAGTTGCAGAGCGAGCAGAACACATGCATATATGGGACAACAGTGGCCATTACAACACCACGCAGGTTTCATTGATGACAACAGGCCACCAATATGGGACTCTTTTAACATGGTACATGCATAGAACCAAATGTGAATATGTGAATATTTACAAACCAGTAGGACATATGTCCCGACAGAAGTGTGGAGTGTACATGTCCCACTGAGGTATGCAAGTAGGTTATTGTAGCACATATGATGGGGGTGAGAGAGAGAGGTCCATTAACAAGTAATATATCCCTGTGGTATTCACAACTTTCTTAGTCACTGCAGTGCTCTGTCCCTTACATGTATTATTACACTACCCACTGTCCTTACTTTGTGCAATGGTATGTTTGGAGATTAGTATCTGTGTGAACTGTGTCTTAAGTATAGTCTACACCTCTTACCTGTTATAGCTGTTGAGAAAATCACTGTTAACACTACCTGACAATTTCTACACATACTCCCAGATACCATGCTTGTAGACAAGTATATAAGTGAACTGTATTGTACATAGAGTCTACACCTCTTACCTGGTATAGCTGTTGTGGAAATCACTGTTAACACTACCTGACAATTTCTACACATACTCTCAGATTCCATGTTGATGTTATACACATGCCTAACAATCTGTTATTGCACACACTCTGGTCACGGCTTGACAGGATGCAGGTGTTAATGCGACATATTTTGAGAATAGCTGTCATACACTTTTGGTGAGATGCTACAATGACAGGTTTGTTTTCATATACATTCTCTGACTATGTACAGGTCTATCAGTTATATGTCAGTAGAAGCTGCCTGCATTTCTTGGATCATCACACTGATATGTCAGGGGAACAGGTTACTGGGCAGCAGATTTGGACCATTTATCTGGACATGCTGGACAGATCAGAACAGTTGAGGGGTATGACTATGCATACCGCTTACTACCTGAACATTCCGCCACAGTCTGTTGAGTTGATGGTTATGATTATGCTTACAGCTTACTATCTGAACATTCTAGCAAATTCTGTGCAGTTGTCGGGTCTAATTATGCATACAGCTTTCTATCTGCACATTCTCACTAACTCTGTAGAGTTGTGGGGTATGATTATGCATATAACTTACTATCACTCCTGGGATCCCAACCCCTGCTGTGCGTGGTAATAATATTACATCTGACATCACAGTGTGAAGTGTTCCAGTGTTTTCAGTGTAAGTCTCCCTCAGTTGTACAATATGACTGACTTCTTGGGACTTCCAACATTGTTATACTGAACTTCCTACACATTTTATCTGCATTCAACAGTGTGGGTAACACTGCTTAATACAACACTACTATTTAGAGAATGCAACACTACAACAACATATGACAGCTGAATGTACACAAGCACTCCAGGGGTTATACTTTTATTCACTTGATCTTAGACCTTTATTTACACACAACCTATATGACAGTCTTCCTGCCATAGTGTCTAGTTTATTCAGTACATCCCATACACAATGCATTTTTATACTGGTACAACACTTTCTAGAACTGTTATATTTATTTCCTATGACAGCACATGCAAGATTATTACTAACCTGCCTTGTGATGCAGCCTTTGCAGCCTGGCAGTGGATAATGGTCTCACCTTCGATAACCACATTGCCACAACAGTCAGGAAATCCTTCTATGTGGCACACCTCATCACTAAGGGCTTTTCATCCAGAAAAAGGGAGGTCATTGTCCCACTGTACTCATCCCTCATTTGACCCATTCTAGAATACAGTGCCCCATTTGGTATGTACTTCCCAAGACCTCTGCAACAACTGGAAAGGCCGCAGAAATAACTCACTAAAAGAATCACAGGCCTAAAGCAGATGCCCTATGCTGACCATCTAAAAAAACTCCACCTATATTCTGTCACATATCGTCTACTCAGAGGTGATCTCTGCTTAACATACAAAGCCATGTCAAACCCAGAGCTTTTGGACATGCTACACTTAAAGGAATCCCAATCCCTTAGAGACACACACTCCAGGGATCTAAACCTTGTCATCACAGTGAACAAAACATGCTGGAGGGATAGGTTCCTGACCCAGAGACTCCCCAGACTCTGGAATAGACTGCCCATACATGTCAACCAGAGCACCTCTTTGTCCCTCTTCAAAAGGAACCTTGATGATTGGATGGGAGATAGGATATTCACCCTGGGGATCACATCGGTTTCCCTGCTAGACAGGGGTCCAGGGAAGTAAATACTGTGGGAAGAAATAGCCAGGGAATTGTTATGGCTACGCTTGTATAGGCCCTAGGGCCAATAGCCTAGTACCAACCTATGAACCTATGAACCTATGAGCAGCATGGGCTTGCTGGTTCACAGCCCCCTCATCTGCAGCTGTCAGGGGAATACAGTGATATTTAGCCATTACCTATCCATAGTATACACAAGCTAAGCAGTCATTATCTACGTAGTAGAATGGGTACTTAGTGCTGGGGCATTGGCCATCTGCCTTGATTCTTAGATCACTGCTCCAAGAGATCCCCCCTCTACCACTTCAGGTCAGCATGGTAATGCCTGACCTGCTCACCAGTCTGGGGGATACCAGTGGCATGGGTGAGGTCATGGGCGAGACTGTCCCAGGCCTCTACTTTATACTGAGAGCCCTGGTACTGGCCCTGCAGTGGTCTCTGCTCATGGTGTTTTACCAGGAGCCATACCATGATTCTGGACTCCTGGGTGCCCCAGCACTGCACTCTAAATCGAGTGCCTTCCCCAGCTCCAGCCATTCTGCCTACAGTAGGGAGCTGCAACCAGTTAAGGGAAGTATTTGCGCATGTCGGGTTTACATACGCCCGATTTCCCGCACTTTCCCATAATTGGATGGTTTTGGAAAGGCTAAGTTATGGCACACCTGCTTACCTAATGTTGGCATTGCTTAAAGGGGTATACCACTGGGCAGATTGAGTTAGCCAGCCTTCATATTGCTTACACCAAGTAAGCTGAGCTGTGCAATGCTTAGTGTTGCTTAATATTTAATTAGCATTATATTTTCCATTTGGCATTGATTTATTATTTGTTACATGTTATATCTGTGTCTGGTATCTGTGATTCATATGTACGTACACTGTATGGGGTCCCGGGGACTTCAAAACTTTATTACAATAACACCTCAAATCTGGCCTTACAGCAGTACTCCAGTTCACATATTTATGTTATGTAGCAGGTTATACAACATCAACCTGTACATACATACCTTTCACATGTTCAGTTTGATTTTCCTGTGGTGAGGATTTGTTTGTTGAAACCTCAATCTTATGTACATCTATGCTGGCTTAGTGGTTAACTACTGTGACTGTAGTATACAGGGTCTTGGATTCAAAACTTGCAGTGGCTGTTTATTTTGTTACTGGGTAGAACACAGGCCGTTGGATACAGAGTGGTTAAGGCACTTTACAGCAGTTGTACGTGGGGTGTGCGCTGGTTTGCACGGAGGTATGCGCTGCTAACTTCCAGTTATAGTTTCTTATACTCAGTTAGCTTTCACATTGCTCAATCTGTGTAGGCAGTGCTTATCCCCATGCAAACACACTTAAACATGCTTACTAGTCCTTACATATGCTTACTACTGCTTATTTGTGCTTAAACCCGCTTACTAGTGCCTTATTCATTCTGACACTGATACTTCACATGTGCATTTCCTGGAGTACCCCAGTTCATAAATATGCATTATTTAGTGGGTATTGCAACAAAAATATTAGTTATAACATGCTTTGTCATGTAAAATAGACTGTGCACAGTGGGGCTCGAACTGGGAATGCCTGCTCATTAGGCAACTGCTTTGCCAATTACACTATTGCTGTGCTGCTTTATTTGCATATATCTTCCTTGTTATCCTCTTCAGCCTTTTTAGCTGCTTTAACCATAGCTAAGTGATGGGCACACCCATGCACCTACGGTTAACTGTACTCGGATTTTTAACACTATGAATACACGGGTTCCTTCATTTAATTGGTATGTACTGTTGCTGTTGTACACGTGGGGGACTGTTGGTGGGGATATGCAGACACCTATGAGCAGTCTTGCTCATTTCTTTCCACTTTCTGCTGTTCTATATTGCAGGGGTGTGTTTATTCTGAGAGTTCTGCTCTCAAACATGCCCCCTGCACTCATACTCACTCCATGTAAGCCTAGGAGCTCAAGCAGAGTGCCTTCTTAATATGCATGACGCGCTGCCATCCTGCTCCTAAATGGGTGCTTCTGTGCAGGACTAAGCTTCCACATTCTGACTCATTTAGGCACCCAATTCCGTTTAATGCATTCCACCAGGTATGTTCTCTCAGTCTGGACTTTATGAACTTTCAACAATTTGGAATAATACAAATTCAAATTGCTCTAAGTTGAATAATTTGGAGTTTGCAGCCATATGTCCTGGTTTGTTTCTTTGTTGACTTTTGACCACCATATTGCCTCTGTTGTATGGAAAACTTTCTACATGGCCCACCTCATTAGTAAGGGTATCTCATTCAAGGGCAAGGGGGTCATAACATCCCTGTATTTTTCCCTTATAAGACTGATTATTGAATACAATGCCCCTTTCGGCATGTACCTCACAAAGCACATGCAGCAGCTGGAGAGACCATAGAGATTCCTCACCCAGAGAATCCAGGGCCTCAAACATCTATCCTGCAAAGACAGGCTAAAAGCCCTGTCCCTCTACTCAGTCTCCTAATTGTTGGTCCAGGGCAAAGTCTTGATGATTTTCTCTAGAATTCACACAGCTGTGAACACAGGAAAGAGAAGTATGAAGAATTTAAAAGTAATGTTTTATTTGAAAATAAGCCCCATCTCACACATGCACACACACACACACACACACACACACACACACACACACACACACACACACACACACACACACACACACACAAGCACACAGACACCTATGCTACTACACCCCCCACTCCGAGCTAAACTATATAATCAGCTCTAGGGCTGAAAACAAGAGAGACCATGTAGACAGTTGTGTGTTTGGAAGAAGTTTCATATTTTACCTTTTTTATGTGTGAATTCAGGCACTTGTGCTTATGAAAAAATAATGTCTGCACTCCCAGAATCCACAAAATTGTATGAGTGCATGTGTGTGTGTGTGTGTGTGTGTGTGTGTGTGTGTGTGTGTGTGTGTGTGTGTGTGTGTTTGTGTGGGTGCGTGTGCATGCATGTGTGCATATATGCACATATGTGTCTTTGTTATGTTAGGTGTGCAATCTGCCCAACATTCAATAACCTGAATGATGTAAGCATATGCTTCTTTTGTCTATACTAAAATCATTTCATGTTCCTTCACACAGTACTCCCTTTCATACAGAGCTAGTGCCTACACTATATGAGCAATGAGGTACATGTGCCCATTTGCATGCATATCAGTGTGGTTATGTCAGTGCAATGTATGCATTAGAAAGTAAAGTTTACACATACTTGGGGATTTAATAAAATATGTGTAGGAATAGTGTAAGTCATACATGGAAGGTACCATGGTCATGTATGTGGCTCCCCCTCACCAGCGCATCTTGCATATTAATGAAGGCACACTACTGAGAGAGAGCCATTAACACAGTTACAGAATCAGTGTAGGGGGTGTGTTACAGTGTCAGTAGATGTGTAACATACCCCCCTGCACTGTCAAAGTGCCGAATAGTCAGTATGTAGCACTGAAAATAAAATTTAATTTTTGTGTGTGTGTTTTCGTGGTGTGGTGCAGTGCTTAGCAATGGACATGTAAAAAAATAGAAACTGGATGGATTCAATTATAAATGGAAAGGTCAAGTTTAAGCATAGCTAATGGTGCAGCGGTGCTCAGTGGTGCTCAAACGTAGTGGATATATATATATATATATATATATATATATATATATATATATGTGTGTGTGTGTGTGTGTGTGTGTGTGTGTGTGTGTGTGTGTGTGTACAATGGCAATTCACAAAGCTATGTAATCAAATGGCTAGAATAACAGACTCGTGTGCAGTAGGTGCAGGGTTTGAATACACAGATGGGTTATTTTGTAAATACACATTCTGAGAGCTATTTTAAATCCCGATGATATACTAGCATGATTACAAAGACAGGTTATTAATATTATTGTGCAAATACACATTTATGAGATGTACTAGTAAGCCCTGATTGAATTTTGTATGAATACACAGACAGGTTATTAAGCATGTATGTTGCAAATACATTTAAGAGATGTATTTTAAACCCCTGATGGAATATTGTATGTTTGCAGAGACATTTTATGAAGCATTTATTTTGCAATTACACAATTATGAAATGTATAATGAAATGAAAAAAATGAAATCCTGCAGTGCTGCACCCAGCTGAGCTTTACTATGCATAGCCAAGCCTAGCCAAGCACTGCTTAAACAAGGAATGTTTTTGCAATGCTTAGCCAGTTTGTGCATTGCTTAGCAGTGTGAAGCACCACTAAGCAATGTCCATTTAAACATTAGTCAGCTCAGCTAAGCTGGTTTGTGCACCACTAAGCATTGCTAATGATTGCCAGTTTAAGCATTGCTCATCTGAGCTCAGTGGGTGTGTTCAGTGCTAAGGTAAGTGCCACATTTTTAAAAATGGCCCAGTGGTGGCATAGGGCAGGAAAGCAGCCTTATTTAAGTGCAACAGGCAGGAATACAGCCAGAATCTGCTTTAAAACCCGCATTTGCACGGTTTTGCATGATTTTGCACACCACGCAGCATCGGGCAGCACCGCTTAAACAGGTTTAAACTATTCCCGACTCCACAAAGTCTAGTCTCATTTTCCCTTAGAACTGTTCTAACTTTCGAAGTAAGCACTCTATTTTCCTTCTAAAGCCCTGCACTTGCTCATATCCAATAAGTAAACACTAACAAACTTAAGCACTACATCCTCTTATACTCTTTATAAGTACTTGGCTCCCTATTGGTCCTTTCTGATCAGCCAAAAATCAAGTTCCTTATACTATTCTAGTATGTCCAAAGGTCAGTTTCAGGTTTACTCTCCAGTCCAGCTAGTGAATCTGGGAATCTTGAGGCAATGTTACAATTGCCTTATGTACACAGACCACCCTCTCCTCCTCCCAACAAGCTCCAATATATGTGAGAGATGCAACTATGCAGCCAAACTGGAGGCTGAGCTCTTTCAACCCAAGACTGGCACAGTCATTCAGGAGGAGAAGGTAACCACTCACACCACAAATCCAGTCTCACATAGACCTATCACATCAGCAAACCAAACACATAAACACACAAAAACATACTCGAAGGCTCTATATAAAATCCTACCAAAGCAGCAGAGACCTCCACAACAGACACCCAAGCAACCGCTACCCAGCAACAATATCCACGTAGCACATATTTCACAATATCAGTATGCCACACAGTCACAGCCCTTAAGGCTAAACAACACACCAAATACACTTGTAATAGGTGACTCCATTGTCAGACACACTGACGTCCCACTCACCAGATTGAAAAAGGAGAAGGTCACTGTAAGCCGCCTGTCAGGGGCCAGGATCCACCACATAACACAAACACTCAGGTCACTCCAAAGCAAGTACAAATATGACTCCATCATTGTCCATGCTGGTGTGAATGACCTGAGACGTATCTCCCTGGACAACATGAAAAGAGACATAGAGGAGCTTTCTGATCATGTAGCCTAGGTCGGTATGACCCTGACCTTGAGTAGCATCTTGCCCTCACCAAGAATGATGCCACAGTATAAAGACAAAATGATCAATTTTAACAATTGGCTAAGTATTGGTGTCATTCTAAGGGGATGCAGTGTCTGTCAGCCTGGGATGACATGCTCGACAAGCCACGTTGCTTCTCTAGGGATGGCTTGCACCTGTCACCCCTGGGCTTTCGAATACTGGCTAAGTCTCTTGCCACCCCCATAGTGCCTTTTTTAGGCAAGGCTCAAAAGACAAACCCACCTCCATAGACAACACAAGGAGTAAAAAACTAAGGGAAATGCTACTCAATTCCAGAAGTCTAAACCTCAAGATGCATGCACTCGAGGCTCTCCTTAGTATAGAGAATATTGATATCTGTGCAGTAACAGAAACCTGGTTCAAGGATCCCTAGAGCACCCCAGCACTACCAGGTTATAACTCATACCATGCTTTTCGGCCCCAAACCCCAGACCAAAACACAAAAGGAGGGGGAGTATCCATATTCATCAAAGATAACCACACCTCCAGGTTAGTGGCACTGCACGAAGCATTGGAGACCATCCATGTGCAACTAACAGTAGGCAAAACTGACTTTCAGTTTGTAGCCTGCTGCAGATCACCCTCCCAATCTCAGGAACCCCACTCGGCCTTCCTGAGAACACTGGAGAATTTGAAGGTCTCTCCAAACACCATAATACTGGGTGACTTCAACTACCCAAACATTGATTGGGTAAACTACACAAGCCCCAACACCCTTGCCCAATGGTTCCTAGAATTTATAAACTCAAAAGCTATGGAACAACTGGTCACCACTCCCACAAGAGGGGACAACATATTGGACCTGGTCATCGCCAACATGAGGACTCTATGTTCCACACCAGAGGTAAACCCCTCATTGGTAAGATCAGACCATAAACTAATCTCACTGGACATCCATATCCCGTCCCCACCCCCAGACAAGGAAACCACTGTGAAAAAATTCTCGAAAGCAAACTTCACACTTCTCAAATCTGAGGTGGAATCCTTCAAAACCCTCGAGCCAGTAGAAAATACTACCCAAACCGCAGAATCCTTTACAAACGCATTCTATGAGCACCTACAGGAATGCATGGATCATGCTATCCCAAATAAAGCCAAGACTCTCTCCTCTAAAAGCAGGAGACCTGTCTGTTGGACCCCAGCCATAAATAAGCTATACAATAGAAGGAAAAAGCTACTACATGATAGAGCAAAATCCCAAAAAGGGAAGGCATCTCTGATCAGTACTAGCAAAAAACGACGATCCCTCATAAAATCATCAAAGGCCAGCTTTGAAAGAAGAATTGCCCAAGACGCTAAAGATAATCACAAGGCCTTCTTTAGTTATGTCAGGGATCTGGGTGGCAACTCCCAGATATGCTCTGAGTTAGTGCAAAATGGTAAATAATACACTGAACCCACAGACATTGCCAACATCTTGGCAGACGGATTCAGTGCAAACTGAATCCATCTGCCAAGATGTTGGCAGACGGATTCAGTGCAAACTTCTCCCCCCTTCCCCCCAAAAGAGCAAATGTCTATCCCAAGAGAATGTAGCCTCCCGGACATCACAGATGCACAGGTGAAAGCTGCCCTCTCCAAAGCAAAAAACACAGCATCAATGGGACCGGACGGTGTCCCGGGCTGTGTCTTACATGAGATCCAAGAACTGGACCCTCACATAAAGTCACTGTTCAAACTCAACCTTACTACAGGATATGTACCCAAAGAATGGCATACAGCAACAGTGGTCCCGCTCCACAAAGGTGGTGCCACAACGGACCCCGGGAACTATCACCCTATAAGCCTGACTAGTTTGGTCTGCAAAGCTATGGAGCGAATCATCATGGAACTCATAAACAAAGATATTGGGAACCTCCAGACACTGGACACTACCCAATTCGGCTTTGTTAAGGGCAGATCTTGCCTCTTAAACCTAGTTGACTTCTTTGAAACAGTTACCAAGACCATAGATGAAGGGAAGGTAGTCCACACAGCCTACCTGGACCTAGCTAAAGCCTTCGACACAATACCCCACTCGGGCATCATAAATAAGCTTACCAGCTTAAATATTAACCCCTATGTCACAAGATGGGTTGCAAACTGGCTCAGGGATAGAACCCACATGGTCAAAATTGCAGGTGCCATGTCAGACTCTAAACCAGTTACAAGTGGCATCCCACAAGGCTCAGTCCTGGGACCTCTCTTGTTTGGTATAAACTTCTCTGAGGTACAGGCTAACATGTGAGGACTATGGCTGACCAAATTCACAGATGACTGCAAACTGGGAGCCATAATCGACTCTCCAGCTGACACAAGCATCCTCCAAAAGGTCTTACAGAGACTGATACCTGGTGCCAGAACCACGGCCTCAAGCTAAATGCCAAAAAGTGCATAGTCATCCCCTTTGGGAAAAACAAAGTGCCCACAAATTACCACATGGGTGGTAATCCATTAAGTACAAAAGAAGTAATTAGGGATTTGGGGACCCAAGTAGATAGTAATCTCTCCTTTGACAATCACATTGCCAAAGTGGTTAGAAAGACCTTCTATATAGCCCACCTTATCACAAAAGGGTTCACATCTAGATCAAGAGAGGTCATCATACCCCTCTACTCATCACTCATCAGGCCCATAACCGAGTATAATGCCCCGTTTGGGATGTACCTTACCCGACACCTGCAGCAACTGGAGAGTCCCCAAAAGTACCTCACCAAGAGGATCACGGGCCTCAAACAGATACCTTATGCAGTTCGACTAAAGAAACTCCAGCTCTACTCAGCTGTTTACCGCCTACTCAGAGGCGATCTATGCCTGACATACAAAGACATGTCTAACCCAGAATTAATGGACATGCTCCACCTCAGGAAATCCAAATCCCTTAGAGCTACATGCTCCAGGGACTTGAACCTCAGCACAGCAATAAATAGGACATGCTGGAGGACCAGATTCATATCCCAGAGGCTCCCCTCACTCTGGAACAGAATCCCAGTTCATGTTAGGCAGAGCCTCTCACTGACTCTCTTCAAGAGAAATCTTGACGAGTGGATGGGAGATCGTAAGTTTACCCCAGGGATCTCTTCTGTGTCCCTGCTTGACAGAGGCACAGTAAACTAACTTTTATTTAAGGGCTATATTCTGTGACCAACTATACAGAGGCACAGTTAACTAATCTGAAAGGGAGGCAAAAGCCAAACACACTCTGGCTAGGCTTGTAAATGCCTTAGGGCAGATAGCCTAGTATCTACCTATGAACCTATGAACCTAAGTTTGATCTTGGCAGAGACTATGGCAGGAGTTGGAGAGGGTGACCTCTTCTGGGCACAGTGGTGGGGCATTCAGGAGTCCAGGGTTGGAATACAAATCGGAGGCCTGGGACCAGCTGGCATGAGACTTCACCAGTGCAACTGGCATCCCCCACACAGGTGAGCAGGTGTGTCACCATTTTGATGACCTGAAGTATAGGAAGGGGGATCTCTTGGCCACTTGGATTCAAGATGCCTGGGATGACAATGTCCCAAAAGTATGTAAGTACTGTTAGCATTGTTTTACCAATAACTAATCTACATGTGTGCTTGACAGGCATGCATAATGGCGTGTTTCTCTCCCCACAGCTGCAGAGGAGAGAACTCACAACCTGGAGGCCCATGCAGGGCACCTGCCCAGGTTGCGCTGAGAGTGTGGTGAGTACAGATGTATCTTGCAATCTATAGTCATATAAACAAGAAAGAGTACATTAGTAACTGCCAGTATGTTTTGAGTGTACAGCAATGAATGTGGTCATAGATCTGGACTGATATAACTGAGTAATGCCAGGTACAGTTCAATAAAGATGAAAGCATGATAACTGATAATGTTAAAGAAATAAAAGTTTCTACTGCATGAATAATATTAAGGAAATAAAGTTCAACTACATGAATAATGTTAAGGAAATAAAGTTCAACTGCATTCATAATGTTAAGGAAATAAAGTTTCTACTGCATTAATTGTGGAATTACAGCTGTATTGCAACACCAGCATTATAGGAAGTGTTCATCAAATAAAGTCTGTTATATGTATACCAATCAGTGCATGATGTCACCCCTAAGAAAGCTGTGTTGTGCAAATATGTGTGTATTTTGGACTGTTGGTCATGAAATCGAGTAGTACAACTGCTTTGATGTAAAAATGGGAATAATACCATGAAGTGACTGAAGGTTAGCTAATAACGAAGTGTTTTGATGAACTGTAGATGTGGAGCTGTACTATAAGATATAATGCATTATGATATTTGTTCTGCACTAATATCTGAACCTGGAATAGGAACGGCCAAGGTATATAGTGTGTATCTCAGGATTGTCTTATGTTAACCATTGCACTTCAGCTATATTCATTCCTGATCTTAGTTACACTGTTGCAGGCAAGTATGAAACTGTAATAGCTGTAGACGGCAAATATACCATCTGCAACTGTATATGGGTCAGGTAGCCAACCCAGCACTCCGATATGGTCTGTACACATCACACATACTTCCACCCACTAGGGGTTTATTGTCTACACCTGCATTCCATGTATTAATGCACAGTTCACCTATTACATCTGTCATGCATGACTCTCATGCACGTGTGTTCAAGTGTCACTGCAGTCTTGTATAACATTCTACCTCCATTACCATGTGACATTTTGTTACCAGGTGAGCTCTAGGCACATATCAGTCAATCAATATTCATCAATGGCTCAGTAGCTCACTTTGATAAACACTAAGTATGATGTACATTTTGTCACACACAGACTGGGGTTCAAATCTAGGAAAAAGTACTACTAAATATTTATAGAAACAGTTATGTATTCACAGATATTCTCCCCACAGGAATTACAGGTAAATAAATGGCTGTAGTAGCTCTTCAAATGGGTTACTAATTTGTGTGTCTAGATGTACCAGAGTGTCAACAGCATTGCTCATCAAGGTGATAAGACATCAGTATATAAAAGGTCAATAAGTACAATACTAATACAGGTTAATAAAACAAATAAAACTGCTTAATCTTGGTACAGCTGTATGCCTGGTGTGTCCTTGAATGTCTGCTGATAGTGTAACCCCATGCCTTCCAAGGATGGCATGATAAACGTAACATATCTGTACTGTGCACGATACATGTTTCTCAAGTGTCACACTGTCACAGACTGTGATCACTGTTGCCAAATCCCTTGGACACAGATTTAACATAAACTTGATTTATGTCAATAGTACAGTAACACTCGATCTGTCCACAGTACACCTTGGTACTCATATATGTTTCCCTGACATGTAATAGTCCCCTGTAGTTGTGTACCTTTAGGTGTTACAGATTGGCCCATACTGTCCCATGTGGACAGCTTCAGAGGTATGTAGGTGCTACAGAAGCTATAGGGCATTTTTATACATAAAGAAAGGGCATACCTGTAGATTATATTAGAGTTCTGTTGCAAACAATATAGCCTATACTGGTAGCAATGGAATGTCTTTCTCTCTTCCCCTACACCTTATCTGCATCATCATTTATTATTGTTATACATTGGGTATGGCTTACTTTTAACATATGCTGTTCTCAAAATGTTATGTTGAGCCTTGTGTTTTATTATTGTTATATATTACAATGGTTGAATACTAACATGCCTTGTTGAATTTCCTATTTTATTGGCCTTGTGCTGTAACTGTTACTGGCATGCTGTTACAATACTGTTATACCACTTATTGTGTTCCATATGCTATGCAATGTTATGTTACAGGGTTAATTGAAACAACCTGGCATGCTGTTATAACTAATGTTTAAATGTTTTGCTCATTACTAACCTCTACACTTTGAAAAAACCTCAACACCATAGCTCAACTGGGTAGACCGGTTCCTGCATATCAACCAACCCTACCTCAACCAGCCATGGCACTGGTCCAAGCATGTCTGGGATCCAACCTGGAGCTGCTCCCTCCACCAGTCCTGCACCACCTGTGGGTGGACCTGCCTCATGGTACAGGGCCTGTCCTCCCAGGAACGGGTGTGGAGAGGGAGTTGTCACTCAGCGGCAGCTTCCAGACATGGTGTGCAGGACTGTGCAGCAAGAGTTTGACAATTGACTGCACCAGATTGAGGGCAGACTGACCAGTCTGGAGGGACAGACTGGGCCTGGCTCCCATGACAGCCACCTTTGAGGCAGTGAAGGAACAGTGGTGATTGCCCATGGGTGGGGAGCTCTGTCCCACTGCTGCCATTTGGGAGCACATCATTCTCCGATTCTACAACACCCTCCCCGTCCAAGGGGTTTACCCTCTCATGTGTCATACACCACCCCTGTCTGCTGTCTTGTCTGTTTGCAAATGCTACCTGTCCTACCCAATGTACCTCCCCACACATAGCTATATCTCTTCCCCAATATTCTACTCTCTCCTTAAAAGAATATGGGTATCTGTCCCACAAATAAATCTTCCCATACATTGCTCTCCATTTTGCCCCCACATACACTGCCCAAAATCAATCATTACAGCAATTAATCAACACATTTATGTCACCCACACCCCTCTCTTTGGGTTGTGAGGCTCCGAATTCTGAATTGTCCACAACCTGCACAGCTGTTGCTGTACAAGAGATGGAGAGCTAGGGTACTTTCCTACACCTATCCTCTACATCCCTATCTGCCTTTCACATTGCTTTTTCCTCCTCCTTTCCCCATTTCACAACTTCCCTATCACCCTTTTTTCTTTTCTTTTTTTGGAAAAAGCATGGGTTTAAGAGGAGCTAAGCAGCCCGCAGTGGTGCGGTGTGCAAACCTGTGCATACCTTCCTAAAACTGCTTTAATCACCTTCTGACTTTCTGCCATTATTATGCACATCAGCAAAATGATCACCACTGCAAATAATGGCATAGAGCATTAGCCTACTTGGCCAGTCAGCTTGGAAGAATAGCAAGTGTTTCCATAAATATAGCTTGAGTATCAGAGATGCACGTCAGCAATAAATTCACCCCTGCCACGTCTCAAACCCATAACACTGTCAACTACAGAATAGTGCATTAGACCACTAGGTCACTCAGCTATGAAGAATGTCACTTGTTTCCATAAACATATCCTCAGTATCAGTGATGGACATCAGCAGCAAAATTCACCGCTGCTAAGTCTCAAACCAAGGGCCCTCTCAACAACAGCATAGTCCATTAGCCCACCAGGCTACTCAGCTCTGAAAAAAAATGCTGGTGTTTCCATACACATATCCTGAGTATCAGTGATGCACAGCAGGAAAAACATTTACCACTGTCAACTTTCAAACCCAGGGCCCTATCAACTATAGTATAGTGGATTAGCCCACTAGGTCACTAAGCTTTAAAGTGCAGCAGCTGTTTGCATGCACATATCCTGAGTGCCAGTGACACACTGCTTGTACATATAACAGGAAAAATTACAGCATACTTGAGACTGTGATGCAGACACCAAACCAGTACATAGCCAAATAAATGTTGATGGATGGATGTGAAGCCTAGGATATGTGGTAGAGCTGACAAATGCAAAGACTGTTGCGGAATGTCCACAGCTGTGCCACCTATGTTTGGCATGGTTGTCACAAAACCTATTCTGTTTGCTGAAGTACTGGCAAGTCAGTACAGATTTAGATTAGAAAATCATGGCAGACAGTTAAATGTCACACATCATACCCATCCGAACATACATGTTCATCCCAATCCTGTGTAACAGACTGTATGCATGCACATATATCTTGCAAATACACCTGCTATAGTATTGACTCAGTAGCTCAATCTGTTACATTCCTAGTATGCTTTACATTTTGCCACCCACAGTCCTGGCTTCCATTCCAGTGTGTTGCACATCAAGTACATGCTTGCCAATACAAAAATAACTGACTGAGCCATGCAATTTTAAGCAGAACTGGTTGCTGCTACTACAGTCATTCCTAGCATGCTGTACATTTTGTCTCCCACAGTCCTGGCTTACTTTCCAGTCTGTTGCATGTCAAGTACATGCTTGTCAAAACAACAAATAAATTACTAAGCCCTGCAATTTTTAGCAGAACCAGTTGCTGCTACTGCAGTCACTGCCACCCATATTAGCACATCAAAGGCCTGTAGGTTGAGACACACTTCACAAATATGTATAGGCATCCTAAATGTTGCCTACCACTCTCTGGATGGCACTGTTAATAACATATGTACCTGAGGCACATGCCTCACATTGACAGTTATGGGTACCCTCACCCTGGCTATGCTGTGACAACAGAGCTGAAACTGCTGCCTCACTGACATACACAGCTTGCTGTACCCCAATGTTTTCACAGTCCCTAGTATGACTCCTGGACAGAATGCAGCAGCTGCAGCCTGCAACATATGTGGCAGTATGTTCAGCTACCTGCACCAGAACTACCATTCCTCCCAAACACCTAGAACAGGAGATCCACATAACACTTATACATAAAGGGGTGTGGGGGAATGGACAAGTGACAGGGACATGTTACAGTCTTTCCCTACAAACATACACAGCTGATAGACCAGCAGCTACTGCAGCAGCATGCATATTCTGATGCAAATGATGTATGACACTCACATCTATCTGTCCTCTTACTGCCCTCAACATCATCATCATCAGCCCACTTTTTTCACATTTTTTCTACATGGGGTCAGGGTATCATGTTAACTGTCACCAACTCTCTCGATTCAGTGCAACACTCCTGCCTTCTTCAAAACTCATGCCTGATTGTCGCAGATCTTCTTTCACACAATCCATCCACCTCTTTGCTGGATGTCCTTGCTTCCTCTTACCTTCTTCCTGTCTGTCCCAAATCTTCCTCACCAGATTGTCTTCTGCTTTTCTACACATTTGCCCAAACCACCGTAATCAGTTCTCTTTGATCTTTTCTGCAATTGCTAAGGAGCATAAGAGCTACTTTGGCTTCTGCTCTTATGTCCACATTTCTTTGTCTGTCCCACAGTGTGCATCCTACCACCTTTCTCATGCACTTCATTTCCATCACCTCTAGCTTCTTCAGCTGTTCTGTCTTTACTGCCCAGGTTTCTGTACTATACAGTAGTACTGGTCACACCACTGTCTTGTACACCTTCCTTTTCAGCTTCTTTGGCATTCTTCTGTCATAGACTACACCTGATACTCTATGCCAATTGACTGCAGCCCCTCTGATTCTAGCTTTGACCTGTTCATTCAGACTTCCCTTCTCCTCAACCATCCCTTCCAGATACTTGAAGCTGTTTACCTGTTCCACTATCTTCCCTTCTATCTCTATTCTCAGCTTCTTCTGATTTCCCCAATTTGCTGCAATTACCACCATCTTATCTGTGCTTAGTTTCATCCCGTGTGCCTTCAGATTTGCATTCCCTTCTCCTATTCTTTGCTGAAGTTCTAGATCAGAGTCTGCCTGTACTGCCACATCGTCTGCATACAGCAGCTTTGTTGCTCTGACCCCTCCAACCTGTTTGCTGATGTAGTCCATTACCAGTATGAACAGCAGTTGGCTCAGAGCTAAACCCTGATGTACACCCACTCCCACTGTGAACCCCTCTGTGAAGCTGAACACTGTTCGTACTTGAGTCACTGGGTCCTTGTACATAGCCTGCACTAATTCTACCAATGTTTCTGGGGCTTCAAACCACTGTAGTACTGCCCAGATTAGCTTTCTTGGGACCTTGTCATATGTTTTCTCCAAGTCTAGGAAGGCCCAGTTGGAGTCTGTCCTCATTTCTAGCTACTTCTCAAGTATCTGTCTCAATGCAAACATTGGGTCAGTTGTGCTGCATCCTGATCTGAATCAGAACTGTGTATCTCCCATCTTACATTCTACTACTCTGCATATCCATTTATCAATCATTCTTTCCAGAACTTTCATGCAGTGTGATAGGAGTTTGATCCCTCTGTACTGCCCACAGTTGTGGATGTCCCCTTTGTTAGTGTACATTGGCACAAGTATACTTATTCTCCAGTCATCTGGGATATGCCTTTCTCTCCACACTGCTATTAGTACCCACAGGAGCCATTTCTCCCCTATCTCATCCAACACCTTTATCATATCTGCTGTAACCTCATCTGAGCCTGCTGCTTTCCCTGACTTCTTCTTCCTTAGTACTGTTCTTACTTCTTCTAAGGTGGGCTCCTCTTCTTCTCTAATTGTAGGCTGTTTCTGGGGCAGTACAGCTTCTGTGAGGTTTTCTTCATTCAGAAGCTGCTGGACATACTCCTTCTATCTGCCTTTGATGTCCTGTGGACTGGCAAGCAGGTTGTTGCTGACATCCCTTACGAAGGGTGTCTATTTTCTTTATCTTTCCGTCTTTGCCTTGCAACCTGATATAATTTCTTTGTGCCCCTTACTGAGTCACTTCCCAGAAGATGGTAGAGTGCCTCCAATGCCCTATTCTTTACTAACCTCAACCCACATTGTTAAGCAGTAAACTGCCATATAATCAGAAAGTCTGTTCACAATGGCCAAACATAGCTTGCCAAACTGTGGACATACCACATAAATCTAGACAATGGACAATATTTTTGCCTACTCTGTGAGATGCTATAGTCCCCACACTTCAATAATGTACATCTCACAGGCCAGGAAAAGGGCCAAGGCCTATATGAAAGCCTTAACTATAGCACTGTGGTGCCATGCCATTGGCTAATGAAAATGAAACCCAGCTGTTCTGGATACAGTTAGCAAGAGTGAGCCACAGACTGGTGCAAAGGCGATGACTTGTTCACGAGCATTACCTACAAAAGGCAAGATGCTGCCTATGGTAAACAGGTCTGTGACTTTCTTTACAAAGACAGACTGCAAGAACATAATCATTATACTACAGAATTCTGCACATAAAGGAGAACAAGACTACACCAGGTATGTAATAGAAGTCCCCATGTAATGGGATGCAGATAGGAGGATGAAGTTATGGGAAATAGGGATTACAACAGCAGGTCTGCAGTACATATCTTGGAATTACATGTTGCTGCTAGTCAGCTGTCCAGCACCTACATGCTTCCCTTTTGGCGCTGTCTGCTGTGACACAGATCACAGCTCTGGCCCTCTGAGTCCCTCCAATAATGGTTGGCTCATGTACGAATGCTACTGGATTGTGTTTTACACAATAGTGACAGTAAGTACTGGTGGATACAGCTGGCATATCACATGATGTACTGTCAGTCAGCTCCTCTCAGTCTGTGAATATCAGACAGGCATACTTCAAACATTGTCCAGGTGTCCCTGACTGTTCCTGATGTAGTCTGGCTAGGTCACTGTGTACTCCACATCCATATCTCATTGCTTGAGAGCTATGCCTAGCATACCTGTTGACCCCTACAGCAGGACAGCAGGTTATAGCCAGTAATAATGGGGAGACACAGGCCTGGCCTCAGCAACAGAGTGTACATATCACGCATACAACATAAAGGAATGAATAAAGTGTCAGATATTAATGTAACATAACTGTTTTCTGAGGGGTCTGGCATGTGATAGCCAGATTCTCCACAGTCGAGGAACAACCATTATGTATTATCCAACTGTCTGCCAGACATCCGCTTTTATCTAGCAGAGGGTCCACATATATCAGGCACATGTACACATTCTGCAAACATCTGTGTACTGTGAATGTTAGACACCTACAGGGAGGATACCCTACAGCGCATTTGCAGTGCTGTCTGTCATTGGGTCACACACATATTGCTGGACTTTCCCCATTTACTTGTAGTACCACTCACCTATTTGTCGGATGGTGGCTGTCTGACATGGTACTGGAAAGTCGCCCATAGGGGACATACCACAGTAGATGGCAGTGATGGGTGTGGAGATATAACAACACAGTCCATCACAGCACAAGGGGCCATAATCGGTATACCTGTGATCATAGGAGGTTACTAGGCTATTGGCTATGAGGCCCTCATAGGCCTAGCCCAGAGTTTAGCCCATGTTTATGTAATTCAGCACCTGATGTCCCAGTCCAACAGGGAAACAGGTAGTATCCCAAGGGTGTATGAACTGTTTACCATCCAGTTATCCAGGTTTCACTTAAAAAGTGGTAAGGAGGTACTTTGACTGATGTGGACATTGTGTCCATTCCACAGCTGGATGAGTGTGTGGGACACACGTTTGACCCACCGACAACTCCTGCTGATGTCACAGACCAGGTTGAGGGTGCATGTGCAGGTTACTTGAGTGGAGCTTGACTTGCAGATATGTAGCAATCCCATCAACATGGAGTCTGTGATCACCTTGTATGCCACACAGAGGTCACCTCTGGGGAGTCTGTATGAAACTGGGTAGAGGGATAGGGCTTTTAGCCTATCTGTGTATGGTAGATGTTTAAGGCCGTGGTATTCCCTGGTGAGGAATGTCTGTGGTCTCCCCAGCTGCTGCATGTGCTCTGTGAGGTACATGATGAAAGGGGCATTATACTCAATAATGGGCACTATTATGGAAGAACACAGGGATGTTATAACCCACATGTCCCTGGATGAGATACCTTTACGTATGAGGTGGGCCATGTAGAAGGCTTTCCTTACAAAGGAAGCAACATAGTTGTCAAATGCCATGGTGCCATCAAACTGTGTGTCCAAATCCCTCACGACTCATTGCATGCTTAGAACATTGTTAGTAATGTGATCATTTATGGGGATGTCACTCTCCCCAAAGGGAATGATGCTGCATTTTATGGTAAGTAGCCTAAGGCCATGTGTCTGGCACCACTCTTGTCTACGTGAGAACCTCTTGGTGGATGTCCACATCACTAGGGGATTTGGTGACAGCAGTCAGCATTCAGTCTTCTGCAAACGTCATCAGCCATAGCCCACTGGTTGTGCCCTGCACTTAGAAGAGTAAATCACACATAACAGAGGCCCCAAGACAGAACACTGGGTGATGCCACTAGTTACAGGTCTACCACTTGAGGTGATTTCCCCTATATTGACTAGGTGGATGCTGTCAGTGCGCAAGTGTGCTACCCATCTGGTAACATATGGATTGATGACTAGTTAAGAGCATATATCTATTATGGCCAAGTGGGGAATATTGTGAAAGTCTTTGGCCAGGTCAAGGTAGGCAGTGTGCACTGTCTCCTCCTCATCCAAGGCTTTGGTTACTGTCAAAGAAGTCAACTAAATGTAAAAGACATGATTTCCCCTTGACAAAGCCTAACTGTGTGTGACCGAGTGTGTGGAGGTCGCCAATGTCCTTGTTAATGAGGTTCATAATAATCTGTTCCATGGCCTTGCAGATCAGGCTAGTTAGGCTGATGGGTCTATAATGTGCTGGATCAGTGGACGCTCCACCTTAGTGTAAAGGGATGACAGTGAGTGTTCTCCACTTGGCTGGGACTAAGGTGATATTCAGGCTTTGGTTGAATAAGTGCCTAATGGTGCTGGAGGTTCATGCTTGAAGTCATGTAGGATGCATTGTGTAATGTGATTGGATCCCATGGAGGCTGCATTCCATGACTTTGAGATGGGAGTGATGAGCTGTTCCCAAGATATAAGGGGAACGGTGCAGGTACTGGGGATGTCCTGATGTACTGATGGGGGGACAGGGGGTGAAGTTTTCATTGACTCTGTCAGGCAGCAAGTTTGGAATATGTACAGCACTTGTATTTCTGGTGTCCTTGACCACCACTTCTGAGCAGGCCTGGGTGTTTCCTTTGAGGTTGCAGACATATGTGAAGAAGGAGATATGACTATTTGTAGTGGCTGTAGCCAATGTGGACTTGGAGTTTGTTTTGCAGGATTTCAGTAGTGCTCTTTTTTGCTTGTTCAGGCTAAGGAGACATTGCTGCAAATTGGCCACCTGCTCCTTCTTGGTCTTGGACATCAATATTTCACTCCTGTTATAGAGTCTATTTATTGCAGATGTCCACCAGACAGGTTAACTTATCCTTGCAGAGGATGATGCAGTCATGTTGGGTATACCTGACTCCATGCATCTATACAAATGCAGGTATAGTCCTTTGGTGTATTTGTGGATATTGGTGACAGTTCCTACAGAGTGGGAGGGGGCTGTGAAGCTGTTTATACCATCCCTCAGGCAGCTGTAATCAACTTTGGAGATTGTTGTATGACTGACCCTAGCTAGATGGGTATTGTGGGAGATGGTGGCTACAAATGTGACCACTTGTATGACTGGTTTTACCACGGCAGATGATACTGTAGGGATGCTGCAGTGGTTACCCATGTTGTTTGATATCAACTCCAAGAGATATTCACCTCATGTACAGGCAGCAACTAGCTGTTCCAGGGTGGTTGCCATGCCAAAGTCCATGAATCTCTGAGCATTTGTGTGCTGGCATGAGTTGTTCTTCCAATCTATGTGTGGGTACTTAAAGTCACCCAGGATCAGAGTACAGAGTCAAATCCTTATAGAGTTGAACAGGTCCATATAGGTAGAGTGGGATTGCTGGTCACATGTGGGGGTTGGTAGCTAGCTATGATTTTAATAGGGATCTTGGCAATGGTTAACTGCACCTGGAGTGTCTCCTGTGTGTCTTATTGTTTGACCATTCTGGAAGTGTGTATGTCTTTCATATATACTGAAACCCCACGTCCCTTGGCTTTACTGCTCACACCTTGTGGTCTGACTGTATGATCAGATGGGTGATCATGTAAGGCTGGGGTGCTCTCTGCAGCTTTGAAGCATATGTCTGTGACTGCACACATGTCAGCATTTTTGGGGTCAAGACTGCTTGCAATGCATGCAGATTCATGTTTAGACTGCTAGTGTTTAGCAGCATGGTCTTCAGTTTGTGATTTGTTGAAAGTTTCATGTTTGTAGTGTTAACGTCATCACGTTTCCTAATAAAGGCACTATGGGGGTGACAAGAACCATGGCCAGAAGGCTGAAGGCCAAGTGAGACAGATGTAGGCCATCTCTGACAAAGCATCGTGGTCTGTTGATCATATCATCCCAGGCTGTCAGGTACTAGATCCCCCTGTAATGGCACCAAAAACCAAGCCAATTGTTAAGGTCACTCATGTCCTGATTGTATTCCGTTTTCATTCTGGATGACAGCAGAATGCTGCTTAAGGCTAGGGACATACCTGCCTGGTACACATACTCAGTGGGCTCAATCATGTCTCACGTCATATAGTCCAGGGAGGGACATCTCAGGTCAGGCATGCCAACATGGACTATGACAGAGTCATAACAGTACCTGTTGTTGAGAGACAGCAGTGCATATGTGATATGGCAGATTCTGACAACTGACAGACAAGTAACAGTGACCTTCTCCATATACAGCCTGGTAAGATGCACATCTGGGTGCCTTACAATGAAGTCTCCTATGACTAATATGTTTGATTTATGGTGACACCTTATGGGTTGTGGGACACGTGTGTGGCTATGTGTGGTATGTGTTGTGCAGGGCTGTGGAGTTCACATGTGTTTTTGCCTCAGAGGTCTTCTTTGTTTGGGGATGTTTATGTTGTGGACCTCCGCATATGTGGGTGTGTGTTGTGTAGGTGTGGGTGTTGTGTGAGGTGTACTGATTGTGTTGACAACCTTTTCAGTGCCAGATATGTGGGCTTGAGAGGGAGAAAGCATGGACTGTAGGTTCCTAATGTCATTGCATCTTTCACAAATTGTGTTCCTTGGTGGTGTTTGTAGATGGTTGTTCATGTACATAAGGCAGTTGCTATACTGTGTCAGGATGCCATATATGGCAGGGGACTGTAGGACATTGCCCAGCCATATTTGTCAGAATCTGAGGGATAAAGGCCAGGAGACCGAAAGGGTGAGCCTACAGCCTAGGTGCTTAAAACAAATGTAGGATGTTTATACTACTGCATACAATGTAGACAGGCTATAAACAAGCAGTAATAGGTGCAAGAGAAAAGATGCAGTTGAACACCTTAGAGAATATGCAGCAAGTAGCAGGAAACAGCAGGATGAGGAGGGAAATGCATGATGTATTGCCAGTATGTTGCTGATAGCCATATACATACTGTGGTGAGAAATGGCGAGGTATGATGTGGGAGACAGCAGAGTTTAGTGCTGGCAAATGTGGATGTGCAGGGTGTGTACATAATGGAGAACAATATATGTGGTCCTGTGATTTGTTCCCCCCTTCTTGTCTTTCAGGAACCCAACTTTTTTGTGCAGCCAAGAATAAAATTATAGTTGATGGCCTCAGACTGCATCATGCCATCCTGCGGTTGAGGAGTCTCCATAATCAGGAACAATGCACTGCACTGTGGGTAGACCTTGTTGCATGAGTAAATCACGTCAGACTATAGGAAAGAAGCTATTAGCAGGTCCAACACCAGGCCACCAACATGATAAATGCTGCACAGCAAAGGGCCACAGCTGTGGCCAGGGACCATACTGGTACCAGTGGAGGGCATGCAACACAGCAACCACTCTTGGCCACAGAGGAGTTCCTGTTAAACCTGGGTTCAGTCACCAGCTCGCAAGCATCCATCACCCCATATGTCATGGAGGTGGGTGGCACAGATTCCACAGCAGAGGAGCATCCAAGTAAGCCTCCTGTGGTCATCACTTTAATACTGTAGCAGTCATAGGGGCAGCCTCTGCATACCTGTACACAGATGACAGGTCAAGCTGCATTTGGGGAGGTAGGTTTTGTAATACACATGTGTGCACACATATTCAGAATGTCAGCAATGTGGGCAGTATCAGAGTTTGTACTGTACATGTTGATATATACACATATTATCCTGTACCAATGTCACATTTGTGTTTGCTGACAATACCTCTCCCCCACAATTCCATAGGTACATCTGGTGTGGCCAGAGTCCAACATCCTGTAGCCGGTGAGTGTGAAACTGGTTTGTTATGGCTCATCTATACCCTAGGAATTGTAAGGGCTGCCAGTTTGACATGGGCACAGCTGTTAAACTTAGCCGTAGTACAATATTTGTATGTTCAGTTGTGGAGGGGATCACTGCAGTGCATTGGACTGGTAATCACAGTAGCATATTTGCAGGAGCTATAACATATTTGCACATATTTTTGTGAAGGTGTATGCACTCTACTATACAGGGGCAATAGTATGGTGGAGATGGGTGCACTGCTTTTTAGGTGAAGGTCCATCACATACACTGACATGCTACTTCTCTCGCAGGTGTATAGTATTGGCAACATTAACTGGACATAGCTGCACTGCATGTTGTTAAGGGCCTGTCTTGTCTGTGTCTGTTGTGGTCTGCTTGTGTGTTGTGCATGGGATCAGTAATAAGGTGTGGTATATATAATGCAGTTGTGGCACCTTACCTGTGTGTGTGTGTGTGTGTGTGTGTGTGTGTGTGTGTGTGTGTGTGTGTGTGTGTGTGTGTGTGTGGATCAGCAGACATTATAGTGCATGTATTAATGTACTAATGTTGTCTTCCTCCTCACAGGTAACCATGAGAGTTGGAGTCTGTCCGCCTCACAACCTGATGTCAGTGTCTTATCAGACTCTGCTGATGATGGTGGCCATAGTAAAGCACAGGTGGGGTTGTTAGGGGCTGAATCTGTCCCATGGGTTGGCATCACACTTTCTCCCCCAATGTCCCCACACACGGTCAGCATGCCCACACATACCCAGTCCACTATGGTCACAGATATTGGACAGTCAGAGGGTGGTGGCATTAAACAGTAGAGTGGAGCAACTATGGCATCTGTGAATATAGACACTAGCCATAGCCAGAGAGCTGGTGGAGGTCCCACACAGGCAGGTTGCAGGGGTGCTTGAAGGAGGATTGTTGCCCATCCACCTGTCACAGGTGTCAATTCATGAGTTATTTGACACATGTTTTGGTCCATCATGGAGGCATAGGCATGTTCTGAATGCAACACCAGACAGATGCTCAGGATCATGGATGCATCACTGTCTGGCATCCATGACTCCATTCACAACATTGGTGATGACATGCATCATTTCACCAATGTAGTGGACAGATGGTGGGGAGAGACATCGTCAGTCCTTAACTGTTTATTGCCTGTGCTGGAAGATGTGGTGGGAGTAGGGCATCAGACATATGGATGTAGGTCAGCACCAACATCAACTGAGAGTCAACGTAGCAGTGCACTGTCACTCTCCCATAGTGGCAGTACCACCAGCACTACAGAAGGGAGGGTACTGTCCACACCACGATGTGGCAGGTCATGGGTATGTGGTCCTGGATGGTCCCGTGAAGGACATGCACCTAGCACACACCAGTCACCATCAGCAAGTAGTACCACATCTGACGCTGGACATGGTGGTGTCAGTGCCACTCCTGGCAGATCCAGTTCCTGTGTTCATGGCCAGAGTCAGTGAACTGTACATTCTGCCATGTATGGTCCACAGCTGTCCAACATACCCTCGTATAGGGCTGGCACATGGCTTTACTGTGTGCACACACACACACACACACACACACACACACACACACACACACACATCACTGTCACATGCAGGTCACCAACAGACACACACACAGCTCCTCTCCATGGCCCAGCTGACCATTACACCTCCAGACACACACACATGATGTCAACTGTGTGGCACAGCCTAGGCCTTTGGTAAAACCACACCACATCCTGTGCATGTGATGATATCTGTACCACATCCCTGTCATCCATACTATAGATGCAGGGGCATGCAAATATGTATCTGTTGCACAGGGTGACTATAGTACATTTAATGGCACTTTGTAGTGCAGTAGAGTTATGCTCTGTAAGGTGCTGTCTGCTGGCATGTGTCATGAGTACACATCACAGTGTATGTACCTTTGTACCATGATGCTGCTTTGGTGGTAGTATTGCTGAATGACTGTTGTCACCCACACCTTTTACTGTGTCTGTTCCGGGGGTCTATGTAGTTATGTTGTGGAGAGCTGGGACCAATACAATGGCACAGGACAGTATGGTGGCAATGCAGAAATGTGACTTCACCAAGTTACAGCTGTATATGTGCATGGTTACCTAGGTGCATATGTATAGAACAGTGTGTCAGGGACAATGGAGGCAGACAGCATAATCTCACATGCATACCCCATGACATAGCATGCTACTATTGATACATGTCACCTGGGAGGTCAGTGGGATCATAGGTTCATAGAATTATAGGAGGTTGCTAGTGTAATGGCCCTGGGGCCCTTACAAGGCTAGCCATTAGTTTATCCCCAGAAAGAAACATCAGTCAGCACCTGTTGCCCCTGTCAGTGAGGGACACAGGTGGGACCCCTGGGACAGAATTGTGGTTTTCCATCCACTCATCACAGTTGCGCTTGAAGAGGGTCAGCGTGGTACTCTGTGTGATGTGTATGGGAAGTGTATTCTTGAGACAGTGCAGCCTCTGGGAGACAAACCTGTCTCTCTAGCAGGTTATGTTGATGTTGCATATCAGATTCAGGCTTGTCATGTAGGTAATGTGCAAGGAGTTAGACTTACAGATATGGGGCAACTGTAGTAGAGCAGGGTCCAACATTGTCTTGTAGGTGTGACACAGCCCACCTTTGAGCAAGCTGTCCAATATCAAGTGGAGCAATAGTGATTTAAGCCTGTATGCATGGGACAGGTGTTGGAGGCCATGGATTACCTTTGTGAGGTATCTCCGTGGCCTTTCCAGTTGGTGCAGATGTCTGGATAGGTGCATACCAAATGGGCGTTGTAGTAAAATATTGATCTACAGAGTGAGGACTATAGAGAGGTAATGACCACCTTTTTTTCTGGATGTAATTCCTTTATCTATGAGATGAACCATGTACAAGGCTTATCTTCTGACCACTGCCGCTATGTGATGGTTGAATGAGAAATTGTTATCAACCTGAGTACTCAGGTCTCTCAACACAGGTTGTGTGTTTAGGGGGTTGCCATTGATGTGATAAACAGTGGGGCCGTGTCTTTGCCAAATGGTATGATGATACAGTTTTTTGCATTTAGCTTGAGGCCAGGACATTGGCACCAGTTTGTAGTTGATTTAAGACCCTCTGGCAGCATGTTAACATCATTTAGGGAATCAATGGCAGACAGCACCCAACTTACAGTCATCCACAAACTTGGTCGGTACCTGCAAATGTAGGTAGTGGTAGGTAGTATTCATGCCTAGATATATGTGGATTATTTAGGGGTAGTAGCTACTCACAGGGCCTCAAAATATATATATATTGCACACACATAAGCAAGACAGACTAAGGTTGCCGCCTTATCAAATGCCCAATGTGGGACACTTTTGGTAGTAATGTGAGAGTTGGCAGAACAAACCATATCCATGGCAAGTGCAATGGACAGAACCTCACTTTTTGACACTATAACAGCTTAGTTTTGTAGCATTTGCCTAGATTATGCTATTTCTCATAACATTTAGGTGTTTGTGATGTAAAATGACTGTTACACGCAACTATTAAAGTAATGTAGGACATGTATGTTGTCCTACACACACACACACACACACACACACACACACACACACACACACACATGAACTGCCCTTGTTGAGAATAGGGCCCCTATCTGTCTAGCTGTACATACTATAGCAGTGCATACGCCATGGTGATTATGCATTTTTGGAGTGTCTGCCACTACTGTTCAGGTGAATGACATCTGCAGGCACTGTAAAGGTTGCCAATGGGAGGGTTAACAGGTTTGCACATAGGTTCATAGGTTCATAAGTTGGTACTAGGCTAGCGGCCCTAGGGCCTATACAAGCCTAGCCATAACAATTCCTTGGCTATTTCTTCCCACACTATTTACTTCCCTGGACCCCTGTCTAGCAGGGCGACTGACATTATCCCTGGGGTGAATTTCCTTTCTCCCATCCAATCGTCAAGGTTCCTTTTGAAGAGGGCCAAGGAGGTGCTCTGCTTGACATGTATGGGCAGTCCATTCCAGAGTCTGGGGAGTCTCTGGGTCAAGAACCTGTCCCTCCAGCATGTTTTGTTTGTTATGATGAAAAGGTTTAGATCCCTGGAGCATGTGGCTCTGAGGGATTGGGATTTATTTAAGTGTAGCATGTCCAACAGCTCTGGGTTTGACATGGCCTTGTATGTTAAGCAAAGATTGCCTCTGAGTAGATGATATGCGACAGAGTATAGCTGGAGTTATTTAAGGAAGTCAGCATAGGGCATCTGCTTTAGGCCTGTGATTCCTTTAGTGAGGTATTTCTGCGGCCTTTCTAATTGTTGCAGATGTCTTGAGAGGTACATACCAAATGGGGCATTGTATTCTATAATGGGTCTAATGAGGGATGAGTACAGCGGGACAATGACCTCCTTTTTTCTGGATGAAAAGCCCTTAGTGATGAGGTGTGCCACATAGAAGGATTTTCTGACTGTTGTGGCAATGTGGTTATTGAAGGTGAGACCACTGTCCACCTGTGTCCCTAAGTCTCTTATCACACTTTCAGTGTTTAGTGTACTGCCACCTATGTGGTAATTCACGGGTACATGTTTTTTCCTAAAGGGGATAACTATACATTTCTTGGCATTGAGCTTGAGTCCATGGCTCTGGCACCAAGCATCTGTTTCTGTAAGGCCCTTTTGTAGAGTATCCACATCATTTGGGGATTCAATAATGGCTCCCAGTTTGCTGTCATTTGCAAACTTTGTTAGCCAGAGTCCCTAAGTGTTGACCTGTACTTCAAGGAAGTAGATGCCAAACAAGAGCGGTCCCAAAACTGAACCCTGAGGTACTCCACTTGTCACTTGTCTGGAGCTGGATTTGGAGTCAGCTACTTTTACAGTGTGGGTTCTGTCAGTAAGCCAGTTGGCAACCCATTGAGTGATGTAGGGATTAATGCCCAGCTTAGTAAGTTTATCTATGATTCTAGAGTGGGGGATGGTGTCAAAGGCCTTGGCAAGGTCCAGATAGGCTGTGTGGACTGCCTTACCCTCATCCGCAGCTCTGGAGACTAATTCGAAGAAGTCAATCAGGTTCAGGAGACAAGCTTGGCTCTCCATGAATCCAAACTGGGTGTGGTCCATTGTTTGAAGGTTGCCAATATCTTTGTTTATATGTTCTATGATAATATGTTCCATGGCCTTACAGATCATGCCTTTAAATTGTATAATCATTGCACATACAAGCAAGACAGCCACACTGCTGCAAGGGGATATGCTTATACACATGCACATACACTCACAGTGTTGCCAGTTTTAAGAGCAGAACCCCTATCTATCTAGTTGTATACACTATAGTACTATGCACTTATCGCATGCACCATGGAGATATTGTGTCTGAAGAGTGTCCCACTGTGCTTCTAAGGTGGATGACATCAGCAGGTCCAATAAAGTAAGCCAATGCAGGGGTCGAGTCCATGGCTCTGGCACCAAGCATCTGTTTCTGTAAGGCCCTTTTGTAGAGTATCCACATCATTTTGGGATTCAATAATGGCTCCCAGTTTGCTCTCATTTGCAAACGTTGTTAACCAGAGTCCCTAAGTTTGGCATGGGCCTTAAAATACATTAGCGTTGCACACACATAGGCAAATCATACACACTGCTGCAAGGGGATATACTTACATACATGCTCACAGAGTTGCCTTTGTTGGTATTAGAATTCCTACCTATCTAGATGTATACACTATAATGCTATGTACTGATTGCATGTGCTACTGAGTTTATGTGTTTGTAGAGTGTCTCAATCTGCTTCTAAGGTGGATGACATCAGCAGGCCTTGTAAAGTAAGCCAATGTGGGTGATAGGTAGGCATGGGCTTTAAAATGTATTAGCATTGCATACACATAGGCAAGAGAGACACACTGCTGTAAGGGGATATACTTTCACACACACACACACACACACACACACACACACACACACACACACACACACACACACACACACACACACACACACTCACAGAGTTGCCATTGTTGAGATTATAACCCGTACCTATCTAGTTGTATAGAGTATAGTGCTACATACATATTGCATGCAACACAGAGCTTATGTGTTTGGAGAGGGTCTGCCACTGCTGTTGGGGTGGATGATAGCAGGAGGCCATTATTCTGAAGGACACTAGTCACAGGGCCGTAAAATGATTGACCATTGCACAGATAGTCCTGCTGGACATGTGTACGCTGCTGTATGTGGAATATCTACACACTCACACACACATACACAAGGTGGCTGATGTGAGATTAGAACCCTACCTACCTACCAATACACACAACAGCTCACACACCACTGGTAACAATTGGTGGGCAAGTGGCTGCAGCACTACATCACTCTATAATGCTCTGTGTCTCTCTTCCCCTCTCTCTGTCTCTCTCTATAATATATATATATATATATATATATATATATATATATATATATATATATATATATTATTTATCTATATAAGTTCATGGGTTCATAGGACGATATTAGGCTATTGGCCTGGAGGCCCTTATAAGCCCAGCAAAGAATTTCACCCATGTTCCCACAAAGTCAGCACCTGTTTTCCCACTCCAGCAGGGGCACAGGTGGGATCCCAAGGGTATATTTTCTGTTTCCCATCCAGTCATTCAGGTTCCTGTTAAAAAGGGCTAGTGAGGTACTCTGCTTGACATGGAGAGAAAGTCTATTTCACAGATGAGGGAGTCATTGGGAGACAAATCTATCCCGCCAACAAGTTCTGTTAATATCACAGACCAGGTTAAGTCCTTGCATGCAGGTTGCATGAGTGGAGTTTGACTTACGGATATGCAGAAACTCCATCAAGGCTGAGTCTGAGATGGCCTTGTATGCCAGACACAGGTCACCTCTGAGCAGTCTGTACAAGACTGAATAGAGGGGCAGGGCTTTTAGCCTATCTGTATAGGATAGGTGCTTGAGACCCTGGATTTTCCTGGTCAGGAACCTCTGTGATCTCTCCAACTACTGCATGTGCTTGGCAAGGTATATGCTGAAGGGGGCATTGTACTCAATAATGGGCCTGATAAGGGATGAGTACAAGGATGTTATGACCTCCTTGTTCCTTGATGAAATACCCTTACTTATGAGGTGGGCCATGTAGAAAGCCTTCCATATTATATAGATATGTAGCTATATAAAACTATACAGATACATATATATCTTATATGTGCCACATACTGATAGATAAGGGTAATCATGTCTGATGGGGATAAGCAGAGACAGTTAGGTAGACATAAGCTGTCTGTATGCATAGAGATATATTGCCATCTCAGTTCCATAGGTAGATAAGACTGCAGACATGGGCTGAAAGTAGCTAAGTGTAAGAGCATGCCCAGTGTGACCATCTGTACTTACAAGGGCACTCCATTCCAGACCTACCTGTACTCCAGTCCGGGATTTTATATGCTACAGCCAATTGGCTGCTCCACCTGATTATGCAGTCCAGCACCTCCCTGATATACTGCCCAAGGGATTCCCCAACTCTGTGCTGGACGTAATATCTGACTCATACCTAGGGTGTGTACAGATTGTATTAGACTGAACAGGGTTTTTTATCATATGTCTGGTACATTTTACATAGCAATGTGATTTCCTGGTACATCAGTGGCAGATTATTATACATCAGTCTGTAATGATGCTGCCAACAAAACATTTGAGTTACTGACTCCATGCACAGCAGGAAACCCATGCTACTGCATTACCTGTTCTACTCTGCACTTTCTACATTTGTCTGGTCAGTAGTTCATCCTTTTCCTTATATGTGGGCCTTTATCCCACTCCAGTTCCTAGCTTTGTCCACATTTGCAACTCTATGTAGTTCTAGGTATGCTGTGACTGGGGTACAAGATGTAATACCATGCACAGGGTTACAGAATTCACACCTCTAACTGTACCTGTTTTGTAGGCTGTCCAGCATTGCACCAATTATGTCTGCTCTGGTCCTCAGACAGTTTGTGTTGCATTGGCATGATAATGCTATATGGTGCCTATACCTCTCAACCTCTTAGAGCAAGAAATCTGGACAAAGCCATATATAAAAGTGGGACACAGGCCCAAAAATAGGGACATTTTTTTTAAATATTGCTCTTACAAACTTAGACAGTTGGTAAAATGACAGGTTTTGAATTAGCATGAATTTTCTGAAAGGTATGAAGTCCGCATCTCAACTGTCTGTCATTATTTTCTAATGTCATCCTTTGTTGATTTGCACTAGTTTGCCAGAAAACTTCAATGTTATGAAAAACTGACCAGAAATCTGAGGCAAAAATGTGGACAGTCTGCAAAACTCTGTGCATTTGAGAGGTATGATGGTGCCCACTGACTTGTAAGTACTGACACAGTTACGTGATGGCCTTGACATCCTGTTGCTACTCTGACTTGTTACAACCTGCTGTTCTACTAGCCATCGTCTAGATTACTCAGAGCTCTATACTGTCCATACCTGTGGCTCCGTGTCCCTCCATTGTCTCTGGCTTTGTCCAGGTTTTTTGCAGTAACAAATATAGGCATATGGACAGTCTGTAGAGTTCCTACCATAGGTGTAGCTCACATGCAAAATAGCAGGCGCAGCCAGTCTCGTACCACAAACACCATCGACCATGGTAATGTACTTAGCCCACTAAACCACCACATCCATTAGCCAGTGCAGTTTAATTCCTGAAACAATTAACCACAGACATACATAGCACATTGACCCCTGCATATTGTCAAAATGGAACATATCACCAGGTTGATTGGGACAGCCCTGGGATTCTGTGGTCTGCTGCTATTACCTTGCAAACATAATGTTACTGCAGTTGTATGGGAACACAGGTGTGTTAGGGTTAGGGGGCTGTAGCATTGACAGTCATGCATCTGTCCTATGACCCCACTGTTTGTCATTTCCCTCACATAGTGCAGTGGGTTTTGCTACCTTGGAGCCTACTGCATATTATGGGGTGGCCAGTAGTGGGCAGAGAGTTCCTGTTGTCCCACATAGCTGTCAGTTTTTTGCAGGTATCCCAGTAGCCCACTCTATTCCCTTGCATACATGTGGCAGGCCCATACATATGCTACCATAGTCTATTACCCCATGCATTTGTTGTAGAGAAGAGAGACTTACATTGTGCATGCAGCAGTTGAGATGATAGTTTTTCAGGGTTGACTCTGTCGGATGCACACAGTACACAGCCAATGCATGGTTAGGTACAGGTTGAGTGGTGTGGCTGGCATCCTTTTTACTATGTATGTAAGTTGGAATGAGGTGTCAGTCCCTAGGTCCCTAGGATGTCAGTGCATGTGCTATGCATTGCCTCTTTGCCAAGGCCAAGGCATACTGGGCATGCATATGTCTGCCTACAGTGACAGGCTCAAGGGGTTCCTCCTCCGAGTCCCCCTGTGGATGTGGGGACCTTGGCACTGGTGGGGGCTGTGTGTCACTTTCCTGTGATGTTCCTGCCACAGCTGTTTCCTCAGAATCATATTGCATAGCATGGCATATACTATGAACATGTGTGCACATGTGACTGGAGAGTACTACAGGGCACCACCAGATATATTGAGGCAGTGGAACCATGATTTGCGCAGCCCAAACACATGCTATGGGATGTTCCTAGTTTGTGCATGTGCCTTATTATGGCATTCTTTGGTAGATGTGTGTGCATTTCTGATGGGTGTCATCATCCATGGTTCCAGTGCATAGCCAGCATCCCCCAGTAGATGGCTGTATGGGATGTCCCCCCTGCCAAACGTCTGGTACAGCTTTGATGCATGCCAGATGTGGGAGTTGTGATAACTGCCAGGGCCGCCAGCACACACATTCATGACAATGCCCTGGGCATTGCACACAACCTGGTAGTTGATGGAGTGATATCCCTAGTGGTTGACATAGACTCTACTCTCCTCACCAGGTGGTACTTTGATGTGCACATAAGTGCAGTCTATGACACCCACTGCCTCAGGATAGTGTTCCACATGGTGGAAGAGATGCAAATTGCTGGGCCTCTCCTCAGGGTTGCATGGTAAATATATGTGCTCACTGGTATGTGTTTCCATGGCATCCAGGAACTGTTGGAGTATCCTGGATGCAGATGCCTGTGAGACCCCCCATCATGTCCCCAGTAGGTCTTTCAAAAGTACCTGTAGCTAGCATTCTAAGGGCTACACATAGCTTTCTTTCCACTGGGGTGGGTTCCCCTCTGTTGGCTCTGGGTCTGAGCTGCTGGCAGCAAAGCTTGGTGAGTTCTTGTAGTATGTTCTTGTCTACCCTGTAGCACTCTACTGTCTCCAGCTCATGTAGCTCCTGGAAGGTTACTCTGGGCCTGAACACTCTTCTCAGTCTAGGCCTTTTGTCAGCATCAGCACCAGCACTGACCTCAGCCTCTAGCACATACAGATGTAGCAGAGCAGCAGCAGCCCCTAACATTTGGTCAGTTAAAATTGCCAAGTGTGTACTCCAATGTGCAGACTATGTGGGAAAATTTAGATTGAAAGGTGTATGTATACTTTATAGTGGTGTGCTGCAGATGCAAGCCTGTGTGATTGGCTGACTATGATGCATTCCACCTGCCAGGTCTATCACTGAAGGTTTTAAGTGGCCCAGTGTCAGTGGAACAGGGCTTATCAGTCATTTATACTTGATTGGCTTTCCCAGGCTATTTCCTTGTATTTTTTTTTATTTCTTTCACTGCTAAGCTCTGAGGCACAGTGTGCAAACCTGCAGTGGTAGTATAAACAGTGCTCAGCAGTTTAGACACACCCCCATGCACGGGCATGCTCAGCTTAGCTTAAACCAGCTAAAACATGCACTCCCTCAGACAAACAAAGCTTAGCAGCACTGGACACACCCCCCTGCTTAGCTGTGCTTAGCTGAGTGCAAATGGATACTGATGAGCTACAATCCACTTAAACACAGCATAACACACCGCCTTTTGATGTCAGCTGCCTGTTCTACTAACACTATACAGTTCTTACCCTACACAAATTTTATCTGTGGGCACAGTGGTCCACTTTTGCTACTCAGTAACCACAGCTCATTTGCATAGAGGCCATTGCATATTCCCTGAGTACTTCACATCTCCAGGGCCTGCCTCCTTAGCAAGCACTGAAACCTGCCATCGTACACTATGCATGCAGGGCACTATAATGCATTATTTTTGCAAATGTGTTAATTTCAGTTTTTCAACATTTTAATATATATATATATATATATATATATATATATATATATATATATATATATATATATATATATATATATATATATATACATACATATATATTTTTTTTGCATAACAGCATGTTTGCGTGTTGCTGCACGTGGCACAAACGAAATATGTGTATTAAAAAAAAATCATATTTTATAATGATTTTCATTGCTTTTTGGAATCACTTGGCATAGTTTTGGCCATTTCCATCCCTACATTGCAATATCCAACCTTCTTTTTGGACCTTTACAGCTCCTGTTTAATTTTTTCATTTCTGTACACGATTACTTTCTCACAGTAAGACGCTGTCCGGTTCGATTCTCAGCTAGAGCGTCTTCTGCGTGGAGACATACATGAATGGGTGTACCTTCGTTGAAGGTTGTGCATCAGGGCTGGTAACTCGGCACATAAAAATCAACTACCAATCATTAGCGGACCGGAGTTCCGCTGTGGTGACCCCTAACCCGGAAAAGCCAAAAGACTCAACAACAACACAATTACTTTCCGTGTATATTTCTGACACCAACACACCTCCTACACGGGTACCGTTCAGCTTACTGGATTACAGATCACCCTCATTTGCATGGATTTCACCTGCACATGAGGTGATTTCATGTCTACATGCTTGTGCACGCCTCTCTGCTTTGTTTACTGGATCGCTCAGCTGCTGGGTTCCATGTTGGGGCCATGCCAATATGCCTACATGGAAAATTACTCCGTGTAAGCTTTATTGAATTCCCCTCATATTGTGCAACACAACCATTGTGGTTGTGAGTATTTTTATATTGTATTTATGTACTGGTACTATGTTATGCTAAGCAATTGCAAAACAAATATGAGACAAAGCCATCAGAATTCAGGCAAAACAAGTGAAGGCCTGGTAGAAGAGGAGAGCCATATATTGTTATACTGTGTAACTGCACATCAGCACTGTGCTATCACAAATTGAAAAAAAACAGTGAAACCATGATCAAACAGATTAGAAAATGTCATGGTACCAAAATGGTAAACTGATGATTGCATTATTAAAAGATGGACAGAAATGTGACTAAAATAAATTATGTATAAGAAAAAAAAGACTCAAAAGAATTTATATTCTAAAATTATATATGCAATATAAGCTTGAGACACAAACTAGATTTTCTTTATAAGTTTTTATTCAGCTGATAATGCTGATGATAATGATTTAGTGGGATTGTACAAATTTCTGTAACTTCCACTGTTGAGAAAAGTTAGACTGCAGGATTGGTAACCTCCATGCGGAAACATTAACATTTTATTGCTTTACTTATTTTCAATGGCTTGTTAACTGAACTATTTGGCATGGGTTTCACTGAGTGTTTTCTGTGTACACACACTCATATACTCAAGCACACACAGTTTGTGTGTGTGTGTGTGTGTGTGTGTGTGTGTGTGTGTGTGTGTGTGTGTGTGTGTGTGTGTGTGTGTGTGTGTGTGTGTGTGTGTGTGTGTGCATGCGTGTCTGTGTGTGCTTTAGCATTTTTCGGCAAGTCAAGGTGTGCATTAATACTTAGCATAGTTAATATAATCGGTTCATTATTAATGTATCATTTAAAAGCTGGCATCACTAAGGACAAACTGGAATCAGTACAGGTCATGTATGAAGCATGCCTTCAGAGTTATAACTGTATGTTCATTTTTCAGATTGTAAAAATGATATTTTGTCATATTTCTGTCAATTTGTCTGTAAGGAACCAAAGCAAAATGACAGATATCATTTCAAAGACTCTATCGGTATGAACTACTTTGTCCCAGCAGAGATGGCTATGTAATACACCTGTAGAGATATAACATCCTAAATTATCATCATCCACTTTATCCTAAATAAATAGTGACTGGTGGCATGTGTTACTTAAGCAATGGTGTTTGTTGGTAGAGCAGGTTTGAAAACGTCCTGTAGAGAATGAAAGCACTAAACTACTACATTGTTGAATTGCTACATTCTTGCAACCTTTTGATTTTTTTTGTTTCAATAAACACTGATACATTTCTTGTGTTCTTCCATCAAGTTCAGATATAATATTCTATCTTATCTTACAGCACTAATATGTCTACTTGACCACATGCACTGTTCCATCCTGTTCTCAACTTTACATTGTTATGAAAGTTCACTTTGTCACAGTCCTACTATTATAAAATATTAAAGGTCTAAACTTTGTCTAAACACTCATTCTGATCTACCCTTGAATTATTTTTATATCATTGTGTTGCCTGTGTCATGATTATAATATGTTTGTATGCTGACTGTTCATATCTATCTTGTCAATGCTTTTTTTTCTAACTATTGCATGCTCAAACACTGATTGGCCTGGATTCATGAAAGCCTGCACTTTGCGCAAACCACATATGCCAATGAGCAGTGTCATACTCACTGTTTTGTATTCATTAAACATCTCTGCATGGCACACCCTGCTGCAAAACAAGGGTAAGCAACAGGATATGCTAATGAAGGGATAAAAAGATGAATTATTTATTTATTTGACATTTGTTAACTGGGTTTTTCCAACTGAGCCAGAAGCCCATTTTCAGTGGACACCCAAGGAGAAAAGCTCCATAATAATACAAACTAAAAGTTATAATTACAAAAAAGTTATAATTCCAAAAAAAAGAACATATAATATTAAAAGATTTGAAAAGTTAAGCCAACAACAGATAAAAATGTGTTCAGTAGATAAAATATGTACATAGTGGTTATAAAAAGGCAGTTCAGTATTAAGATACTTAAGAGTAGCTACTAAAGTAGAACATAAGATATACATATTTCCATGGATTGTTGCAGGATTGCAAGTGAGTGGAAGACAGTATGACAGAGAAAAAAATACATTTTGATTAAACAAGTCAACATGGTGGGGCAATTCAGAAATATATAAAACTCATGCCTAAACATCTCTTTTGGCCTCAATTCCAATATTCTTTGGAATACAGCCATGAATGGAATTAGTAAAAAAAATGTTAGGGGTTGCTGCTGTTATTAGTAACCTGTATGTGCCATACACTTTATTAATACAAGGTGCTGCTGCTGCTACTGCTAGGCTTCGGCCTAGAAGGAGAAGAGTGTTCAGAACATTTTTGATCTATTATGGACTTCATGTGCTACAGGGTGGACAGGGATACTTTAGAGGAAATAGTCAACCTCTACTGCCATCACTTGAGGGGAATTCATAGAGAACTCATTTCAATTGAAATCAAAGCATGTGTTGCATTATGTGTACTAACTACTGGCAATTTTCAGAGAACCACAGGGGATATATTAGGGGTGTCACAGGTTATATCCTGAAGAATCTTCCACCAATTTCTAAATGCAATGCTGCAACATGTAAGGGAGCTGGTTTTCACTTATCCGAGAGGAGAGAGCTACCCCATGCAACATTTCTGTCCCATAGCACATGGGCCATAGACTACACACATGTACTTTGTAGTAAATATCATGTAAAGTATGTATGTATGGCACCTTCTTCAACATGTTTTATCCAGCACATTCAAATTAATGCATACTGGCTTCTACATATAACTCCAGTACCATAACAAGTGACAGTCAAACACATACAAGCTTGTCATAATTAGATCTCCACTCATGTTGAAATTTTTACACTTCAACTTACAAGCTCAAAATGTTAGTTCTTCTGTGGTGTTAACTACTAATAAACACAAATTTCAGTTTAGCCTTATTTTTAATCATGGCTTCATTTCCTAAGTGCTATCAAAGGTTATAAAATGTATGTCTTACCACCCTGTTATGTCCAAATTTATATAATTTGTATCTCTTACAAACACTATATTGCCAACATCATAGATAATTTCATGTCATATTAGTGTCTCACAAAAGTATATGTATGATTATCATCCACTATAACAGAGAGCAGGGCCAGAGGTGACAATATAGGGTCTATATTACCATATCGAATGGTAATCTCGAACGCTCATATGAGCGAAAATGCAGGTAAACAAACTTGTTTTTTTGGGGTTGTGGTACAGTAA
This sequence comes from Protopterus annectens, assembly GCF_019279795.1. NCBI lineage: Eukaryota > Metazoa > Chordata > Ceratodontiformes > Protopteridae > Protopterus > Protopterus annectens. The sequence continues at coordinate 1,135,398,602 of NC_056743.1, forward strand.
GGATTGAAATATTTGCCCTTTCCTCACTGTAGTGCGACCTTGTAGTTGGAATATGTATTTAATGGGTTCGTTAGTTCGTTTACCTGCGTTTTCGCTCATATGAGCATTTGAGATTATTACCATTTGATATGGTAATATAGACCCAACAATATATCCTTTGAAAGGCAATTCAGATATCATCATCAAAAGCATTTGAGGATTTCACTGTGAAACATATGTAAATATATTGAGCATCACACATGGCCAAGTCTCGCTGCCATATGTCACACCTGCAGTGACGTTTGAAGTAGACACACAAGATCTGAACTTGGTGTCAATTCACTGCTATATTTCTAGACAACCTTCAGATAACATGGAAGGCAAAGGTGAGGGTGTTGATCTATTTAGAGCCCAAAGGTAGTGATAAGAGGAGCCCAGGATCTTTGTGGCACTTCTTGTGAAGCACTACAGCTGTGGGCGTCTGCAGGAGGACTATACGAGGTCTTAGTACAAGGCTGAGGCTTAGAATGGCTTAGCTAAGGATGTCACAAGTGCAAATGGCATTCCACACACTGGTGTGCAATGCCATCACCATTACAGTGACATGAAGAAGAGCAAGCAGGACCTTTTGCACTGACTGGAGGCAGAATTCAGAATTGCTGACACTCCTGAGCTGGATAAGTATAGTGAACCCTCACCAGCCAATACAATACCATGGACTGACCAGACAAAGTTTTTTTTCATAATGATTTTTTTTCTGTTGTGTAATGGTGCTAAAAACATGGCTAGAAATTGGGTGGTACATCAGAAGCAATTGGCATGCCTGAGAGAGGCACAGAGTAAGTATGGCTCAGGTATAAATGCAAGTAAGACCATAATGCATCTGAAACTTAGTTAATTTTATAAAATTTCAGAGCATCGGTCCATATGAGCTTGAGATATGCACAACTGAGTAGACATATTTAACCTACATACCAGCCATACATGTCTACTCCAATAGCTCTTGATCATTGCATTAGACAATGTGTAAATCAACCTAGCTGTGTGTGGGTTCAATTTCCAGCAGCAACATTTAACGTTTAGTACAGAATACTACATAAAACCTATTTTTTGCAGTCATTGAATAACATTACACTTTCCATTTTTGCAAATTGATGTTTTGATATGCATATATCATATATGCCATAGTCACCTAAATGTTTGCCCAACATGTATAATAACATCGAGACTGATGTTTATGGAACATTTATGATTTCACATGATATCTGAATGTGCCAAAGTTCACCATAAGTATGTGTCAATTTAGTTATATTTTGATCATTGAGGAACTCTGCTTCACATGAATTGGAGGTTTATTCCAAAGCAGTGGCAATCTCTGGCAGACATAACTGTCTCTCCAGCATGTTCTGTTAGTGTCACTGACAAGGTTGAGAACCCTAGAGTGAGTGACTCTAGTGCCATTTGATTTGCGCATGTGCAACATTTCCATCAGTTCAGGGTCAGAGACTGCCCTGTAGGCCATGCAGAGGTCACTTCTCAGTAGCATATATGATAGCAAGTATAGTGACAGGGATATCAGTCTATCCACACAGATAATAGTTTGGAGGCCTTGTATCTTCTTAATGAGAAACCTCTGTGCTCTCACCAGTTATTGCAGGTGTCTAGTGAGATACATGCAGAAGGGAGCATTGTACTCTATTAATGGTCTGATTAGGGTTGAATAAAGTGGGGTTATAATATCCTTAGACCTGGATGCAATGCCTTTACTTATGAGATGCGCAATGTAGATGGCTTTCCTTACTACCATGGAAACATTTGATTGTATGCTTTCATATGCTTGATTTGTATGTTCTTTAGTTAATGCACACATTGTCCAGGCATGAGGAAATATTGACTGTGGCACACCAAATGGTGAATATTTGCATACAATCATCTTGATCTGAGCTGTCAGGAATGCTTCATTGTCAATTCACGGTTTCACAACTGTAATTATTATCAATGCACCATAATGTGAAACAGCTACATCTCATTCACATTATTACAATGTCCATGAACGAAAGAATATATAGCTTATCTGAGCAATATGTAATTACTTGTAATCAACACATTTTTTTCTGTTTGTCAAGACACATTCCTTTTCACCCAAACCTGTGATGCACACTATCTTCTCTGCAGCACACTGATACAGTTGCCCTTGGAAATGTTTTCTATCTCACACTTAAAGTCAGGCTTCTTTTATGCACTTGCAGTTGATACAATGGACTATAGATTGTGTACTTATATAGGCAGATGTTCAAATACAGCAATGACAAACTACCATGAGTGTGTATATGTGTATGTGTAGTGCAAGGTAGGCCTGGCTTCACCACCCACATCTTATGTGGACACTTCCACTCATGAGAAACACTTAAACTGAGAGAGGGCTCCTCCATCAATTTCTTCACCTTTTAGCCCAAACATCTTCTCTGCAACACACTGCTGATGCCATCATTTCAAATGTTCACTATCTCACTTTTGTAATCTGATTTTTCCTGTGTCATTTGCAGTTTATACTGTGTACTCTAGGCTGTTTAGATGGGTAGATGGTTTGAATCCAGCAATGATGGACTAGTATGAGTTTATATGTGTTTATAGTGCTATGTAGGGATGGCTACCTGATGTGTAGCTTTACAGTTGGAGAGAACTCTCCCACCACCTTCAGTTCTTTTTAGCATACATCTCCCTTGCCAAACAATGGTGATGTCATTCTTTCAAATGTGTAATATCTCACAGATGTAAACCAGCATCTCATGTGTCACTTGCATTTCATGCAAATTCCTCTAGCTTATGATCTTAATTAGGTAAGAAGTTCAAATCCAGACATGAATCCACATATTCAGTTGTATCATTATTTGTGTGTACATATAGATACGAATGCTGTCACCTACAGTTCTGATGTGTAGGTGTATAACCAGAGAGAGCTCTTCTACTACTTTCTGTCCAGTTTAGCCCAGGCAACTGCTTTGTTAAACTATAATGAGGTCATTTCTTGAAATGCATGTAGCAAGCCTTCTCCTGTGGCATCAGGAAATATGCAATGTTCTCTAGTTTGTGGACTTAGGCATTAGTTTGAATATGGCATTCTGTAAGTATGGGATGACTGGATTATGCAACACCTGTGTTTTTTGTACACCTGCCATTATACACAATATTGATACATAGACACAAATCACAACACTCTTTCAATCAGTTTTAAGGTACACATATGCCTTGCACTATTATGATGATGATGACATGCCTTCAGATATGCTCTGTCTCAAAATTGCAGTGGGAATTCTCCTATGACATGTGTAGTGCAATATCCTGTAGCTTGTGTACTTAGGTAGATAGGTGTTCAAAACCAGTAGTGACTGAGTAGTATTAGTATGTGTGTGTGTGTGACTATAGTGCTGAGGTTGAATGATATTGACCTCACTTCTAAAGTGTACAATTACAGCGGGAGAGGGCTCATCCATTAGTTTCAGTCCCTTTTAGATCAAACAATTGCTTTGCATCACAATACTGATATCATGACTTCAAATATTATACAACCAAACAAAAAACATACCAAGCAGAAACATAGCAATGGCCTAATATGAAGACTATCAAATTAAGATGGACTCAGAACAAATGGCTTTAACTCTGAAATAAACTAAAAGCAAGGAATTTATTATAAGATAAGTGCTTTCACAAATAACATTTGCTTCATCAGATCATACTCCATTAAAAACATTGCAGTTTAAGTAACACATTTCATTGTCATCTGTCAAAGCATTTCTGATTGCTAGGTAACAACCAATAAAACAACACAAATAAAACCACTACGCCTTTTTACCCTACATCAAAATCTATACGTGTAAGATATTCAAATATGTGCTAAAAACAAGCACCCAAGAATGAGAAACATAAATGTGGTTTGGAACAGACTGATTTGTCCAGGGACATCTTCAAGTGTATCTAGATATATAGAGTAGAAGGAATTAAGAAGATGGGGGAAGAGAGGGTTAAATAGGAATAAAGGATGATTGGGAGGAAATGAGGTAAGGGTAGGGAGGGGCTTATAGGGTTTTAGGCAAGTGTAACTGGAGTAGGAGTCACATTTTTGGTGTGAACTTGCTAAGGCAAGTATTACATTCAAGACGACCTGTAGGTATTCTGGTGGAACAGGTAGGCCTCGGATTACTGGTGAGGTTTGGTTGTAGGATGCAGGTGAGCTGTATAAGAAAAATATAAGTTAATATTTTTTTTCTCTCAGGAGGGGGAGAATGGCGATTGGGCTTGGCTGTTGCTTGGGGTTTGGGTTGTTTGTGGCTTATAATCAGGAAAAACTCATTATAGTGCAGCAGTGATTAAGAAAATTCCATATGAGGGGGCATGGCCAAGATGCCAGACTGCTAGCAGAACTGAGCATTAGCTCTGCTTATAACATTTTTATTCTGACATGAAATGTAATCTAATTTTTGGAAATACTAATTCAAAAGTATATCAGAGAATTTGTGAATATATGTTCTTTATTATTTTTCAAATATTAGTACTAAAACATACGTTTTTATTATTTTTTCCTGTCAAGAAGTTTTTCCTCAAGAAATCCAAGTATGAGTAACTCAAAGAACTCTAATCAGGACAGTGTGGTAAAGAAGGAGCTGCAAACATTAATAACTACTATTCAAGAACTATCTATAAAATGGACAAACTAGAGAATAAAAATCGATACTATTAAACAAGACTGTAGTAAGCAGCTGGACATTCTTAGTGAAATGGCTAAAAAGCATTCTGAATAAACTGCTTCTATCGAGGAATCTGTAACAGATATGGATGGCAGACTGATGGAATGTGAAAGTCAAAATGAGTTTCTTTTGAAACAGAATACAAAACTAACAGAAAAGCTGGAAGACCTAGAAAATAGGTCACAGAGAAGCAACATTAGAATTTATGGAGTACCAGAAAACAAAGAGGGAACTGATATGATACACTTTCTTAATGACTGGCTTCCAACAGCACTAAATCTTCCTTAAGCCCTTTCCTTTAGTATGGAGAGGGCTCACCGGTCTCTAGCAAAACCTGCTTCAACAACAGTTTTTTCTAACCCCAGATCCATCATTGTTAGATTTTTGTCCTCCCAAGATAAGGATTTGGTTCTGAAGTCTGCGTGGAATAATTCTCCCATCAAGATTAAAGACAAACTCATTCATTTTGACAATGACTAGTGTTTTTATTTTACATAATATTTTATTGGAATACATATACAAAACAAAGGTCTTTATTTTGCATAGGCATAGGCATATATATGTGTATGTATACGGTTTCCTATGAAACCATCGAATTTACACTACATCGAAAATGAGAAGATCGGGACTTCTATATTGAAATTGCAATCCATCGAAAACGGAAATCGTCGACTTCCAAAGCGTCGAAAATGAAATGTCACAGCACTTGGGTGCAGGTAGGTGAAGTGTGCGTTAGTGTCGGAGCTTGGGCTAGGGGTGGGTAAGTGAGTTAGGGTTAGGGTGCAGGTAGGTGAAGTGTGCGTTAGTGTCGGAGCTTGGGCTAGGGGTGGGTAAGTGAGTTAGGGTTAGGGTGCAGGTAGGTGAAGTGTGCGATAGTGTCGGAGCTTGGGCTAGGGGTGGGTAAGTGAGTTAGGGTTAGGTGCAGGTAGGTGAAGTGCGTTAGTGTCGGAGCTTGGGCTAGGGGTGGGTAAGTGAGTTAGGTTAGGGTGCAGGTAGGTGAAGTGTGCGATAGTGTCGGACCTTAGGGTTAGGGTTTGGGTCAGGGCTAGTGTGTATGCTATGTAGTGTAGTATAACTGTATTTATACCTTCTCTCCTGTATGTTCTGCACTTTCCATGTAGTCGATGTTTTAAATGTCGACGATTTCTGTTTTCGCTGTTATGTACTTTCGATGGTCTAGTCTCGATGTAGTCATTCTCGATGTAGTGTAAATTCGATGGTTTCATAGGAAACCATGTATACATATATATATGTATGTGTGAGTATATGTGTGTTTGTATGTACATATGTATATATATATATATATATATATATATTTTTTTTTTTTTTTCTTCTTCTTCTTCTTTCATACCATATGTTTACTGTAACCAGGGCACAGTTAACTTCATTATATCGTCATTTGGGATACAAAAGTTATGCTATCTTACTATTAATTCATGATTTCCAAAGTAAAGCATTCATGTGTGTTAGTGGTGGGGTAACATTTTAGAGTTTACTGTTTAGTCTATTATGGTTACACTGTATGGAATCCCCACAACTAAAGTTCCCTTAGGAGATGGTTTACTTAAGATAGTTTTGTTTCCTCTTGACATTTTTGAAAGATCTTCATATCATGATTAATATATATGTCTTTACTTAAAATCTGCATTTCTTAGTGTAATATATCAACATTCAGTGCTTTACATTAACTGTATGCTCTAATTTTAATTCTTAACCTAATTTAGTTTAAGGGATGTACATTTTTGATTTATGGGGAAAATCTTACTTTCCCAACATTTTTAGAGAAGGGCTGTTCATGTTTTTTTTCACTGTGGAGGCTGCTCGTGCACTTTTTATGCTTCTTTAGAATGGATAAAACTTAGTTGTTTGAAATTCCTGCCAAAAATGCCTTTTCTAAGCCTCTGTGACTGTTTCTTCATGTGCGTGAGCATCTACAGGGCACTAGCAGCAAGCTAGAGAAGCTGGAAGCAAGACTACAGTGAGTGATGACATCACACGACCTTTGAACTCATGCATAACTCAGAAAATAGAAAGTAAAGTTGAAAATGAAACTAGAAGAAAAAGTAACTTTTTTGGGTTTTTTTTTTCATCTTTTATGCATCTAAAGGTATGGAATCACTTTAAATATGTATTTTTAACAAGCTAGGAATTTAATGGAGTGATTATTTTACTAGTCTAATGAGGAAAATTGCATTTTAATGCTACTGTATGTCTGTTGCTTTGAAACACTGAAGTCTGACAGGATACCATTCTTTGTTTTGATAGCATGCCCTAAATGATAATATATTAATATATGACTACTTAAACAACCAATTTCTTTAATATTCTGAATGCAACGATGTATATAGGATTGAGTCTCCTTTTCCTTCAGCTACTTTCATGCTTAAGCAACTTTAATCTATGTTAGGTATTCTCATTGATGCAGATTTAAAGCAATATAATCAGACTCAGTTGCAATGATAGTTATGATACTATGATTCAAATCTTTATATGACCACATACACTGTAGGAATGGATTGTTAAAATGTTTTAGGTCACTCTAGTCTGTTCAATTAGTATTAATAGACCAACATATGGTCCCCCTCTTTTTTTCTGTATTGCTATAGTTATAAACACAAGAGACTGTAATACAGCTATAAAATATATAGGTATTAGAAGCTTATGCCGATAAAGCAACTAGGGTAATTGGTGAAACTGACTCCTTATTTTTCAATACCTAGTAGTAGTTTACACAATATTACATACAAATCCACTGTGATTGCCTGATGGACTTTTTATGTTCATATTTGTTTTAGTTACCTTAGAAGTGCTTTACTGTTTGTATATACTACATTTAAAGCAGAAGCTATTTATGTATGTTTTTGGTGTGTGAGATGATGTTAAAGGGTGGTTTAGTTAATTTATTAACTAAACCTGGAACTTTAGGTTTTTATGTATGTATGTTTTCTTAGTTATTGGTTTCAGAATTTGTTTCTAAATATTTTTGACTCATCCATGATACATAACTTCATGAATTACTTCAAATCATTATACTTGGAAGGTATTATTGATGCTCTAAATATAACTTTAACAAATGATGATATATAAATGCTTATCATTAAATATTAATGGCTTAAATAACAATGTCAAAAGAGCTGGTTTAATTAAATTCATTAAAATGCACAGAGCTCAGATAATCTTTGCATGAAACCCACTTGCTGGAGAAGGATTTGCAAAAATGATCATTTAATGGTTTTACAGTTCTCACAGATTCCTGCTTTAGAGCCAAAAGGAGAGGTACTCTTATACTATGGAATAATACTTATACACTACCTAAAATTTTAAACACCTTTTCAGATAAAGACGGAATGTTAAGCTTAGTAGTGCTAGACGTTAATAAGAAATGCTTCACACTGGTAAACTCATATTGGATTCCTGGTCTAGGAACTAAATATGTGAAGAAATACTTGGATCTCATTACTTTACATGCAAAGGGAGAAATTATTCCGGTGGGAGATTTCAATTGCTTGTTATCAGATGAAGACACCTCTAAAAATAGTAAGGTTAAACTAACGACACAAGCTAAAAAGGTAAACAGTTTTATAGCCTGAATGAATTTTAGAGATATACATAATTTAAAAGTTCAAAATTCACTTCAATACACTCATTATTCTTTCCAATTTGGCACACAAACTAATATTGATAAGATTTTTGTGTCTAACACGCTTTACTCTAAAATAAGTGATGTTGCAATACACTCATGTCCACTCTCTGACCACAATGCCTTTTTGTTCAGCTTGACTGTGAAAAAAGATGATATGATAATTTTTCAAAGAATTCCAGCCTATGTTACTAAGTTAAAAGGTTTTAAGGAGTGGTTATTAAAAGAAACACATGCATTTATGGAAAACAATAACGGTGAAGTAACAGATATCATACTCTGGGATGCAAAAAAGCACAAACGACAAAACTGGTATAAAACAAACCAATGAAACGGCTGTATTCACCTCGTAAAAAGTTTTATTATGTGACCACTTTCATTTAGATCAATTTCCAAACTTCTTTAGACAATTCTTCTATGTATGCAGTAGTTTTAGAATGTGGATAAAAACTACTGCATACATAGAAGAATTGTCTGAAGAAGTTTGGAAACTGATCTAATACTCTGGGATGCATTAAAAGTTCACATCTTTAGTGGAGTTAAAGCTTGGTATTTTCAAAGGAGAAAGGAATGGGACAAGGAGCTTTCTGATTTACAAGCTAAAATAGATAAGTTGAAACTAAATTTAAAATCAAATGATAAAGCAGTTCTTACTGAAATTTCTAAGGTAAACCACAAATATTTAAAAATATTGAATCATAAGGTTGCTATAAGCTTAGAAAAGATTAAACTACAGTCCTTTTCAGTAAACCCCAGACATTTACATAAACTAGCTATCGGATCCAAACAAATTAATAAACAAAATCACATTAATGAAATTAAATACAAGAATAATAACACAGTAAAAAGAACAACTGATTTAGGAGATATATTAGAAGCCTTTAAAAATCATTACCGGTCAATCAATGACATGCAATCACCACTAGATTCAGACGATGTAATAGATACATTTCTACAAGAAAATATCAAGACTAAACTATCAAAACAACAAAATAGTACCCTAAATAAACAAATAACCTTAGCAGAAGTGAAAGAACAAGTTAAAAATCTGAAGGATAATAAAGCCCCAGGGTTAGATGGGATAATCCCAGAAATATATAAAATTCTTCCAGAGCACACAATAAAGTTATTATTAAACAAATTCTCCATGGTTAAGCAAGACTTAATTTTCCCTCCCTTGTGGAAGTACTCAATAATTTCCCCCATTCTGAAACAAGGTAAGGACCCCCAACTATGTGCATTCTATAGACCCATATCATTGTTAAATATTGATTATAAAATTTTCATGTCTATCCTGGCCAAAAGACTTAAGAATATATTACCCAATCTAATACACTTTAATCAAACTGGCTTTATCTTACATAGAAAAGTACATGACAATATTATTAAGCTGCTATCACTAAAAGACATTGCAAACAAAATCAAGAAACAATTAACTATTATTAGTCTGGATATTGATAAGGCATTTGATTCCCTTAGTTGGTCATACTTACAAAAATCTTTAAAGAATTTAACTTTACTTCTGATTTCACTAAACTGATATTAAATATTTATAGTGATTCTAAAGCATTTGTTAAGATTGGTTCATGTCTATCATCCCCAGTAAAAATTCATAAAGGAACTAGACAAGGTTGCCCTCTATCCCCATTATTTTTCACTTTATCAGTGGAACCTTTTGCTTCATTTTTTAGAAATAACCCAAATATCAAAGGATTTCAAGTTAATGAGGGATACTGTCCAAAAGTTCAGCTTTTTTGCTGACAGTATTCTACTAACATCCAGTGACATAGAAGGCTCTTTACAACATATCATGAATGCCATAACTCTATTTGGAAAAATCTCAGGACTCAATTTTAATCAAAATAAAACCAAAACACTTTTAATCAATAAGAAAATAAATAACTTGCAAAAATACAATGCATCCAACTGGGAAAACAATAAGATAGATTATCTAGGAATAAGTATTAAGAATAAATGGAATGAGACTATTAAATTTAACTTCACTAAACTGGTAGCTATAATCAGTGACTTGACTAAAAAGTGGAACAAAATGTTTTTCACCATGGAAGACAGACTTACATTAATAAAAATGATTATTTTGCCCAAGATTTTATTTTACATACAATCATTGATTTTACCTCCACTTAAGAAATTCTTTGAACAAATAGATTCCCTATTACTAACTTTTCTATGGTTCCCAAAGAAACCATGAACAGCCTATAAATGGCATGTTAGAGCCTAGGACAGTAATGGGATTGTTTTTCCCAACATAGAATTATATTCCAAATCTGTTATTATTAACATTATACTACACTGGATTTCATCCATATACACCTCTAGCTAAAAACAACTACATGAAATACATATAACTTCCTCTGAGAACTCAGAAACCCAGTTTAAGGAAACCTTTGGAATTAAAATATTTTGGATACTCCATGAATATTGCTTATATAATAAGAAATTTAGCCACTTCTCACATGGTATAAACCAAATATTTTATATTTTCAAAAATATAATCAACAACAATTACAGTCTAAAAAACACCTTTTTCATTACATTTCCCATAGCTTATATACCAGATTGCCTAGATACCTTCAATATCAATAAGATGCGGAATCTAGAGAATAATCTAAAGTTCTGGCATCAGTTTATAGACAATAAGAACATCCAACCAATGAACTTTCTCTTAGCCAGATATAATGTCTGTCAAGATAATTGGCTCTGTATTCAATCTTTAAGACAGTTTGCTGAAAATAAAGTGAGAGTGTCAATAAATCTAGAAACTGATATTATACCAAGATTGATACAACTATTCATATGGTGTAGTTCGATGAACATTGAACATAAATTAAGCATATCACCTGTATATAAAATCCTACTAGAAGACTTGATTACTTTTGACCAAGCTTTTTGGAATTACTCCATAAAGATTAATGGTGAACCTTTATCTAACGATAATAAGAAACAATTATTAAATTCAATAAAAACACGTCATCATCTTTATATTGGAGACTATATACCTGGAGATTTATTCATAGACGCTTTTACACTCCCCATAGAATTGACCTTATAACCAAGAGTAATGAAAGCAAATGCTGGAAGTGTGGTGATATTCTTAAAGCCAACTGGGTTCATGTGTTCATCGAATGTAGAACTCTCACACAATACTGGAGTGATTTTAGGCACTTCGCAGAAGCCCTGTGATCTGTTAACTGTCAAATTACTAAATCTTTGATATTATTCAATGTCCCTACCCTAATTGTAATTCCTAGACATCAGTTATCTGTTCTTTGGTTAATTCTAGCTATTGCTCGAAAAATAATTACATTGAACTGGAAAAATAAGTAAGATCTTATGTTTACTGAGTTTATTTCAATAGCAAAATCTGTATGTAAAAAAGAAATGCAAACTATTTATCAGAGATCATCAAATGTAACACACAAAAGACTAGCTTGCCAAAAATTAGAGATTGTTAGATAAATATTGATTACCTTTCTTGGATAAAACAAATGTTTATCATGGATGCTTGTATATAGTGTAAATTGTTATTATGTTTTATATTGTTTATTTTTAATACTTTATGTCCATGTTTATTAACATTTAATAAAAATGTTTTTGGAAAAAAAAAGAAAATTCCATATAGTGCAGCAGTGATCAAGAGAGACTCCATATAGGGCAGTAGGGATTCTTACTATTCATGAAATTCTAGTCCAGTTGTGGTTCTTAGTATTCACGAGTCTCTGGTTCAGTTTGTAGTTCTCATTCAAGGCTCATGTTGGAGAGAACACAGTTGAGCTGTAGACTGATCCTGCTGGTGAGAACGCAAGACTGACTGCGGATGTCTGGGGGGAGGAGATTGCATTGTTTGTTGAGTGCAAGAAGATGTGTATGTGTGTATACATATATATATATATATATATATATATATATATATATATAAATATATATATATATATATATATATATATATATATATGTGTAGATATATATATATATATATATATATATATATATATATATATATGTATAGTTAGTGATTGAGAACTGGTGAGAATGGAAGTAGGATCTGCATTGGTGTGGTGTTTGTGAGAAGACCCGTGCTCTGGTATGGCATTTTTGTTATGGTCGGTTTCCCGCGCTCCGGTGTGAGAGGTTTGTTGTGAGAGACTTCCTGGTTGGTGGCATAATGGCTGGGGGTCTTGCCGTCACAGAGGGAGGGGGCAGGGTCATTTCTGGCCTGAGTGTTCCTTTTCTGTTCGGCTGTTCTTTCAGCACTTTTACAGTGCTGCAGGTGCTGTACTTTAGGGGCAGGGCACGTTAAGTCAGTTTCCTGGGGTTGGGGTTCTGGGTAGGCTCTCTCTCCCAGGGCAGTGGTCATGGATCGAGGCTACAAAGCAAGTGATTTGCTACTTCGGTGGTTGCTGACTGGGAGGATGAGTTCTGGTATCAGAGTTGTCCATGAGTGGCATCCTCACTTCACTCGTAGTTTGTCCTAGAAAGCAATAGAAGGTAATACGTGTCTTGTTTTTTGTTTTTACTTTAACTTTGTACAAAAAGATTTGCATTATTTCCGATAAAATATAACACAATCCTATAAGTTGCAAAAAAGAAAAAAAAGGCAGCTTTTCTGTGCAGGAGGTGGATTGACGTGGTGATTGGTTGCTTGCCTTCAGATGCAGGGTGCAGATTTGATGGTACCACGGTTGTTACATCAGTGGCAATTATGGTCATGGGGGAGGGGGTTTGGAGCACTTTTGTCCTGGCACTGGCTCTGTTGTGTTTCAAACAAGATAGTGGGTCTGTAGCTGTAAGGCGGTGGACTGCGGCTCATATGGGGGAACTATCTATATTTATTTTATCTATTTGACTGGATAAGCTCACAGGACAACTGCCCCTTTTCAACAGTGAGAATAGCAGGTGGCAAATGTAGTTTGCAAATAACAAATTGCAGAAGTATGTCATACAGGTAGCCAACCAGCCACCAACTGGAATTCATTGCAGATATTGAGCTCATTTGTTGATTGGAACTTTGGGGACATGGTAGTGTGTAATTCTCAATTTAATTATAACATTGACGGGGGAGCAGATAGAAACTGAGTAGTTTGTGACTTTTAATAAAAAAAAAGAGAGAGAGAGAGAGAGCAGTACATAATATGTGGTTAATTGTTAGTTCATTTTATTACAGGAATAGCCCTGGCATTGCCACCATGATACTATCTTAGGAGATTTCGGGATCATCTAAGAAGAATATGTGCATGGAATAATTAAGGACTGGAAAGTTGAGGTGCAAGGGTACTAACAAAGCATGTGATAGACTAGCCATCTGAATTGCTCTATTTAATTTCCAAGTTATCGATCTATTAGAAAGCATTACATTGTGGAGATGAGAGTGATTACTATAGAAAGAAAGTATGGGGGAAAGAAAGCATGGGGTAATATCAATTAGATGAACATAACCACCCCCTCCCAAACTAAAATTTACATGTTTTGCTGTACCTGTTTATTCAATATGTCCATTTACTTTCATGAACAGTCATAATGGTGTGTTTTAATTAAGAATTAAAAAGTATTTGTTTTTATTTTCATATGACTTGATTGAACAGAATAATAGGTCTGGCACAGTGGTTAGTTAGGCAGTGGTGACACATCTTGAGTTCAGACTCTGTGTTGGAATGATGGAAGGGAAGTTATTGGCTTGACTCTGCAGCAAATATGATCAATTTTAATATTAAGAAAAAAAAGGAGGGGTATAGTTTGGCTGGGTTTGTGCTCGGAGTCGAGTGTGGGGGAGCTTTGATACTTGTTCCTTCGTGGGCTTTCCTGAATGATACCTCTGAGATCATCCATGTGCAACTAACATCGGGCAAATCTGCAATGCAAATTGTGGCCTGCTACAGATCACCCTCCATAACCGAGGACCATCACTCCACCTTTCTGGAGACACTGGAAAACATGAAGGTCCTACCAAACACCCTGATATTGGGCGATTTCAATTACCCTACCATTCACTGGGAAAACTACTCGAGTACAAATTCCCAGGCCCAGCGCTTCCTGGAATTCATCAACTCAAATGCCCTGGATCAGCCGGTAAACTCCCCTACCAAAGGTGAAAACATATTGGACCTGGTCATCACCAACATGGGCGACAGGTGTTCCACACCGAAGGTCAAACCATCACTGGTTAGATCAGACCATAAACTAATTACTCTGGATGTCCACACCCCAACCACCACCTCCAACTACGGAAACCACAGTAAAAAACTTTTCTAAAGCAAACTTCACCTTACTTAAGACAGAGGTGGTAAGTTTCACAACCCCCACGCTAAAGGATAACACTGCCCAAGATGCAGAAACCTTTACAAATGCACTCTATGAGCACCTACAAGGATGCATGGACCATGCCCTCCCTAGCAAAACCAAGACTTACTCCTCTAAGAGAAGGAAACCAGTTTGGTGGACCCCTGCAATAAACAGGCTATACAATTGAAGGAGGAAACTAATTCAGAAAAAAAGCAAATCCCAAGAAGGAAAGACATCCCTGATCAGTATCAGTAAGAAACTGAGGTCCTTCATGAAATCATCCAAGGCTAACTTCAAAAGAAAAATAGCCAAGGATTCAAAAGATAACCACAAAGCCTTCTTTAGCTATGTTAAGAATCTAAGTGGCAACTCACAGATATGCACTGAACTAGTGCAAAATAGCACATTATACAATGCCTCCTCTAAAACGTGCATGCTGATTGGCCAGCCCAACCAGCGTGCCCGTTGTAAATACCTCAATATACTAACGGAAAAAGGTCCGGTCGCCCGGACTTTTTCCGTTAGTATAAAACACTGTCTCACTATGTTAAAAGAGTTTAACATAGCGACACAGGTTTAAAAAAAGCAACACAGATCTCCATTGCTTTTTTTAAAGCTGTCTCCCTATTTTAAACTCCTTTAACATAGCGACACAATGTGTAAAAAGCAAGGAGATCTTGCGATCTCCGTTGCTTTTTAAACCTGTCTTGCTATGTTAAATGAGTTTAACATAGCGAGACAGCTTTAAAATAAGCAACGGAGATCTCCGATGCTTATTTTAAAGCTGTCTCGCTATGTTAAACCCATTTAACATAGCGAGACAGTAAAAAGCAATGGAGATCTTGCGTTCTCCGTTGCTTTTGCCCACAGCTGTGATGTACTGCGTAGGCATGCGCAGTACATCAGAACTGCCGCGGAACACCAGACAGCTGCGGAAGGGCAGCAAAGAAGCATTATACAATGCCATTATTTAAGAAAAGTAATTATTTCTTTTCTTAAATAATGTCATTAATATAATAACTCACTTCTGGGTGTGGGTAATGCTGGATTTACCCACGGTTGTCTTTGTTTGGCCGCCTCGGGACCAAACCATGCCAACCGTGGGTAAATCCAGCATTACCCACACCCAGGCGTGGGTTATTGCTATAACATATACTCAACCTACTGATATTGCCAATATCCTGGCAGATAGATTCAGTGCAAACTTCACCCCCTCTCACCTCCAAAAGGGCTCACAACAATACCAGAAAAGTGTAGTGTCCCAAAAATCACAGACGCCACAGGAGAAAACAGCCCTTTCAAAAGCCAAAAACACAGCATCAATGGGACCAGATGGTGTCTCAGGCTGCATCTTGCACGAACTACAGAACAAACTAACCCCCCACCTAAACATGATGTTCAACCTCAGCCTCTCCACAGGCTACATGCCCTTAGAATGGTGCACAGCAACGGTTATTCCTCTCCACAAAGGAGGGGCCACAACTGACCCTGGTAACTATCGCCTCATAAGCCTGACTAGCCTGGTCTGCAAGGCTATATCATCATGGAACTCATTAACAAAGACATTGGGAACCTCCAAACACTTGAACTGACCCAGTTCAGCTTTGTTAAGGGCAGATCATGCCTATTAAACCTGGTGGACTTCTTTGAGACAGTCACCAAGGCCATAGATGAGGGAAAGGTGGTTCACACAGCCTACCTTGACCTCACCAAGGCTTTTGACACCATTCCTTACTTGGGTATTACAGAAAAACTCACCAGCCTGAACATAAACCCCTATTTCATGAGATGGGTTGCCAACTGGCTTACAGACAGAACTCACACTGTAAGAATAGCGGGATCCAGGTCTGACTCTTAACCAGTCACAAGAAGTGTCCCACAAGGCTCAGTCCTGGGACCCCTACTGTTCAGAATATACTTCTCAGAAGTACAGGCAAACACAGGAGGGCTATGGCTAACCATGTTTGCAGATGACTGCAAACTGGGAACCATAATTGAATCTCCGGTTGACACGGACATCCTCCAAAAGGGCCTTACTGAGACGGACACCTGGTGTCAAAGTCATGGCCTCAAGCTAAATGCCAAAAAATGCATAGTCACCCCGTTTGGGAAAAACAAAACACCCATGAATTACCACATAGCTGGCAGCTCCCTTAATACAGAAGAGGTAATAAGAGATCTGGGGACCCGGGTAGATAGTAATCTCTCCTTTGACAATCATATTGCCATAGTAGTTAGGAAATCCTTTTATCTGGCCCATCTAATTACTACAGGGTTCACATCTAGAAATAAAGAGGTTATAGTGCCCCTCTACTCTTCACTCATTAGACCCATCATAGTGTACAATGCCCCATTTGAGATGTACCTCACAAGCCACTTCCAACAGCTGGAAAGACCACAAAAGTACCTCACTAAGAGGATTACTGGTCTCAAACATATGTCCTATGCAGCCCGACTGAAAAAACTCCGGCTGTACTTAGTGGCATATTGCTTACTCAGAGGTGATCTCTGCCTGACTTACAAAGCCATGTCCAACTTAGAATTGATGGACATGCTCCACCTAAAGAAATCCAAGGCACTGTGAGCCACGCATTCTAGTGAGCTAAACCTCGGCACAACAATAAATAGAAAATGCTGGAGAGATAGATTCCTGTCACAGAGACTCCCCATGCTTTGGAACAAAATTCCAAATGACATCAGGCAGAGATCCTCACTAACACTCTTCAAGAGAAACCTTGATGAGTGGATGGATAACAGAAAATACACCCCTGGGATCACTTCATTGGCTCTGCTTGACAGAGGATCAGTTAATTAATCAATGGGGTGGTGAAAGCCGACACATTCTGGCTAGGCTTATAAATGCCCTCTGGCAGATAGCCTAGTACCTACCTATGAACCTATGAACCTATGAAGTCTCTGGTGGGTGGCATGGGAAGCTACCATCTTATGCTTTAACAGTAAGGTGCTAATGGACATGGGGGAGTTAGCAGGCTTTGCTGTTACCAGACATAAGGGCACCATTAACCTTTTACTTCACAGATGCAGGATGGGGAGGGAGATTTTATTAGATGTTGATAACAGTTACTGGATATTGGTTTGAGTCTGACAATGCATGACTATGTATGGAGGATTGAGGTCAGAAGACAGTGATTGGTTTTGAGTTTTACTTCTTCCTCTTTACAGGAGTGTTTAATTTAGCAACTTTATGAGTTGTCAGAGCAGTATTTAAGGTTTTTTTTATGGTGTGGCTAGAAGTTGGGTCTAAAAAGTTGAGATTGTGTTTTATTTTACCCTCAGTATATGGTGCATTCAGAACTAAATGAAGTGAGGATTGCTCAAGTCAGTTAACATTAACTAAAATGTCCATATCTTCAGTTGTCATTTATCATTCAACAACCATTCTTCTAAAAATGTTAGTTATTGAACCATATATAGGCTGCATGCAGTACGGATGATTATGCAAACATGGTGATTTTCTTATTTTCTTATAGAGAAAGGGAAATGGCACTACTAATTCCTGAACATTATATCTGCATAATCCCCCCTTTTGACAGTGAGATTAGCAGGTGGCAACGGGTTTTGTAAATGAAGTGTTGTGGAGGAGTGTCATGTGGCTGGCAGCTGGCCACTGACTGGAATCCCTTTCTTATAAAGTTGGTTGCACTTTTGTCAGGTCAGCAGTCTTTTGGGCTGTATTCTTTACCCAGATTCGTGCCTAAGAGGTTACGAGTTAAATTTTGGGGGGGCTAGGGAAGATTTTAACTAATTATTTAGGCCCTCCTTTGAACCTTAGGGTTATCATATCTGACAATATAAGTTAACCTAGATGTTAAAGGAGGGGTCACAGTGTTAAGTTTGATGCATACACACAAGGCATAGGGTTTGAAGCTGATCTTTGTTCACTTTTTGGAAAGGCAAGGTGCTTAACTTATTTCCTCTTGCAGATTTCGAGGTATGGAAATGGAGCAGGCATCGGTTGGTGACCTGAAGGAAGGTGGTTCAAAAGGTGATCAAGACTGTTTCAATGGATGTCCCAGTTGTTCAGGTGGTGCACAGAGGTTACAGATACGGGAGCACAGAATGAACAATAGACAGTGCCCTGACAGAAATAGAATTGAAAGGTAATGGATTCTGCTTGTGTGGATGTTGTGATTGTTGGAACGGTGCACAGTGAGATTGCAGGTAATCTGTCTGTGCGGGTCATTAGGGCACATCCGAGTTGGAGTAATTTGAAGTGGTGTAGGGTTAAGTTGAAGTGGAGGTAGGTTGGGACACAGGAATGCTGGACTGGGTATTGTTTGATGAGTATGGTGTTTTCCACAGGTGGGGTGGAGCACAACAACCATAGGATCATAGAAGGCAATGAGGTTAATGGTTCTAGGGCCTGGTGAGTAGCCAAGCCCAGTGGTTTCCACATGCTGCTCTAATTCTCTTTCAAGAAGGGCATGGGTGGGACCTTTGAGGCTGACTTTACAGTAACCAGCCAGTTGTTTCATAGAGGGCTAAGGAAGTGTTTGATATGAAGTGGGAGTTGTTTCAAACGTGGTATTTTCTTGGGGGGGGTAAACCCTTTAAGCAAGTTTCATTTATGTTGTATATCAGATAAGGTTTTAGAGTGAGTAGTGCATGTACCATTTAATTTCTGATGTGGGTTGGTAGGTGTGTAGTACAGGTATGACTTTTATGGGAAGATAAGGTTTTGCTGGAGCATTATGGGTATGTGGATGTTTTGAAGCCATAGTTGCAGCTAGATTTTTGTTGATAAGCAGAAGTCAGCAGGTTTATGCTAGGCATTGTTTGGGATTCCTTGCAGATGTAGGACAATTTTACTTACCAGACATGAAGGTCCCAAAGGGAAGCCAGGGCCAAGCCACTGATTAAGGATGTTCTCAGCTGTGTGGGTCACTGAAGTGCATGTTGGTCAATATAATTAGGCTGCTATGGGTAGGGGTTAATAAGTAAGGTTAACAATAGTGTTATAGCTATGAAATTTAAGGGGATGGCACTTGGGGCAGATGGCTAGGGCTGGTCATGGGGATTTAGCTTTCTTTATGAATGTTGTGAGAGATGTTTAGTTTGCGGGCCTAATTTAAGGGGTGGTTAGTGGCTTGTTGGACGCTAGGATGGAAGGATAATGGGGATGTTGGATATTAGGTGTTTTAATCAGGAATAGCTTTAGGGGAGTTGGTGGGGATTAGGGTTCATATGACAGTTGTATGGGCCATGTTTGATGATGTGAGTCAGGTTGCATTAAGGTTTAAAGGTCGGTACAGGAGTTGGGGCTCCTCTTATTAGTAAAGTATATAGTAGGGCATTGCTAGTTTGGTCGAATGGGCTTTACAGTGGTCTGTTGGGAGGAGTTCAAAGGGGAAGTGTTATTTGTCAAGAGTGGGAGCAAGGTAAGGCAGTTCATTTGGTAAAGGAGGATGTTGCTGTGAGTACAGCAGTTGTACGGGTGTCAGGGCCAACAGAACATACTAATTGCAGCTCATTTCATATTCTTTGGGAAAAAAAGGGATGTAGTTGAGCAAGATAGCATGCAGCATGGCTTGCCTTATTTTGATGGCTTTGGGTTTGGTGTTTTGGTGGCCTGGCTTGGGTTTACTGTTAGTGGTTCATTTGAAGTCATATTGATAAAAGGTCATGATAGTGGTTTGTGTCTTATTGCATATAACGGGTATTTGGAGTGTTGGCAATATTGCTATTGAATGGAATTTTTGAACAGAGAATTCATGTGGTTATTATATTCATTGGGGAGTTAAATGGGCAGCAATCTGATGTAAGGGTATGCAGCTGCCTCTGCATGTCTCAAGTGAAGAGATCTAATTTGGTTATTATATTCATTGGGCATAAAATGGGATTGCAGTGGGGCATGATAGTATGCAATTGCCTTTTTGTGGTTTTAAGTGGCAGAGGGTTTAGTGTTTGGTTGTCCAGCTGGCTGGTAATATCCTTGGAATCATTGCAAGGCTTCCATTGGCCATGGATTGTTTAGCTCATGCACAGTGGTTATGCTATGTTATGAGGTTATGGCTTGTTACTTTAGCATTAGAGAGGGATCAGTGGTTTGCTTTCAGCTGTTTAGGCAACTGGCTATAGTCATTTGTTATGTGATAGGGTTTTAGGAGGTGATGACTCGGATCCAGCTTGGTTAGAGAGGATGGGGTACACCGAATGATGTTCAGCCTAATGCCTTAATGGTGGTTAGGTTGCTGGGAGTTTGGTCGGAGAGAGGGGGAAACAGTCTGGTCAGGCTGGTGGGCGGAGAAGAGGGGCAGGCTTGCCCTCTTCTGTTCCCCTTTCAGTGTTGGATGTTCAGTAAGTTGGGAAAGGAAAGTGAGCAGTTGCTCTGCTTGATAAGTAAATAAGGAAGCGGATGTAAGCTGCTTATTTGGTTGGAGGTGTAATTCAATAAATAGTAACTGAAGTGAGTGGAGGTACGCTGGACATTGCTTACTGATCAGGATGAGCGGGGTCACGCTGTCCTATGTTAATGTGACATGGATGTCATCTTCACCTAGATTATGTTTTTGGTTGAAATTAATAAATATTGGTTAACAATCATGTTTATGGAAGATTAATAAAGGTTGTCAAATGTCATTCGGTGTGATGTGTTTATTGAAGGAGACCGGGACAATAAACAAATTACATATTTCTTGAATAGCACATTAAAACAACAATGCCAAAAGAGAACACATTATCTCCTGACATTTCATGCTGTAAGGACAGGTTGAATAGATGCATGATCATTCAAACCTAGTCCTTGATGTGCCCTTAGTCTCAAGATCCATTTCAATTGATCTCTTTTTGTAATATTAACAAGATCACCTTTCCTAATATTTTCATGTATAAATTCTAAAGCTAAAAACTTAAACTCATGTCCATTCCCTCTTTCATTCATATGTTTAGCAAACACTCTGTAATTCATAACTTTATGAGCACAGTACAAATGATCTCTTATTCTCTCTCGTAGGCGTCTGTTGATCTTACCTATGTAAAATGACCTACATGACATACAGCAAACTAGATATTCTAAATTTCTCATATTGTAATCAGCTCCTGCTTCCACTATAAACTCCCTTTCACATTGGAGATGGATAAATGTGAGAGATTCATCTATAATCATGCAAAATGAGCATGTATTACATTTGCATGTACCCTGCATCTTACTATAATTATCATTCTCTCGTTCACCTCTAGGGTAACAAAGTCTGTGTCATAAAGATATCTTATTCCTATATGCAAACTTGGGTCTCGGGCCAATTAACCTTGCCATATCTTCGTCTCTCTGCAAGATATTCCAGTGTTTGTTTATGATCTTCCTTAATCCATGATCATCACTGGAGTATGGTAAACTAAAGAATATACTCCAGTGTGGATCATTAATTTGCTTATGGAGCAGTATTGGAGAGAAAAAATAAGGTTTCCCCAGAGTATCCCTAACATTCCTAACTAATTCCTGTGTTTCTCGTATTTCATACTCTCTATAACCGCTATTCAAAAATTCTCATTTAATCTGAACTAATCCTTTCTCAAAGTCTTCAGCTTCCCAAGAGAGCCAGCTAGTTCTAAGAGTCTGCCCTCTTAGCACATTACGAAATACATGCTGAGGGTGCATGCTGATGCGATATAAATATGTAGGATGAAAGCATTCTTTCCTGTGTAGCCTAGTATAAAAGCTACCCTCACCATCACTTAATATCTGAATGTCTAAAAACTTGATTATATTGGTCGAGTATTTCAGTGTAAATGTAAGCAAGGTGCTACTTCTGGTCAACTTTTCTACAAACATCCGAAGTTGAACTTCATCATCTGCCCAAAGTAAAAATAAATCATCTCCAAAATGGCAGTAGAAATATACTGATGCCCTATGTGTTGCAGACCCAAGTATAAACTCCTTCTCCTAATCCAGCATGACCAAATTGGCATAGCTATTGGCACAAGATGTGGCCATAGCTATAGAATAGTTCTGAATATAATAAACTCCATCAAATGTGAATACATTGTATTTTAACACCACTTCCAGCAAGAAGCAAAGGAATTCAATATGCCTGATATCATAAGTGCTCATATGGGTCAATACCATTTTGACCATCTCTATTCCTTCAAGATTAAAGATGATGGCAAACAAAGAAGTTACATCAAGTGTAACAAGGTATTGAGTGTTGATTGACAAATCATAAAAATCCTGTAGGAACTGCTTACTATCTCTTAATACTGAAGTACATTGTTCAAGCATTGGTCTTAATTGTTTTTCTGTGTAAATACATATTGGTTCCATGAGCCACCCACTCCCAGCTACTATTGGTCTAAAGGGAGGGTGTAATGGACCTTTGTGAACTTTCGGTAGACGATTAAATGCTGGTATAAGTGGATTCTCCACTACAAAATATTGAAAAAGTTCCTTAGTCAGTAACCCATTGTTCATTCATTCAGTTAAAGATCTCACAATATCTCTCTCTAATCTCTCTACAGGATTAATGTCAATAGAGCTATATGTGTGCATATCTTGCAATATCCCCTTAATGGTATCAAAATAATAGGCTCTGTACATAGCCACGATAAAGCCTCCTTTATCTGGTGACCTAATGACAATACTATTATCTTGTTTTAGGGCTATGAGTACAGACATTTCTTCTAATGTGAGATTCTCAAAACCCTTTCTCCTATGACTATTACTCAAAAAACTATAAATCTCATCTTCACATAGTCGAATAAAAACTTCGAACACAGGGTGGTGTTATGGAATATATGCACTAGGCTTTTTACAAAAAGAAACCTCATGATTAGAATCCATATTGTCAAACATCAATTTCAAAGTAACATTTCTAGCAAATAACCTCAGGTCCACAAGAGTATTGGATAAGTTCGCAGGTTGATCCAGTATAAACGAAAAATCTCTACTGAGTAAATCAATCTCAGTGTCTAGTAGCTGCTTAGCAGAAATGTTCCAAACAAGATTCAGTTGACCTGCTTCCACATCTTTTTTAAGGTTCGAACATTCCCTTCCTAAGACAAATGTTTCCTTTTGATCTTTCCACGATTCTCTGGTGCCTCAATGAAACATTTCCTGTTTGTTCAGAAGGGTAAGGGTAGATTGGAAAAAACCTGTTCAGAAATCATAGGTATCACCTTCCTGGGGCACAAGATGTACCCACAGCTATGGCAGTGGTCTGAATATAATAATCTCCATCAAATCTGAAGACATTATATTCTAACACCACTTCCAGCATGAAGCAAAGGAATTCAATATGTCTGATATCATAAGTGCTCAATATGTCTGATATCAAAAGTACTTATATGGGTCAATACCCTTTTGATCATCTCTATTCCTTCAAGGTTAGGGATGTCAGTAAACAAAGATGTTACATCATATGTAACAAGATATTGAGAATTGATTGACAAATCATCATTAATACACAAATAAAAATCCTGTAGAAACTGCTTAATATCTCTTCATACTGAAATGCATTGTTCAAGTATTGATCTCAGTTGTTTTTCTATGTAAATGGATACTGGCTGCATGAGCCACCTGCTCCAAGCTACTATTCGTCTAAAGGGAGGGTGTAAGGGATCTTTGTGAACTTTCGGTAGACCATTAAATGCTGGTATAAGTGGATTCTCCACTACAAAATATTGAAAAAGTTCCTTAGTCATTAGCCCATTGTTCATGCATTCAGTTAAAGATGTCCCAAGATCTCTCTCTAATTTCTGTAACATTCATGTCAATAGACCTATATGTGTGCGTATCTTGCAATATCCCTTTAATGGTATTAAAATAGTAGGGTCTGTCCATAACCATGATAGAGCCTCCTTTATCAGCTGGCCTAATGACAATACTATTATCTTGTGATAGGGCTATAGAGCTAAGAGTGCAAACCTTTCTTCTAATATGAGATTCTCAAAACCCTTTCTCCTATGATTATTACTCAAAAAAATATAAATCTCATCTTCATATAGTCGAATAAAAACTTCCAACACAGATTAGTGTTGTGGAATTTATGCACTAGGCTTTCTACAAAAATAAACCTCATGATTAGAATCCACATTGTCAAACATCAATTTCAAAGTAACATTTCTAGCAAATAGCCTCAGGTCCACAAGAGTATCAGATAAGTCTGCAGGTTGAGCCGGTATAAACGAAAGACCTCTATTAAGTAAATCAATCTCAGTGTCTGTTAGCTGCTTTGCAGAAATGTACCAAACAAGATTCAGTCAGAGCTTCATAGGTGTTTACTAGGCTAATGACCACAAGGGCTTTTTTAAGCCTAGCCATGCATCTCAGATCTCTGACAAGTAATTATACCCTTGATAAGTGTAAGCATGGGCTTGGGAGATAAATCATTTACAGGTTACTTGTTTGCATCAGAGACATAGGTGCCAAACCAGGGATGAATTTCCAATTTCCCATCCAATTGTCCAAGTTGCACTTGATTAAGGTCAACCTGCTTCCACATCTTTTTTATTTATTTATTTTATTTATTTATTTATTGCAGTTGGTTTACCAGGATAGTCCATTGGGCCTTGAAGAACCCATTTTCAATGGAGTCCTGGGGAGAAAAGCTCCAAAACAGAAAATAGATATACATTAACATGTGATAGTAATTTCTAAATACATTGAAGTAGCAAAACATAATGTCATCATAATTTAGACAGTAAAAGCATTGGTACAAGCAATTGAAGGAACATAATGCAAAAACATAAATGCAGATTAATGAACACACATAGAAGGTGAATAAGGTAGATTATGGTATTTAAGGGATTTAGTAGAGTTGGTTATGAGGGGTGGGAGCAAGAGCATTCCCATTGAGATGCTAGATGTAAGAAAAGTGACTTCTTGAAGGTAGAGTGGTTAGAGGTAATGCGGATGTTAGGTGGTAGAGAGTTCCAGAGGTGAGCGAGGCTGAAGGAAAGGAGGTTCTTGCCTGGGGGATGAGTGGGTTTGTGCACTTCTAGTAAATTTTGATTATTAGACCTTAGCACTCTATTTGGTAGGTGCATTTTAAGGGCAGAAGCAAGGGAGGGACACTTGGAGGGGTTTAGGATCAGCTTATGGGCTAGAGTTAGTTGAGTGTAAGTAAGATAGTTGGGAAGTTCTAACCATTTTAGTTTATGGAGGGAGAGACAATGGTGAGTGGAAGACCTTTGAGCGGTGGCGAATTTAGCAATTTTATTATAGCATGAAGTGAGCTGTTTTTTTAATGAGGACTGAAGATTAGTAAGTAGTGGGGCACCATATAGAAGGGAGGGGATAAGAAAGGAAGTAGCTAGAGTGGTTCTAGTGGTGGATGTAAGGTAGTCCTTTTGTCTATACAGCATGCCAATTTTTTGATGTGATTTTTGATGTTTTTTTGTAGGTGGGAATTGAATTTTAGTTGGTTGTCGATCTGAACCCCGAGTAGTTTGGTGTCTGATACTATTTCGAGAGGTAAGTTATTTTGACTGGTAATTAAGAATGAGTTCATGTTGGGGGGAGTGAGTTTTGAGGGGGTAAATAACATTAATTTGGTTTTGGTGGCATTAAGAGCTAGATGATTGCTAAGCATCCATTGCTCTGTGGAAGAAAAGGAGTCTTGAGTAAGTTTTTGTAGAGTGGGGATAGAAGAGGCAGAGCAGATGATAGTAGAATCATCAGCATATTGGATGATGCTGGAGAAAGGGATAGCTTTGTGGAAGTCATTAATAAAGATATTGAAGAGTAGAGGACCCAGTATAGAGCCTTGTGGAACTCCGGTAGGGGTAGTTAGGAAGGAGGAAGTTGCTTTTTTCCACTTTACAGCTTGATTTCTGTTGGAAAGATAGCTAGAGAACCAGTTCAAAGAGGAGGAGGATAGGTAGAGTTTGGAGAGTTTAGTTAAGAGCAGGGTGTGAGAGATAGTATCGAAAGCTTTAGAAAGATCAAGGAGTATGGTGGAAACGATTTGTCCTGAGTCACGGGCTTTATTGATGATTTCAAGGAAGGAGAGAAGGGCAGTCATGGTGCTGTGATTAGGTCTGAAACCGTGTTGTGTGGGGTGATAAGATTGTTGTCTAGGAGATGAGGGAGGAGTTGGAGTTGTACACATTTTTCAAGGATTTTGCAATGGGGACAGGATGGCTATGGGACGGAAATTAGTAATGCTGTTATTGTTACCACCTTTGTGTAATGGTATGATATATGCTTGTTTCCAGATTTGGGGAACTGAGCCTTCTTGAAGGGAGTGGTTAATTAAGATGCTGATGGGGTAGGCAAGACTTTCCGCAGTGATGCCAAGAAAGTAAGAAGGGATATTATCAGGAGCATTGGTACATGGTTTCAATTTCTGAAGGAGTTTCTTAATGGTAGCAGTAGGAATGGGATTTAAAGTGAAGAGAGTGCAGTCATGGGGTGTTGAATTTTGGGGTGGTATAGATGAGGATGGAATTTGTGTAGAAAGGGGTATAGTGGGATTAGTGGGTGTAGAGTAGGGTGTGGATGAAGAGATACTGGGGGTAGGTGTAGGGTGTTAGATGAAGGGGAAGAAATAGAGAAAGAGGAGGTTAGTTTGGAAATAGAGTCAATAAAGAAGGAATTGAATTGGGTAGCTAAATCTAGTTCTGGAGCATTTGGATCTGGGTGTGGAGTATCTGGTTTACTGGGGTGGAGGAGAGTGGAGATTCCTTTCCAGAATTTTTGAGGGTTGTTTTTGTTTTGGTTTTGGAGTGTAGAGTAGTAATTTTGTCTATCAGAAGAGATGTGTTTCTTAACTTTATTGCGGAGCATTTTGTATTCGTTAAGGAGTGGGGTTGCCTTATGTTTTTGGTAGCGTGCCCATGCTTTGTCTCTTTGTCTCATGGTAGAAAGAGTAGTTTTAGATAGCCAAGGGGCTGTTTTAGTTTTTATTCTTTTAGTCCGTAGGGGAGCTTGGGAATCAAGTACTTTTAAGAATGTTGAGTTAAAATATGAGACAGCATTGTCTAGAGGTAGAGTTTTTAGACAGGTCCAATTTACTGCTTTTAGTGAGTTTGAAAAGGTTGTTGGGTTGAACTTTTTTCGGTCACGGATAGTAATGATGTTGTGGGTCCGTTGAAGGATAGTGGGAAGTCGGTGTGTAAAGGTGGGTAGGTGGTCACCTAGAGGGTCGGGAAGGATGCCACTGTTGGTGAAATAGTGGGGATGAGAGACTAGAATCCAGTCCAATATGCTCCCATTTGAGGGGGTTTTGGCAGGGTGAGTGGGCAAGTTGATTAGTTGAGAGAAATTGTAGAGGTTGATATTGGTGGTGTTTGCAGGAGCCTGGATAAGGGCCCAGTTAATATTTACATCTCCAAGGATTATGGTTTCATTACTAATGTTACTGGAAAGCCAACAGAGTATAAGTTCAAGTGTAGAGATATTATCCCCTGGTGGGATATAGAGGGAAGCTATATATATGTGCTTGTGATTATTGATCTGTAATAGAGTAAGGAGAAGTTCAGCGTTGTTAAATTGTGGGATAGGTTTGTTGTAGGGTGTAACTACTAGGGAGGAGGAATATATGAGAGCTACTCCTCTGCCTTTTTTGAGAGGTCTATACTTTCTTATGATGGAGTAGTTAGGGGGAATAATTTCAGAGTCCTTAATATGAGGCTTTAGCCAGGTTTCAGAGATAGTCAAGATGTCAGGTTTATTGTGTATTAGCCAAGCATGAAGGTTTGGGACTTTGTTAATGATACTTTGTGGATTTAAGGAAGTGAATAATAAGGATTTAGTAGTGGTGGATATAGTGGCAGGGCCTGGGTTGGGATGGATGTCACCTGATAAGAGAGTACCAATCAGGTGGGGTATATAATAGTTTAGGTGGATAGATAGCAAGGTTGTGAGATTGGGTTTTGTGGTAAAATGGAGGGTTTTATTGGTAGTTATGGGAATGGATATTGTGTGATGGGAGATAAGTTTATATCGATAAAAAAGGAGGTTGTCTGAGGGGTATAAATAGGGGGAAATAAGTGAGTATGGTTGTAACTGAGGTGAGTTGTGGTGGTTAGTTATGTGAAAGGATTTGAAGGTGAAGGAGGTAGTGGGCTGAGAGAGATAGTGGAGATAGGATAAGGAGAAGAGAAGTAGTAGTGAAAGGGAGATGAAGGAGTATTTAGAGAGCATGATATGGAAGAGTAACAGTAGAGCAGTAATGGAAATGGTATAGTATGTTATATAGGAGATAGTTATGTATAGAGAAAGTGAAAGTTATTTTAGAAGTAGGGAGAGTAGTATTAGTTATAGAGGGGTGTGGTCTAGAGGAGAGAATGGAGTATGGTTTGTTAATAGGTTGAAGTGGGGGGTGGAGTGACAGTTGGTTTTGGCGGGAAAAAGGGAAGGTATGGTAGGAGGAATGAACATTCCCTTCCTGAGATGAATGTTTCCTTTTGATCTTTCCATGATTCTCCAGTGCCTCGATGAAACATTTCCTGTTCATTCAGAAGGGTAAAGGTAGATTGAAAAAAAACTGTTCAGAATTCACAGGTATCACCTTCCTATGAACAACAGGTTCAGTTTCAGTTTTCCTGAAAAGAATTAAAGGAACAGTGCCTAACACATCCTTTTCATCAGGAGTGTCATACATTGATGCAATACTGGAAGGAAGTAAAACAACCCCTTTATCATAAGGTGCTAGTGCTAAGTTAGAAATAAGGGTGTCTCTCGCAAGGTGAGAAAGGGTTGATGGCTTCTTTCTCTCATCTGGAACTAAAATTTTATTGGCAGAAGAAGGCACCTTTGACTCTGTATTGTTTGCTAAAGTAACAGTCTCCTGTCTTACTTGTTTCCCTTTAGGCCAGGTGAAAACATGGCTGTTCTCAAAATCTCTCATGTCTCTCTGCAACTTTTTCTTTTTCTGTTGTAATAGCTTCCGTTCATATACACAAACTTGGTTGATTACCTCACTAATTCTGACAGCAACCAAATTATTACAATGCTTTTTGTAAATATCCTGTAAATGCTGTATGTTCTGTGTCTAATTTTCGACGATTCCCATGGCATAAGAGCCTTTTCAGATTCTTCCTATTCTTAAAGGAAAAAGTGAGTGTCTCCCCTACAATGCTCCTGAGGTTCTCATATGAAGTCAAAACAGACCAGTTCTTTTTTATGGTCTCTAGTATAAATGCATTGTCACTGCTATATGTAAATGGGAATCGTTGAAACTTGGACACAGAACATTCACCCACAAATAAAGTAGGCACCTATAAATGTGGATTTTGTAAAGCATGTCAAATATTAAAATGGATAATTTATTTATACATCCAACATCTAAGAAGGAATACAGGAGCAAAAATTTAATTTATATTGTTCAGTGCCAATGCTGCCCAGCCTTCTGCGTGGGGAAAACAAATAGAATGTTCAAGGAGCGTATCCTGAGATGCTGTCAGGACATTAAAAATCAAGTAAATATGAATGCTCTCTTTGGTCATATTAAAGTTAATGGAGACCACACTTTTAAATTTATGGTGGTAAGCAGGCTAGTAGAAATAATACAAGGAGGGAATCTGGCCAACTATACCGAAACTGAGAAAACAAAATGGATTATGAACTTTAGAGAAGACCAGAAACCTGGACTGAATGAAATTGTACCGCTCAAATCCATCTTGAAAGGAAGAGCTCTAAAGAAATAATGCACATGCATTAATCCTGTGTTATTTCACTTTAAAAACTCCAAGCTTTTAGCTAACACTAAGTAAATAGAACATGCACTCTGAATGAGATGTGTGTCCATACACCAAAACTTTATTGGCTGATTGAATGAATGAGCTACAGAAAGCTATTTTTAAATGAAAGGAAGCTGCTTTTTTCTTTAGGATTTGATAAAGGTTCAACAACCAATAGCACTTATCCAGACAGCAGCAGCAGGATTACATTTTATTTTATTAATAAAGGAATTGATTTTAACAATTTCAACCATTTTACTTCAGCTTGGGTGGCATCAGCAGGTTTGCTTTCTACATTTCCTTGGTTTCCACACGTACTGCCTTTGGTGCTGAGCTCAGTGGATCTTTTTGTTTCTGTTGTTTTTCTTGTCACTGAGCACTCCACACCTAGCTTTTACACTTTGAAACAAGCTGAGTTTTTATTTTTTAAAATAAGCTGAGTGCTAGTGCCATGTAGATACCAACAAAGAGGATTATGAATAACTGCTTGACTAACATAAGCAATCCATTGCTTAACTTGAATTTAGAGAATGGGAATATTAATACGTTGAAAAATATGCTTGACTCACAGAAGTTTGAAAATATTTTTAAATATGTTGAGAACACTGTATATAGACTGAAGCTTCTGCAGTGGCAGCATTTTCACATGGAGGCCTGCCTTCACCATCAGGTCATACCAAGGGGATTGCGAGTAAGGTGAATGCTAACATATGGCAACACCTATCCAGACTTATTAGCCAAATGGCAAAAAATAAATATTGAAACCAGCTTCAACTATATGAAACTGATGATTGAGTTCTTTAAGCAGCAAGAGGATGAAACAGCTCGGCTATTAGATACCAAACAAAAAGAACTTGAATTAATGGAACTCTCAGACAATGACTTGGTGAGATTGGGAGAGCTACAAGACAAGCTAGAGGTTTATGATACCAAATTGAAAACTGTCAAAAGTGCGAAATTAGCAAGAGATTTTAATGACCTCAGGAAGGGTCAATTGTTTGAATGGCCAAGGGAACAGAAAGGCTTATTCTCAGCAACAAACAGACAAAGGTAGACATTAACAGCCAGCAAGGGAACAACCTTCTGAACCAATTAATGAAATAAGGCAAACAACTGGAGTAATAGTGGAGGCTGAAGTGTATGACAACAGAATCATGAACAGCAATAAGAAACAGTTAGCCAGAAGGAATGAATGTGTTCAGGAGTTAGATGAAGGGGTTACAGAAGCTCCAGATCATGAAACACACATGCATCTAAGAGATAAGGCATCTATTAATAATGTTATTGAATCTACAGTATCTAATTCGTCAGAACAAAGTAATGGAACTAGGCCTAAGGAAGGAACAGTGAATTTACTTTTACAACATCCACTCCCTTTTTTATTACAAGGGAAGAAAGCACAACAGTCATGCTCAATAAGCAGAGACAGGAAAAAGAGAAAAGTATAAAGACGGAAAATGTAGATTCATTGGCATTAAATATATCTGGACATGAACTGAGTAGGAATGAAATGAACATTTTAAGGAGAGGGTTAAGTTTTATACCCTCCTTACGATCACCCTTGAGTGAATTCATGACAGACATAAGGTGTTTTGGAAGGAATCTGACACTAAGGAATATTTTTGGCAATACTGAGACACAAGAACATGAAAATAAAATCATAGTCAAAAGACAAAGCACCTTTGTTCCATTAAGCCATCCCACTATAGATGTTTTCATGCGGCTTTGTGAAAAAGAGGTAGAACAATATAGATTGAAAGAAAAAGGACAACATTTCTATAATCTAAGTTATCAAGAAAGGCTAGCATTGAATGAACTTCAAAGAAGGAGGGACATAGTGGCGAAAGCAGCAGATAAAGGAGGAGTGGTAATTGTGATGGATTCAGTAAGATATGACAACAAGATGAAGGAAATGCTAAGTGATATAGCAATCTATCAAAGAATATCAAAGCAGGATTTCAATAAAATAATAGTGAATGTGAATGATGGCATCTATGAAAAGTTAATGAATAGAACTATCACAAAATAATTGTATGATTATTTTTACACACAGCATCAGAAGATACCCAACATCAATGGATTACCCAAGGTCCACAAGAATTTGATGGATCCACCTTTAAGGCCAATTGTCAATGGAGAAGGATGGGTGACTGAACCCATTTCTATATATGTGGAAGAAGAATTGAAGAGATTACTACCACATGCAAGAACAGTTGTGAAAGATTCTGACGTTTTTTTAAAATGTCTTTATGAAATTACAACAATGAGGAAAACCTACAAAGGTATCATAATGGCAACTCTGGATGTGAATAGCCTGTTTACATCAATACCAAATGAATATGGAATAGAAGCAGTTAGACAATTTGGACTTAAATATAAGACCAATGATAATATAAACGTGATATGTTGTCTTCTAGATGAAATATTGTCTAACAACATCTTCGTGTATGGGAATGAATATTATTGGCAGAAATCTGGAGTGGCCATGGAAACCCCATGCGCCAACAGTTATGCCAACATAGTGTTGGCACAATGGGAGGAAGAATGGTACTTGGATACCCTCAATAGCTGGAATAATGTATATAAATGTTTTGTTGATGACATCTTTATTTTATGGGAAGGCGATGAACACTCTCTCAGAAGTTTTGAGTCTTTCCTGGGTAACACCACATCTTTTTTAAGATTTGAATTGAATTTTTCTGATACTACCATCAATTTTCTTGATATCCAACTGACATAGTATTGTGTATATGGGATAGATACGTCTATGCACAGGAAGACAACATGGCATAATCGCATGCTCCATAGGACTAGTATGCACCCAAAGTATATTTTTAAAAATATAGTGGAGAATCAAGTGACCGTATATCAAAACTATGCACTAAAGATGAAGTTTTTGAAAAAGAAAAGGAAAGGCTTATTGATAACTTTATGGAAAGAGGATATAATAAAGATGAAGTCATAAAAGGCATGAATAGAACATCAGACTTACGAACTGGCAAAGCAAGACTGTATTTTTCCCATTGGTTGAGTAAGGAAGAAGATGAGAAGAATAAGAAGGAAAACAAGATGAGATCTTGTCTTACATACAGCAGTGACAATGCATTCATACTAGAGACCATATAAAAGAACTGGTCTGTTTGACTTCAGATGAGAACCTTAGGAGCATTGTAGGGGAGACACCCAGTTTTTCCTTTAAGAATAGGAAGAATCTGAAAAGGCTCCTATGCCATGGGAATCGTCGGAAATTGGACACAGCACATTCACCCACGAATAAATGTGGATTTTGTAAAGCATGTCAACATATTAAAATGGATAATTTATTTATACATCCAACATCTAAGAAGGAATACAGGTTCAAAGGGTTTGCGAATTGCAGGAGCAAAAATGTGATTTATATTGTTCAGTGCCAATGCTGCCAAGCCTTCTATGTGGGGAAAACAAATAGAATGTTCAAGGAACATATCCTGAGACACTGTCAGGATATTAGAAATCAAGTAAATACAAATGCTCTTTTTGGTCATATTAAAGTTAATGGAGACCACACTTTTAAATTTATGGTCATAAGCAGGCTAGTAGAAACAATACAAAGAGGGGATCTGGCCAACTATACTGAAACTGAGAAAACAAAATGGATTATGTACCTTAGAATGGACCAGAAACCTGGACTGAATGAAATTGTACTGCTCAAACCCATCTTGAAAGGAAGGGCTCTAAAGAAATAATGCACATGCATTAATCCTGTGTTATTTCACTTTAAAAACTCCAAGCTTTTAGCTAACACTAAGTAAATCGAACATGCACTCTAAATGAGAGGTGTGTCCATACACTAAAACGTTATTGGTTGATTGAATGAATGAGCTGGAGGAAGCTCTTTTTAAATGAAAGGAAGCTGCTTTTTTCTTTAGGATTTGATAAAGGTTCAACAACTGAAAGTGCTTATCCAGACAACAGCAGCAGGATGAAGTTTTATTTTGTTAATAAAGGAACTGATTTTAACAGCTGCTATATACTGGTGGGTAGAGAATACTCAGGCTTGAACTCTGTACTGTTGGGTGTAGGTGGCAATGGCCTGAATTTCCTACCCACCACCATTTGTAAAAAGTTTGCAGATTTTTGCCTAATATTTGTTCTGTTCCTCATAAAATCTGTGGTTTCTGTATGTTTGTTTTTCCTTACAAAGTTAGTAGTGCAGTGGTGCACTGGTAGCATTGTTGCCTAACACCTACATGTTCTCTGGTTTGATTCTTGGCTGGGGTACCTTCTGTGTGGAATCTGTATGTCCTCCCATCTTACCATCTTACAAAGACATGTGTCTGGAGTGTTTCTCCCTGCTCTACTGAAAATTGGCTTTTGTCCCAGGTCAGACTTTCCTGGTTAACAAATGCTACATAAAAATAACAGGCATTTGAATTTCTGACTACATATTCTTCAGAAAGTACATGGTAACACAATGCCTTTTATTCTAGCAATTTCCTAAGTTTATAACATGGATATTTGAAACTTGTCCATATTTTTGGGACTGTATTCCCCCATTATTGGCTTCATCCAGGTTTTTTGTGCTAAAGTTGAGAGCTACGGTGAGAACTGAATTCACTGAATATGTTTGGGGGCTGTATTCCCCCATTACTGGCTTTGTTCACATGTTTTTTGCTAAGAGGTTGAGAGCTATGGTGAGAACTGAATTCACTGAATATGTTTGGGGGCTGTATTCCCCCATTATTGGCTTTGTTCAGGTGTTTTGTGCTAAGAGGTTGACAGCTATGGTGAGAACTGAATTCACTAAATGGTAGCCATTTAAGTTTCAGTCTTCCTTTCTTTCACAAAATAGCTGATTTGGCATAGTGGTATATTGCTCTTACTGTTTTGCACAAGGTCCCCTGGGTTCAATACTTGGCAGTGAAATGTATGGTGGTAACACAGCATTTTATTCTAGCAACTTTCCAACATTATACAAGCAATGTTTAAAATGTGCCCTTTTGCCCCCCCCCCAATAAATGTTGGCTTTTTCCAGATATCTTGTGAAACAAATTTCAGAGATACAGCTGAGTGTCGAGTAGATTTTACAAGGAGCTGAGAGCTGCAGTGGAACAAAAGTTTAGTGCTACTTATGCTGAGTCTACTTGCATTGTTAATAGCACAACAGGTAGTGTACTTGCTTTTGATGCAGAAGGCTGTGGGTTCTACTCCCATAGTAAGTAGATGAATTGCTGATAGTGTACTGCCTTGTAAAGGGGGTGGATGCTGCAGTCCATTTTGGTGAAGATACCTAGTAACTATGAACCTGTTATCAGTTTGCCATCCATTCCCTAATGCAATATTGCTAGCTTATCATTTTTAATGCAACATAGGCAATATATTCCTCAAGGGAAACAGGCACTTTATTTGTAGATGAAACAATGACATATAAAGTTGTTTGCTAGCAGCAACCTCTTCATTAGTTACAGATTTCTTTAATGTGGAATTATTTAAATGACTTTTACTTCTTCAGAGATTGTGCATATTTACTGATACTGGTAGACTGTAGAAGTTTGAGTAGACTTTTATGATGGAAATGTTCTGAATTGGGCAGTTTTGTCATTATTGGTGCATGCATTTTGTTTCATTGTTTACTGGAAAAATGTTCAAAACAATACATTTAAAATGCCCTCTAACAACTGTACTGTATTGTACAAGGAATATAATTTAATACAATCTGGAAGGTGCATCAAAGAGCATGTGTATTTTTCGTGTTCAATGGGCCTATGATTTGAAAACAGCCCAAAGTTAATCTTTATCTGCCACTGGCAAAATGTATCTTCTTTGAATGTGGGGTTCAATGCTGTTTCAACGAATATGAGTTTCAAGGGCAGAGAAGTTTTAATGCTAAGTCTATTTTCATTGTGAGACCATATTGCTTTGTTTAGCAGATATCTATTAAGGTTTGTGCTGTAAAATGCAAAATAAAACTTTCAAATGAAATCCAAATCATCGCAGAAGTAAAGCAGTATGCACATTACAGTATTTATGGTAAATGGTGTGAAATAACCAAAGAATGGAACATTGGAATGGCTGCAGGGGGGAGGCTCCATTCGACCATGAGTTTATGAGGGGTGAAGGGCAGCAAACTCAGACAGCCCCCGCTGACCTATACCTCTCAACTGTCCAGATTTTTGTAGAATGAATAGATTTTTGCTTCTTATTTTTGGTTTGTTCCTCATAACATTTGTGGTTTTCTGGCAAATGATTTAGGAATGAAGTCAATAAATAATGACATACATTGAGTTTCAGACATCATAACCTTCAGAAAAATGCATGCTAAAGCAAGACCTGTTATTCTATCAACTGTCTTAAGTTTATACAAGAGCAATTTTTAGTACTGTTTGTATTTTCTCCCAATATATTTGGCCTTATCCAGATTTCCTGCATTAAGAGTTTGAGAGGTATATGCAAATAAATCGATTTATAGAATTAGGAATATCCAAACCTCTCAACCATCCCCAATTTTGGCTCAAAATGTTGCTCTCCCCCTAATAATCCCTCTGCAAAATGGCAATTTTGGAAGAAAAGGTGGAGGATTTACAATTATAAATAACTGTAATGATCAGAGTTATAGTTTGCTTGTATTTCAGAAATGCATTTAGATGCTCTTATTTTGTCAGCTGCTCAAGTTAACAGTACTAATATTAAAAATGTGCCCCTTCTTTGACAGGTTCCCAGCTGTATTGTGTGGCAATTTTATATTTTTGCATCACATTTTTGGTCTGTTTGTCATAAAATTGTGGTTTTCTGGCAAATTAGTGGCAAATCATTAAAGATTGAATTTAGAAAATAATGGCAGACATTTGAGTATTTCATACCCTTCAGAAAATTCATACTAATGTAAGACCTACTTCTATTCTATTATCTATCTAAGTTTATAAGAGCAATATTTAAAAATTGTCCTTAATTTTGGACCTGTGTCCTACTTCTATGTATGGCTTTGTCCAGATTTCTTGCTCTGAGGTTGAGAGGTATGAGTGTCAGAGCCATCACCGTCAGCCAGAGACATTTCAAATTGTGACATACTTGTTGCACCCCACTCCCCATTGTAGTGGCTCTGGATGTGCCCAAGCAAGGCAAGGAGCAGTTATGCAGTGGAAGTGTGCAGAGTATTCCCCCATCCAAGGTAGACCACAAGTACAACCATGGCTTTTCATCTGTCCTTGATTTTGCAGAATGTTCTGGTTTTCTGTCATATTTTTATACTGTTGGTTTATCCTTCTTATTATTCATAAAATGCATGCTGTCGCAGTGCCCTGTTGCTCTGTGTTTAAGTAGCAATGCTTTAATGACCATCAGGTAAGCTTGTCAGAGATTGTAAGATGCAAGTAAGCTTTAATAAGCATACTGTTAAAGAATTACCAACATTGAAAGCCTTTTTATTGTTGCCATGCAGGGAATATTTACATAAATAGATAATGTATAAGCCTTAGGTATTGAAATGCATACGACAGTATTTGTAATAAAGAACAGGATTACAGTATTTTCAAAAGCTCATTACATTTGTTGGAGACTTGCAGTCATCTTTGCAGGCTTTACCCGTAAACTAAATAGAATGCCAATCTATCATGTGTGGTCCATAACTTGTGCAGTAATCCTTTAAGCAATTAATCTTGAGCTTGTTTCTTGTTTGCTGTTCATATTTTACTTTGATCATGTCTTCCCCATGAAACAAGTAGATAGTTGTTGTCAGGCAGCAGGTTTTTTTTGGATAAGAAACATTTTTACAAGTGGGGGTATCACAGAGATTGCTACTTTCAGCATGTGACTTGGTAATTTTATAAAGCTGAATATAAATTATAATTAGAACTGCAGTGAAAGGAGAAGTGGCTTGAGTTGAGTGCTGCTTGTTTTTTTTTTATACTTGATTTTGACTGGCATTCCAGTAATGTATTTAAAAAGTAATTTATTTTTTCATGCCTCACAACCTTTGTATTTCCATCTAGATATTAAGTAAGTTGTCATGTAGCCAATGCATTGAAATATTTTTTTTTCTTCTACACTTCATTTTGTCATGATTGGACTCTCATAATGATGGTTTGGCACCCAGGACAGCATATTTCATTAAAGTTCCAGTTGTTGTGGTTTTGAGTATAGCTCCACCTCTTTCTAGGTGGCCACACCCATTCAGCTGTCTTCTGCAGCCCCCCCTTTAATTTGAAGTCACCAGCCACCACTGAATACTAATAGTAAACTGTCACCTTAATCGCTATATAAAAATTGCCATTGTATCCATCTACACCCCCCCCCAGGGGGCAACATCCCTCTCCTTGAAAACTTTCTCTCCTGGCTAACCCTAAATATTCCTTATGAAACCATTGTACTTGATGACATAAATATAGATTGAACCACTCTTTCTTCCTCATCTCCTACTCATAGTCTTAATCTTTACGGCTTCCACCAACTAATATCTTCCCCTACCAGGTCCAAGAGAAGCTCTACTTCAGGATCTATAATAGACTGGATCCTTACTTCTGACCCTTGTCTCTACCATAACCCCAGCATTCTCCCTAACTCTCTAAGTGACCATTCCCCTATTTATATCCATAGATACTCCCAACACCCTCCCAAAGAACACCTTTACAGAGAATGTCATGATCTGACTCACTTCAATCCAGACAATTTCATCTCCACTTTGTCCAACATAAACTGGTCCTTCTTTAAAAACCACCCCTTAATGATGCCGTAACATCTTTCAATACACGATTTCTAGATGTACTAAACTCCATGGCACCTTCCAGGAAAATCAGGGTAAAATCAAAATGTGCTCCTTGGTTAACTAAGCAAACACACTCTATCATGCATCAGAGGGATGATGCCTGGAAAACTTGGGCCATAAATAAAATTCCTCCCTTACTCCAAAGCTACAATGAACTTAGAAAAAGGTGTAAAAACTAGTTTTCAGAGTCAAAATAATTTTCTTTGCCACCAACCAAAGTAGCCCACATAACAACCCTAAAAGATTTTGGTCTACCATAAATTAAATCTTCCACCCTGGTAATCCTCCTACCCCCAACCCATTCCCTCTGAATACTGCCTCAGAGACTGATGCTCTTTTAATAATTACTTTATTGAAACAATCCAAAAACTGACTCCAAATATCTCTCCTGTCTCCTCTCTACCTTTACATCCCACTCCTCCTTCCTCCAATACAGTCTCCCTACAACCAGTTCAAATTGCCTTCATCAAATCCCAACTAAATAACTTAAGCCCTGCTCTCCCTCTGTTGACAATGTACCTTCCTACTTTCTTAAAATTGCTGCCAATGCTATTGCTTACCCTGTCTCTATCCTTATTAATCCTTCTATTACTGAATTTCTTGTCCCAGATGTATGGAAATCTTTCTACACAATCCCTCTTCACAAAGGAGGAAACTCTACTGACCCATCCAACTATCGTCCCATTGCTATACTATCACCTCTTTCCAAAATTCTAGAAATGTGTGTCCACACTCAGCTACTTAAACACCTGCTAGATAATAACCATCTTACTCCCACCAAACATGGCTTCAGACTCCACCACAGTACATCAACAGCTCTACTCTCATTCACCCAAACAGTATCAGAAACCCGTGACAACAACCTACTAGTTTCTAGTTTATTCATTGACCTCTCCAAAGCATTTGATACTGCCTCTCACTCTAAACTGATAACTAAACTGTATGACCTTCATCTCTCCACCCCCTCTTTAAGGTGGTTTTCTAGCTACTTATCTAATAGAAAACAATCTATATGCTGGAAAACTGTCACCTCCCTGTTTCTTCCTGTTAACACCGATGTCCCCCAAGGCTCTATATTGGGTCCTCTCCTGTTCAATATTTTTACTAACAGTTTATCCTCTGCTACCAACCTCTCCACAC
Organism: Protopterus annectens; assembly: GCF_019279795.1. Classification (NCBI taxonomy): domain Eukaryota; kingdom Metazoa; phylum Chordata; order Ceratodontiformes; family Protopteridae; genus Protopterus; species Protopterus annectens. Next base: position 1,135,438,785 of record NC_056743.1, read on the forward strand.
TTATAATATGCCGATGACTTGACCCTTATTACCACTGCCCACAGCATCCCAGAACTCCTTGCCCTTACACAAGGTACTTTTACATCCATCAAAACCTGACTCACTGATAATCAACTAATTCTAAATCCAAAAACAACTAAACTTCTACTTTTCCTTCCTAAAACACTGGCAACACACAAATCCACTTTCTCTGTTACCTCCCTCAACAATACCACTATCAGACCAAAACCCTATACTAAATTATCTGGTGTTATAATTGATGATGAATTAAAATTCGACATACATGTCCATCATTGCATAAAAAAAAAAAAAAAACATCAGAAACTTGGTCTCCTGAACCGGAACCACAAACTGCTTTCACCCTCCACCAAAACCTCCCTGGTCCTGTCTCTCCTATTATCCTATATTTTGTATGTAGCTCCAGTTTTTACTAATCTTCAGTCTTGACTTCTCTCTAAACTACAGCAAACATACAATAAAATAGCTAGATTCCCCTTTAATCTCCCCTACAAATCCCACTACTGCCTCATCCTTAAATCATTACAATGACCTGAATTCCCAAAACAATTGTTTCTTTGTCAACTGCATATCATACACTCAGTTCTTTGCATTCCCACTTCCTGTCCCTCCATTTCAAATATTGTACCTCTATATAACCTTTAACGTCAACTTTGTACAACTCACAAATATCTTCTTGACATATACAAACCGTCAAAAAATATTGGTAAGTCCCTATGTTAAATACTCTGTAGCTCACACCTGGAACTCCCTTCCACTTAAAATAAGAAGTAGCCCCCATAAGTTCCATCTCAAACTACAACTCAAACACTATCTTCTTAAGACCTGGTCTTGCTCTTGCCAAGCTCTGACCTGATCTCTAACTTATTTCTTTCTAAAGTCTGCTTTTGATTACTTTAAGTTTTTCTCTCTCTTTTTATCTGCCTTTCTTTCTTGCTCTTCTAACACTCCAGTTTACAGGGTTTATCCTGCCACTATTGTACTGGATTTTTTGAAACTTGTATATAAATATTTTGTCTTTGTTGATTTCATTTTATGTAAATGTTTCTTGTCAATATTACTATTGTAATTTTTAGTCTTTGTATTAATTACTGCTTTTTTTTGGAATGTCTGTAATAGTAATTGGAGCTTTTCTCCTCGGGTCTCCACTGAAAATGGGCCTTTGGCTCAGTTGGACCAACCCGGTTAACAAATGACAATAAATAAATGTGTTTTGTTTTGATTTATGTACATGTTAGTATATGTCACATGACTATACTCCTGATTTTGCAAGTTCATACATCTTCAATCTGCTATATTTAGACAACTGTAAGTATGGATGACAGAACAGTATTCAACTGATATGCTGGTTAAAAAGGCAGTTATGTATATATATATATATATATATATATATATATATATATATATATATATATATATATATATGTGTGTGTGTGTGTGTGTGTGTGTGGGTGTGTCATATCCTTCTGTCCTTCTGGACTGCAGTACATACATACACAGCATCTATGAACAGTTACAGTTTCTACCATTCATAACATGCTTGTTTCCTGAATTGATACTTTTACTGCAATGACTGCATAGATGTCCATGATTCTTTTCAGTATTTCAACATTGTTACAGGTGTGTACACAGCCATAACAACTTCATTGTTGTTTCCTTCATACACATAAGGCACTTAAACGGTTACAGTTCATTAGCCTGTAATATTCTGTTCTAACATCAATCGTGTGGATGTAAATTATTTCCTTTGATTTCTCAACAGAGTTACCCACAATAGAAGTGTAGTGTCATACATCTGCATCACGGGTGTAGCTAGGCATACTCAATGCACTCCAGTGAGTAAATAGCTCAGGAAATGTATAGTGGAATCAGTATGCAATTTTTTTTATAACCGTCTAAACTATTGCAAAACTATTGCATAATACACATTCTTACAAGAAACATGCTTTCCTAGAACAATTTTACAAATAAAATAGTCTTTTTATGATTATGAATGCCAGCAACTGTTAACAACATTTCCTTTCTGAAGTGCACAGGGCAGCAGTTTGAGAGGTTAAGTGCATTTTTAAAAGACAGGCGGGTAGTTGGGTAGTTGGGTAAACAGCAAAAAGTTTGTTACAAAATATAAATTTCAGCATATACAACTGATGTACACTACTTGCAGTGTATACAATATACACTAATATATCTGCTTTCCTTGCCAGCTGTTATCGCACATCTCTACTTTAACAACATCATTTTGCATGTATCTTATTTACTCCCTTTGTTACACTATAGCTGCATCTCTCACATCCTTTTAACATTTCCTTTTTATTATAAAGATGTATCCTGACAGTATTACTTCTTTAGCTATCAATAATTATAATCAGTGATGTTTGTACATTAATCTATTTATATATAACTATATTTTCCACATTCATCTCAAGCTGCCTCACATTTATGCACTTCAAGTTGTCCTTGCCTCATATTTCACCATCCAAGCATGTTTGCTTACTAAGTTGAGCTTGTTTGCAATCTGTTGTTTATACTGTGTGCTCAAGCCTATCTGCACCTCAGAGTGGCAGCTAGCAGGTATCCTGGCCATGACCAGCTGCTGCTTACCATGTAGGGTTGTTTAGTGGCTCACATACTCAATGAGCACTACTGCTTATCATGGTAACACAAATGTAAGCTTAGTGTGATGTGTACATACTTGTTCATGAATCCCCAGGATTGTTTTTTCTCATTGATGTATATTTAAATAATTTTTTACACTGAATATGTATGTATGTTAGTCTCTCTCTCTGTATCTTGTGGAGTTTTTCTTCCCAGGCCTCTGACTTTCCTGGTCAACAAAAGCAAAAAATAAACTTTGTGTATTTTCATCAGGTTCTAAAAATGATGATATATTTTTTTCTTTTTGTTTCAGTTCCTCTGAGAAAACATAAAAAAAAAATGGTCAAGGTATCTTTTTGAAGTTGGAATCTTTAAGGGCCAGTTGACTCCACGATATGACATCTTTGTACAACACTGGAAGAAATATTACAGTTTGATTATTTGGCTGATTAGCTATATTCTGATATTTCTTTCTTCTTTTATCAGTATGTGTATAATGGCAAGATGAGAAGTGAGGTATTATTCTGAAGATGTCAACACTAAGGACAGCTTGCATACTTGAATGGTTATGAAAATTCTGCAAATGCAATCCCGACATTTAGAATGCTGGTATGAACTGAAGAGCAATCAGGACCGTCCGATTCTACCCCTTTCTAGTTTGCGACCTGGTGGCTGACCCCTTCATCCTACCCTAGCTATGCAACTGTAGTAGACATTCCCGGGCTTACTGATCATAGCTAAAGAGACTTGATGAGAGGAGAAAACAAACATTTAAAGGTGTAATTGCCCAATGAACAATCTTGCAAGATAGGTTATAAATTGTTAAGTCAGTCATAAAGGAACATTTGACAAAGGTGCAATAAATGCAGTAGAGGGACTATAACAACAAAGTCAGACTCAGAATGTTTAAAGCAGGGTTCAAAGTGATAGTATTAGTCCCATCTACGTAGAATAAATTCTTAGCAAAACAGCAAGGAACCTTTGAAGTGATACATAAAATGAACAGTTTGGCATTTGGCACAGAGGATTCCCTGGTGGTTAGTACAAAAGATTATGTTTTGGAGCTGATCAGTTTAGTTTCCTGTAGTCAAACTTGCAGTAGTTGATTCTTTCCATCTTCATTTTCCTTGGTGTTTCTCTGAGCAAGTCACATGACCAGAAAGTTTCCCCAGGTTACCCCTGAAAAGGGGTATTTAAGTCCAGTGGGCTTACCCACTTAACAAATATATAATTAAAAATCACTTAATAAGACAGACAGGAAAGAGAAGACCAGAACAAATGCTCATGGGTTCATAGGTGCATATTATGCTAATGGCTCCTAAGGTGCTTGTAAGCCTAGTCATGCAACCCAAATGTACCACATAAGTGGGTTAATCCTATGGAGGGGAAGCTAAAGCTTCTATAATCAGTATGGGAGGTGAAATAGAAAACACAGATGAAGGTGAGTATCCTAAAAGCTTTGATCTTTAACAGTTATTGTTTTTTTTATGTATTAAATTTTGTTGGCTAGCATTTGAACCCTGCTTTTTCTGTTTACTGAGTTGAAATTGATTCTAATAGGATGACACTGCAGAATGCTATACTTGTTGTTCAAGTAACTCTTGAAAGAATGAATGAAATAATTCATGTTGAGAAATAAAGATGTTTCATCAATGCTACCTGCTAGAACAAACTTAAATGAGTACCATATTGAAATTGCCATGGCAGAAGGTAAATCTAGAAATGCATAGGATACCAAAGTTCTATAGAAAGGCAATAAGTGAGAAAGTGTGTAAATTCAGAGTTACTGAGGAGTCCCAAAGTAAATGCAACAGTCCAGTTATCTTTGTCCCTAAACAGGATAGTTCTGTGATGAGTTTTGGAAACTGAATGAAATATCCAGTTTTGACACATATCCAGTTCCCCAAGTAGATTACCTCACTAAGAAGGTAGGCAAAGTAAGGCTTATGAACACTGCAAATCAGATAAGGAAGCATTGGCAGATATCCATTACCTCTGAAGTAAGAGAAAAAAACAGCCTTCTCAACCCCTGAAAGTGTCTTTCATTTTACTGTCTGACCCTTGGACCAAAAAGTGAAAAGGTCAAACACACAAACCAATTAGTAAAAACTACAAGACAAACCTAGCCAAGCTAGAGTTTTCACTTTGTGATACCTTAAATCTCCTGCAATAGAGGCCCATGGGATATCTGTAAATGACACCTTAAGGAATTCAAGTTTTGGAGATGTATGGCTCCTGGATGTCAATGACTCTTTCCTTTTTAAGTCTTTATGGACAGATTCAAGCCGACAATGCTGAGCACCACTAGCTGTGGACATGCACATTGCCGCTTTCTTATGACCTCACCAACATAACTTAAGGAGACTGTTTGGCTACACTCTAGATACACAGGGCCTTTAAACCCAGCTGATGTCCATAACTATTAAGGTATCTGCAAAATAGCCCAACTAACAACTAAACCAAAAAGTGAAAAGGTCACTGAGACAAAACAATTAGTAAAAAAAAAAAAAACCACTAGATAAACCTAACCAAGCTAGAGTTTTCACTGTGTGATACCTTAAACCTCCTGCAATAGAGGCCCATGGGATATATGCAAATGACCCCTTAAGGATATTAAGTGTGTCAGCTATATGGCTTCTGAACGTCCATGACATTTTACTTTTTTTCTTTTTAAGTCTTTATGGACAGATTCAGGCTAACAAAGACAAATGCCACTAGCTGTGGACATGCATATTTCGGTGTTCTTATGACCTCATCAGCACAGCATAAGTGGACTGTTTGGCTATACTCTAGAAACCCAGGGTCTTTAAACCCAGCTGATGTCCATATAAGAAGGCCGAAATGTTGCATGTTTCCATTTGGTCGCTTGTTTCTGAGTCAAAGATTTCCAGGGCCCATATTAAGGGCAACTCAGAAGATATTGAGGGCAACTGAGAAGAGTAAGAATGCAAAGCTTGTGAATGCTCCAAAGAGGTTTGAAATAAAAATAGGCCTGTGTTAAATGACTGCAGGATTAAACCATGGGGAGTTTTTCAGGGTCTTTGTTCATAATATTGAAATTGGTCATCGCTCCTAGCAAGCTCATTGAATGGAAGGTCAGTGGGTAAGTTATGTACATCTTATTAATTCTTTTTATAAGCTTTTTGACATTTAGTAATTATTGACATATAACAGGAAAACATTATTTCTTCTTGTGAATAATACACTGACCTGAAAATAATATCTGGACTAAGTTGGTATAGCTGTTGATAGAGGTGGTTGGGGGCATGGTTTCTCTGTTTTTCATAGTTTTTGCGTTATATTCTGTGCAACAAATATTTAAAGGGTGATGGGACAAATATATGGTTTAAGATTATAATGTGTTGTTATTTCTATATGATTGTTATTATGATGTTTGTTGAAATGTATTGCACATATAGTTTACAATAGAATGAGCTCTAGCTTGTATAATCTGGGATTGGTTGGAAATGATTTATATGGCAGGATAAAGGAGACAGAGGTAGCAATAATTGTAGACCTGTAAGTAAACTTTTTGTGTTAAAGCAACTGGTGAGCAACAAGTATATAACATATTATAATACAGAGAGGAGACTGACAGATAAAATATGCATATGGTAGTTTGTCCTGCTTTTCTAGCATTGTTATAAAGTTATAGGCACAGGGACCAAAGTTAAGTAATAAGGGAATAGCCCATTTAGTGAAAGGTAAAAGCAGCCAGTAAAGTGGGTAGCCCTCATTTCATCTTGCTTTCTTCCTGTCTGTCTCAAAGCTTCTTCACCAGATTGTCTACTGCATTTCTGCACATGTCTGAACCACTGTGATCTGTTCTCTTTGACTACCATCTCACCCAAAGTCTGTGACAGAACTAGCCACTCAGCTGTGTGAACATTGGCATTAGATGATTGCCAGTGTTGAAGTAACACCCTGATCTTATTTGCAAAAATGTTATAAAGAAGTTGTGGACGGCAGATGGATGGGCAATCAAAAGAATTTGACAGATTTTGAAATCTAAAAATATGCATCACTAGTTGTACAGAATTCAATAGATGATCAAAGAACTAAGCTAGATTCATGTCAAAATGCTAAAAAACAAAATTCAGATGAGAGAGGAGCCTCTAATACTCTATATATTTAAAATGTTAGCAGAAATTGTTTTATCTTTCACCATATACATCATTATTTTGTAGAACACTTTTCCTATTGAGTGTCATTGTGATAGAAAGCTGAATAAGGTAGACTAGATTTCTGTGTTCCCAGTATGTTTCCAGCTTATTCTGGCAATCTGAAAAATATGTTACTTTCAGTATGCCCTGGGTTACCCCAGGGCCTGCTCCCAATTGTCTGTGCCTGATATGCCTCCCATGGAAAGCAAAGAAGGATTATCCATGCAATACATGCAAACCACCTTAACTGACTTCTCTTAACATGGAAAGCAAACTTTGTACTCTGAGCCCTTTCATGTTTTTAGACTCCTCATCTCATCACTGACAGTAAGCCCTGATACCCAGTGAAGGAACTTAATTTCTGCCCCATTATCAATGATCTCATCCTTTTGGTCACTATATCAAGCACATGGGCATACATTAGAATGGGGCTGTATTGATCAGTAAATTGAGGGATTTGTAACTGATCTCTTGCTTCACCATCACAGTCTGGTATTGCACCTCTAACTTCAATACCAATCTACTGGTTAAGTTCCTGATCCCCAGTTCTCTTATTCACAAACAAGACCCTGAGATACTTTAATCCTTCATCTGAGGTAGCACCTACCTACCAGAGGCCATATATGCTGGACATTCAATCAACAGATGGACAGAGAGATCAGATGATCATTATTTATTGTTAAATTGGAGTCAAGTGTAGTGAGGATGTCCTTGGAATGAAATTCTTATTGAATGTTTTTATGCATACTGAGTTCAGTTCTTAGAAAAAATATACCTTCTCACATATACCCTAGAAGGTCTAAAACATGGATTTTGAATGAACCCAGTCCAAGAACCCAGTAGCTGAGATGGTATCAAGGAATTGTGATCAAAAGTCAGCCAGCACTTGTTATGTCAATAATCATAACCTCCTCTTAGACAACAGTATTTTGAGAAACTGTGAGGTTAAAGAAATAGGATTCCACATAATGTTTTTAGTGGAGGTCCCTGGATTACTGCAATGACAGAAATATGCCAATGAGTGATTAGGAATTCTAAAATTGTTCTGAGTTCAGAAGACATGACAGTAGAAATTTTAAGTTTGAAATTCATTTCTACTCCTTTGTCGAGGTTACTTGAAGTGAAAATAAAGGTGCTTAAAGTTACACAAAAGCTACTTTTGTTACATTACTGCCATAATGATAATGTTAGTGATGATTTAAATGTAAATATTGAAATCTGTGCTTTCTCTTCTAGCAGCAGTGATGATGAGATAGATTATTTTATTTGTTTGATTCTGATACTTTATATACTTATAGTCTTTTAAGATATTAAAGGATTGTTAAATAAAAGCAAATTCATATTCCCCAATATTAGTGACACTTAAAGTCTTCAAATATGCAGCATTTTAATCATATAAAGTTATACGAAAGTTTTGAAAGAAAGAATGTTAGATGTAGCAGGACTAAAAATGAATGGCAGGCTATCCAAAGCTTAGCAAAAAACTGACCAAATTATTATTAAAATGGCAACTAAAGGCAAGAAAGTTGTAGTATGGATGTGTTGCAGTATACTGAGATTTGTGAAACCCTTTTATAATATAACAAAAATATGAACAAATATACTTCAAAATAATAGAGCTCAAAGGAAACTGAATAAGTGGCTATTGAAAGGTGTTAGATTAGGTTATTTTGATTTTGACAAAATGAATAAAAAGTCTGTAGTTAAAAACTTGAAAATACCCACATTCTATACACTTCTGATATCCTCAAAATACAGAGAAACCATTTAGAATACCAATAATCTCTGGGTGCCAGGGATATTTAGAAAATGTGGGTACTTTTATATATTAGTAAGTTTAGAAATATGCAAAAGCATATCATCTTATATAAAAGACACTGCAGATTTTTTAGAAAAAATATGTATAAGATGGGATAAAGGGATGTATTAACTATTTCTTGATGTTGAAAGTTGGTATATATATTTATAAGACATGCTCATGTGCTTGAAACACTTGATTTTCTCTAGAAGACTCTCCAAGTACTAACTTCATGTTTAAATTAGTGGCATTTAGACTGAATAAAAATGTTTTGCTTCAACTTTAAGCTCTACAAGCAGAAGAAACAGCTATGAGTGCCGCACTTTATACCAATATATGCAAATCTAACAATGAAGTAACTAAATAGGCTTGATTTTTTTTTTTTGTCTAATACATTAAGGCCTATTACATATTTATTGATGGTGTTATTTTTGCATAAGTAGTTCCTTGGACTGCTGCCCCCTCGACTCAAAGTTATAAAGAAAAAGCTTTTAGGTACTCCTGTAACTATAGCAAGCTGCTTACTACAACTTTAACAAGCAGTTTGCTACTGTTAGTACAGCACACTAAGCACTTCAGCTCTGGGTGCAAATGCAATAATGACATTCATTTATGAAGCAGCTATATCCTTGTGGCTTCAAAAATCAATGCCAGCACTGCACTCCTGTTCTGTTGTCACCTGCCAATCATTCCCCCTGACATCTTGCATCTGGGGAAGCTGCATCTTTTGCTGTACCCTATCTGTGTCTCTGAAGGGGAACATTCATAAAATTCAGGAACTTATACCAGATATTACCAATAACAGATTTAGCTTTAAATTTAGCCATCACTAGATTATAGAAAAGGATAAATATTTAGAAGTAAAAGGAAAAAAATGAATAAGTATGTCATTACATTATGATATCAAAAACCTAAGATTTATTTATGGTAAGAGAGGTGCAATCTATAGCATTCAATAGTCTCACTGCCATTTGGTGACATGTTGTTTGATAAAACATGAAGTTGTTGAATGGATAATTTTATTAAGCTAGCCAGAAATATTATAAGAATGTTTTTACAACAAGGTTAAGAAAGTGTTGATATGGACATAGCTTGTTATAGAACTCTAGCAAGCCAAAGAGGGGAGAGTTATAGCCTGAATATGAATTCATGTAAAGGTAAGACCCCTAGACAAACAAGGGGATAAAGAAACATATTTTTGTAAGAGACTATAAGTGTTATCAAAACTTTTTATCCAGCAATTGAAACATGAATGGCAGTTTTCTTAACATGAGAATGGTATAATAGCCCTGCCCTATCATAAAGGAAAGCTAAGAACATTAGTGACTAAAGTTTACACTTATTTTGTATACCTGAAAATAAGCCAAAAAGAAATTTCCGAGTATTGATTGTAGATGTACTGTTTCCAGTGGTAACGGCAGTGACTTGTGGATTCTTTAGAAGCAGTAGAGCATATATTAATGGCAAAAAAATGCAGAAACAGGTTGCTCTGCTTACAATACTGACACAGTGCTCTATGACTTGATATAGTCCGGCAACCAATTGTGTATAGGACAAATTGTTAATGAAATGACGACATGCCTTACTGAATGAATTGAAACTGTTTGTTTATTTTTTATTTTTATATTTATTTATCCTTTTTTTGACCACTTATACTCCAGGGGTAAATTTGGCCAGGGCATTGGGGAACTTCTCCTACTCACAATCAGTACTTGTGGTGTTGTTGCATATGAGTACATGCACATGTCCTATTCCTAGTGCAGAGGTGGCTGGGAGGATGGTGTGTGAGATGGAATATCAACAGAAGGGAGTGGTGGCAAATGCCATCTTGGTAAAAGTAAGCAGAGTAGTAGTAAAAGACTCTGAGGAAGCTTTTCAAAGAAAGCTGTTTGATCACACCAAGGAGGAAGTCAGAGAGGAATGTATAGTTACAACCCTTTAATCAGGAGAGTTGCAGGAAGATATACTTCTAGAAATGATCAACCAAAATGAGGCTGAGAATGAGGTCTCATGCAAGGACATTACGGAAAAAATAGATGAAGGCTACATAGATCCAATGCCAGAAGAAAGATAAAGAAAATGTAGTCTGAGACAGTTGTAGCTACATGAGAAGGAATAAGAGAAACAAAGTGTAGTGTGAAAAGAAAATTCATGGAAATAATACAAAACAAAAGAGAAAAGAACTGAACAGATATGAGGTATGGAAAAATGTAATGTTACCTTTGGGTGCAAAAGCACAAAAGGTAATAGGATTTATTTTTATTAACAAAGAGACATTTTGTGATATTTCCTTGAGACTGTACAAGGTGTAGAGAGACTTTTGTCTGAATATGAAAATAAATGACAATCCCTTTAATGAATGCATAATAAAAGCATCCTTTAGAGAGACTAAAATAAATTTAATGTACAGTTTTGAAATGAAGTGAAAAGAGAGACTTTGAAAGAACATTTAAAATGTATATGTAAAGAAAAAACAGACTTTTCAAAAGTTTATGGCAACAGGGGTTTATGGGCTAGTGCATAGGATTGTAATGACATTCTGAAAATGGAAATGGGAAAAATTGTACATATTCCAAGTGTTATAAATGTTGACAGTAACAGGGGTGTTGTAAAATATTGGGAACAACCAAGGAAACATTATTTTTGTGGAAAAGAAAGACATTTAGTTAATTGTAACAAAAAGAAATGTTATATATGTGGTAAAACAGGACACAAAGCAAAAAAAATGTGAACTTTAATGTTATAAATGTAAAAAATGGGATATTTGTGGATAGATTGTAAAGAAAAAGAGAATAAGCTAAGTATTATAAATCAGATTAAAGAAAAAGACCAAGAAAGGACTGAACATGAACAAATAGATGAAACTTTGGAAAAATGAGGAGATACTGAAACAAATACTGAAGGAGATGAATTACAGATAGAATCAGAAGATAGTGATGAATAAAATATAAGCTGGAAAATGATGAGTGGGGAAAAAGAATTCCATTGGTAGAAGAGTTAACAACAGAAAAATGAAAATTTAAAGACATTACCAGGAAAGAAGAAATGAAATGAATAATGTTTTTCTTATAGGAAATCAATATAGGATGGTATCTCCTAAACTAAGAAACAGGAAAATGAATAATTTAAGAATTCTTTCAGTGAATTTTAATAATATAAGAAGTATTACTAGAAGGATAGCATTTATAGAATGGTGTAACAAGTGTGTATTTTAGAAGATATGCAACAAAGTCAGAATGTGTTAAAGTAAGGGTGGGAGGTTCAAGAAAATGTACATTGAGCCCCAAGCATTTCCAAAACTTTTAATGGTAATAAAAACATCAAACTTTAGTACCAAAATATAATTAAGTACTTTAATCTTAAAATACTTCATCAGTACTATAAGTACAAGTCAGTTTTGTCTCTTTATAAAATTCATCTCAGATCATGTAAATGAATAAATTAATTAACTAATTTAATTTAATTTAAATTAAATGGGATGAAAACTTGTTTTTTAAGTTCAACAAAAAGCAAAATATTTAAAAAATACTTGAACTATCTCTTTTTGTCAAATATTAATTGTACAGTACATCTGCCACAAAAAATAATTTACACATGTAATATTAAATCAATAGATCTCATTCTCTAAATGTATACATAGTTATAAAAATAAAAACAAAAAAAAATAGCTGCATACTGGATACTATACTTTGCAGTTAAATCTGAGCACAGTTTTAAATGAGGCAAAATACTGTATTCTGTGAAATTGTGAATGTATTTAGTTTACTTTTTTTCTATGGTTTTTATGCTCAATATGTTTAAGATTTTAGAGATTTCAGAATAAGATCCAATATACAATGCAGAAACATGTGTACAGTATAAAAGGATGCCAAGAATTATTAATCATAGTGAGAGAAATTATAGATGCTATAAATAGAACGAAAGAAGATGTAAAACGTATGGTAGGTGATACTAATAAAGCATTTGATTCAATGCAACATGACATATGGTGGAAATTAATGGATATGCATAATGTTAATATTAAAATCAGGTATGTAGAACAGCTTATAAGAAAAAAGAGTAAAGAAATAGATATGAATAATGATATAAGACACAGGTGTCATATGAATAGTATTTTATTTGTTGTAGTCAAGAATACAATAGTTAGAGAGATAAATCAAAATGAAGATTTCAAATCATAAAATTCAAATGAAATCTGAAATTCCAATCATGATACCATATGCAAATGGTATTATCATAACTAAAAACAGAGACTGGATGAAAGAAGTTATTATCTATTTAGTTGAACGTTTAAAGGAAGGAGGTATGATGCTTAATAAAGAAAAGACTAAAGGAATGGGTGAGACAATAAAAACAGCAGGTGTACAATTTATCATGATTTCTAGAATATATGAAAAATGTTTACTAGAAATATTCTTCTTCTTTGTAAGTGGATCAAGATTAAATCCTTTTAAAAGTGGTATATTGTATATGAAAAAGGAAGAAGGAGGATTGGTTATGATAAATCCAATCATGCTGCCTCATTAAATTTTATAAGGTACTGAAATGGTTAAATGGAAAGAATGAGAAATTAGTGACAAATGTGTCGAAGCATAAGAATAAGGAATGTTGGGAAAATATAAGAAATGAAAGAACAAAAGACTGCTTCAGTGAAGAAATAGAAACTTATCAACAAAAGATAAGAATGTAGAAAATAAAGATTGATGAAGTGGAAGAAGATAGAAAAAAATGGCATAATAATATTATGAGAAAATATTATTGTATTCATTCATGGGAAATGTTCTAGAAGTAAAGATTAAAGCAATTAAAAAAAGAAATGTGGTGTAAATATAATGTTGAATGCCAAGATTTTTTTTTGTGGAGATTGAGAATAAAAAAACTTCCCCATTAAGACAAATATGTCTTTAAAAAGTGAAACAACATGTTTGTATTGTGAAAAGAAGAAACAACTGAGCATGTTTTCCTAAAATGTGAGAGAGTTAAAAAGCTATGGAATAAATTATGTCTAGAAATTTGTTTTGAAAATATAAAAATGTATGGTTATAAAAATATGGACTTCATTGAATATGGATATTATGAAAACATAAAAACTGAAAATAAAGTTAGATAAGAAAGTATTTTATATAATTTGGGTATTAAAGAATAAACAACATTAATATTAAAGAAAATTAGATTATGGTTATGGAAAAAAGGAATGGAATTTGATATAAAAGTATAGAAATGGCAAACTTTAATGTGTAAAATATGAGAATGAAAATTATTCAAAATGATTGCATAAATCTGTAAATGTGTACACACATACACACACACACACACACACACACACACACACACACACACACACACACACACACACACACACACACACACACACACACACACACACACACACACACACACACACACACACACACACATATATATATATATATATATATATATATATATAAAACACCCCTAATCTTTTCGAGGTGCCATGGGTTACTTTACATCCACCTGGGTTACCACCAGATCAGGCAGAGTTTATGCAAACTAAGTAAATCTTGTGATGTACAGCAAAGTGTAACACATACATATAGTATAACTAGACAGTTAGAGAAAATGTTACCTCTTAAAATGAACTTCTGTATTACTATACATGGCCTATGTCTGACTACATCCATTGTTATCAACAGCTGTGTAAGCAGGGTTATAAAAAGCTTATGTGTAGCCAATATTTGCAATAATCTTGAATATGAGTAAATATTTTACAAGTGTAAATAGATTGCTACCATGTCTGATACATTGCAACATCACACACACAAACACACATACACCCACCCACACACACACACACACACACACACACACACACACACACACACACACACACACACACGCACGTGCCCGCACACACACACATGCACACACAGTGTTATACACAAAATACATACATGTACATAAAAACACAGCCAAACACAGACACACCATTTACATATGTTGTTTTATTTTATTTTAGATGCTAAGATACAAGCCTTAAATCAGAGACATCTTCTAGTCCTTTAAAATGCTCAATTAACATCCAAGTCACAAAGTTGGGAAATGTGTGAAAAATACTCCACTTCATTTTGTATACACTTTTCCTCACTCACTCTCTCATTCTCTCTGACTCTCACTCAGGGTCTTAAATGTACAGAATCCCACTGTAATGCCAAGAGGGTAAAAGGTTAATATATACCACAGAGCATTTAAGATGAACACATTATATCACCCAAAACCCAGCTCCAAATCCTGCCATGAGTTAATAATCATCTACAGAACTCAATTTGATTTGTTAAAATTTTCTTTTTTAATGACACATAGGTTAGCATGGACACAAATGTTTGCACAGACATGTATATATGAGCTGTGTATATAGCTCCAAGATGCAAACTTGATATCTTTGTATATGTATTTCTTCATACTCTGTCAACAGACACTGTTATAATATTCAGAACCTTTGATAAGTTACTCACCTTAAAAGAGAAGATAAGAGCAATGAACCCCAAGCAGAAGGCATTGCAAAAAATAAAATTGAACAATGACCAAGTAACGTAGTCCTTCTTTGGTGATCTCTGAACACTGTATGTTTGCAGTGGGATCACAACACTTTGCATTTTGTTGGAAACACAAAGCACTATCCAAAACAAAATTACAAAAAGAAAACTACAGCTTTCAACACAGTGGTGAAATACTTTAGATCTGTCAGGGACAATAGCATGATTTCTATTTTTATATACCTCCTTGTGTATTCTGCTCTGAGGAATACAGTTTCTGATTGGTTAGGTAGGGCTAATAAGACCTGTACAAAGCAGGATGTTTATGTGTGGTGGGATAGTATAGATCATATGAATAAGCTAAAAAACATTAACCACAAAGAAGTGCTGGATTGTTTGCACTGTCATATTGGTAGAGGAAGGCAAACCATTAGTAACTAACCACTCTCAGCAAGTTTCTGAGAACTACTCACTATTTAACTATAATACTTTTATAGATGCTTATTTGTATTCAAACCACAGTGAAAAATACTCCCCACTCAACATATTTACTACTGTTCCAAAACAATGCACATTTAAATGTGTTTTCATTCATTTGTATGAGAAAATAATTATCTTTAAAGTGTATTATATTTGACTTCGAATACAAGCTGTACCCCATTTATAATGCAATTGTTTGAAAAGTTCATATTCACAATTTGCATGTTTCACTTTGGATTCATTGCGAAATTCTTTTTAAAATGATCCAGTGCTCTAGCTGGTTCCTTTAATGAAAATACTGCTTTCTGAGAATGGTATATATATATATATATATATATATATATATATATATATATATATATATATATATATATATATATATATATATATATGAGTCTACTTCAGGAGACAGAAAAAACAAAAAATTAAAAATACTGAGTGATGGAATTTGCCCCTTCAACTGTTGTGTGATCTTGGAGTTGGTATATATAGTTAGCAGGGGGTGTGGAGGGTGCATCCCCCACATGAGGGGTGCAGGGCTGCTTGCTCCTGCATTAAAAATGTGTTCAGTATTTTGAATTTTCAGTCTTTTGGGATTCAGTCTTTTGGTTTTTATATATATATATATATATATATATATATATATATATACATATGTATATATATATATATATATATATATATATATATATATATATATATATATATATATGGGTCTACTTTGACCCATTGAAATAACACTTCAGCAAAACTCAGTTTCACCTCTCCCGTTTCACGAAAGTGCATTTCTCCAGAAATGCACTTTCGCGAAACTACAGATCACTGAGATTGTTGCTGAAGATAGCAGTACAGTGAGGCTAGGGGAATTTTCCCTTTTCCCCACTGTAGTGCAGTCTTGAAGTTGGTATATATTAGTAGTGGGGGTGTGGGGGGGCATAGCCCCCCTGCATAATTTACTATAGTGTGTTTGTTTCTTTTTTGTTTTTTTAATGCTTCAGTGATCTGTAGTTTCACGAAAGTGCATTTCCAGAGACATGCTCTTTCGTGAAACTGGACAATTCGCTTAAGTGTTGTGTGCTTAACTGTGTGTGTGTGTGTGTGTGTGTGTGTGTGTGTGTGTGTGTGTGTGTGTGTGTGTGTGTGTGGTGTGTCTGTGTCTGTCTGTGTGTCTGTGTTTCTGTGTGTCTGTATATATATATTTTTTTATTTTATTGTATTTTATTTTACATTTGTTAACCAGATTTTCAGTGGAGGCTCAGGGAGAAAAGCTCCACAGTAAGTAAAATTTTACGCAATATGTTAAAAAACAGTATACAGAGAATTTTCAAACAATATTTTAAAATACAGTATACAGCAAAAGACATAACAAGACCTATATATATATATATATATATATATATATATATATATATATATATATATATATATATGTATATATATATATATATATATATATATATATATATATATATATATATATATATATATATATATATATATATATACAGGTAAAAATACTTACACATGGTTAATAGCAGAATAAGTATACTAATTCAATCAACATTAGGAGAAGACCTAGACTGTAATATATATTACAGTAGGTATATTAGGAAGTGTAGTATATAAGTGGAATAATGTAAGGACTTGTGTAATATATGGGCATAGTCACTTATTCTTTAAGTGTGTTCTAAGTGAGTTTTTAAAGTGAGAAGAGGCAGGGGCAGACATCAGAACAGGAAGGAGATTATTCCAGGTTCTAACTATGGAATGGGAGAACAGTGCTTGTCCTGCAGTATTTTTAGCTCTAGTGATACAGTGAAGGGGTTTGGCGGAAGATTGGAGAGGACAATTTGTATTATAGTGGGTGATAAGTTGGCCTAGGGCAGAGTTTTTTCCTGAATGTGTTGCCACATTATAGGCAATGACTAATTGGTGATAAGTTAGCAGATGGAGAAGTTCCAGCCCTTGCAGTTCCCTTAGAGCCTGGCAATGGTGGGTTCTAAAGGTGGAGTTGTTTGCAAACTTGGCGATTTTATTATAACATGATTCGAGTCTGGCAAGGTCAGGTTTTCTAAGCTGGGTAAGAATTGGAGCAGCATACATTAGAGTAGACAAGAGGTGAGTTTGGGCTAGGGTAATCTGTGCTTGTTTCGAGAGGGATTTCCTGTGCCTATATAGTGTTCCTATTTTTTATGGACTTTTTTGATAGTTTGTGAAATGTGGATGTCAAAGTGTAGATTTTTATCAATTTCAATGCCTAGGAGTTTGGTATGGTCAGAGGGAGAGATAATAGTGCCATTTTATATATATATATATATATATATATATATATATATATATATATATATATACACATATATACATATATTTATATATTCACAGCAAGAGAGATGGTATTGGGTGCTCAGGGTTGGAAAGCTAATTATGCGATTGCATTTCTAGGCTGGTAGAAAGAGAGTGGTGGTCATGTTAAACTTGGTGGATTTCTTCAAGAAGTCACCAATGCCCTAGACGAGGGCTTTGGTGACTTCTTGAAGAAATCAAGAAGTCACCAAAGCCCTAGACAAGGGCAAATCTGTGTATACGGCCTACCTAGACTTAGCCAAGGCCTTTGACACAACCCCCGACTCAGGTATCATTGATAAACTCACACAGCTGGGTATCAACCCATATATTGTTAAGTGGGTTGCAAACTGGCTCGTGGATAGAACCCATGTGGTCAAAATAGGGGACTCCATTTCCTCCAGCAGGCCTGTAACCAGTGGTATTCCACAGAGATCAGTTCTGAGACCCCTACTGTTCATAATCTACTTCTCTGAAGTACAGGCTAAAACTAAAGGAATGTGGCTGACAAAGTTTGCTGATGC
Organism: Protopterus annectens; assembly: GCF_019279795.1. Lineage (NCBI taxonomy): Eukaryota > Metazoa > Chordata > Ceratodontiformes > Protopteridae > Protopterus > Protopterus annectens. Next base: position 1,135,457,221 of record NC_056743.1, read on the forward strand.
CTGCAAACTGGGAGTGATCATTGAAACCCCTAGCAATGTCAACATCCTGCAAGAAAGTCTTATGCAGACTAATGACTGGTACCAAAGCCATGGTCTTAAACTTAATGCAAAAAAATGCATTATCATCCCCTTCGGCAAGGGTGATGTTCCTGCAAACTACCACATCAATAGCAATACCCTAAGCACACATTCAGTGGTGAGAGATCTAGGCACACAGGTTGACAGCAGCCTTAATTTCGATCATAATTTCTCCACAGTAGTAAGAAGGGAATTTTATATTGCTCATCTCATAATTAAGGGCATTGCCGCCAAAAAAAAAGAGGTTATAACCCCCCTGTACTCTTCCCTCATCAGGTCAGTAATAGACAGCTCCCGATTACGCTGTCGCAGATGCAGGTTATCGAATGCGTCTTTGTCAAACTGAAAACCACGAAAAGGCAAAATAACGAAGTGGCTTTTCAGGGAATTCTTTCCCTGGGAAAGAATTTGTTTGGCTGCTTTCGCTACTTTGCCTTTTTGGCACTGTAGTGCAATCTCAGAGTTGGTATATTTAAGTAGGGGGGTTGGGGGGGCATAGCCCCCCACGTCAGGGGGTGTGGGGGAAAATGCCCCCCACATTATGTAATGTTTTACAGTGTCTTTTTTTTTTTTTGGAACAGTGATTTTTTTTTTCCCTTGGAAAAAAATCGCTGTTCTGAGGTTTCGACATTGTAAGCTTTCACTTACATGGGGTCAATTATGTGTCGTTCACTCTTCTGAGCATGCAATATCATAATATAGACCCTAATAGACTACAGTGCTACCTTTGGTATGTTTCTTTCCAAACACCTGCAGTAATTAGAGACCACAAAGATTCCTTATGAAGAAAATTCAGGGTCTTCAATATCTGTGTTATGCAGACAGACTGAAATCATTGTAACTTTACTCTCTGTCATACAGACTGCTCAGAAGTGACCTGTGCTTTGCATATAGAGCATTCACTGACCCAGATTTAATGGAAATGCTGCACACTCGCAAGTCAAATGTCACACAGGTCACTCGCTCAAAAAACCTTAACCTGGTATGTGACATCAACAGAACTTGTTGGAGCGACAGATTTGTCTCACAGAGGTTGCCCCACCTTTGTAACAAACTTCCTGTTCATGTTAAACAAAGTCCTTCATTGGCCCTATTTAAGCACAATTTTGATGATTGGATGGGTAACCTGAAATTCACCCTGGAGTTCCATCTGTGTCCCTCTTGGTCAGGGGCAATAGGTCCTGATTTTAGTGTCTGCTTGAGCCAGACACCCTTGGGAACATGGGTTGAACTTGGCTAGGCATGTAAGGGCCTTGGAGCCATTAGCCTAGTAACCTCCTATGATCCTGTGATCCTGTGTGGGATGTTAAGTTGTTCCAGGAAGGCTGAAGTATTCTAAGCTTTTGTTTTTGCAGGGAATCACATCACCCTGACTTTTTACCAGAGATGAAAATATGTTGGCTTTGGTCATGGCTTATAGTAAAGATGTGTAACAAATTATGTAGAGGGAATCCCGGTATGATGACAAACTGATGCAACATGCTGTAGGGGCGGAGATGAAAAAGAATAGGCAGCTTTCTGCATATGTGTGCAAAGAAGAGGAATTGTCTTTTTTCAACATGGCAGAGATATTAATGACCAGTCTGGAATGGTGCCAGGCATGACAATAGCTAAGAACTCTTGGAGGAAATGTTCACAGAAAAAATGCTGAGTTCATTAAAGAAGGGGGAAGTAGAGAAAAGTAGAGAGTAAAACATGTCAGGAACTCCACAAAGGTGAAGAGAAAGGTGAAAGCCAGCCAAAAGAAAGGAGCATAAGACACTGAAGGAAAGGGACATAATGAGACTGAAGAATGTGTTTGTGTAAGGGGGGATGTCACTGAGGGGAGCATTAAAATAGATTTCATTTTGTTAATTATACCACTGTTATAAGACAAATTCATTAGGAATCACAGTTTTGCTCACAAAGTGAAAATGATCAACACTCCTCTGGAATAGGCCACATAAAACCCAAACTAACCACTAAATCATTCTTTTTAGCTTGGTCATTATCATAGAGGAGAGATGTGTATGAATGGGGATGAGGTGATGGCAGAGAAGCATATGCATTGTAGGGCAGAGCAAGATGAGGAAAAGTGTGAGATTTATGACTCCCTTTGGCACATCGTATATAAAAACTTATAAAGTGTTACTTAAAATCTTGAAAACACTAGAGAAGACATTATCAGGACCTGCTGGAAAGCTTTAGTCTGCAGTGCTAGAGTTAGTGTCTCTAGAAGAATAGAAACCAAACCACCAGTGACCAGAGTGGAGAACACCACACGGAACAAACAACCCATTCTGTGCTGTTGCCTCAAAAAAAAAATCAACAGGCATGAAATGATCCAAAAATATTGGTAAAAACACAGGTTTAAGATTCCAGCCAGTCAAAGCAGTAAAATAGCTTAAAAACCATACAGAATAAATAGAACACAACTGTAGTGTATCCAACACAGTCAAGCACTTTCGTCCTGCTCTAGGACTTCTTCAGAACTGTGTTTGCTAAAACCCACTCCTTCTTTTATACTGACAATTAACAACATTGCTTTCATTCACAGAAACATTTAAATTTACTACACACTTTTTAACAGATTCTATAGGGTTAACATGATTTAAATTTTAATTAGTTAATTGTTCTGAAGAAGTCCTAGAGCAGGACAAAAGTGCTTGACTGTGTTGGATACACTACAGTTGGGTTATATTTATTCTGTATGGTTTTTAAGCTATTTTACTGCTTTGACTGACTGGAGTAATAAACCTGTGTTTTTACCAATATTTTTGGATCATTTCATGCCTGTGGATTTTTTTTTTTTTTTTTTGAGGCAACAGCACAGAGTGGGTTGTTTGTCTCTAGAAGAATGCCATTCTTCTGAAACTGCAAGTGGTTGAATGAGTTTTAGCAGAGCTATAAACTATTCACCCTGATGTTTATAGAAAAAGTAATAGCTTAGGGGCAGGTAAGTAGCCTTCCTAATAGCCGGTAGCTCATATGATCTAAATCAGTACTGGCTTACAGAGCACAGGTAATTTCAAACTAAATTAGCTAGCCTTAAGATTTGGCTAGTGGCAGAAATATTGTTTCGTTTGTTCTTCATAAAATTTATGGTAGTCTGGGAAATCACTGAGGATCAAAGTCACTAAATAATGACATACATTTGAGTTTCAAGCTTCATATTCTTCAGAAAATGCATGCTAACAAAATCCTGTTATTCTGGCATCTTCTACATTTATAAGAGCAATTTTTAAAATGTATCCCTATTTTGGGGCTTTTGTCCCTTCATTATTTTAGGATTTAACCAGATTTCATGCATAAGAGACTGAGAGGTATAAGAATAGGTAATTTCAACTGTCATGGGAAAATAGTACACATGTATGTGGAGTAAAACTGTTTTTGATAAACAGATTTCTGTTCATTTTAATTTCAGAAGAGCTAAGATTACAGTTTACAGACAAATATTTTATATATTTCACAGACTGATGCACTTGAACTGGGCACCACTAGTGCAGACTGAAGGCAGGAATGCATTGTGTATGCTGTAGCATAAACTTAAAAAAAAAATTACTTGTGTAAATGGATATGCTAGAATTTAAGTTAAGAAGCCCTGGTATATTTACTGTGGTTTATTGTTATATACTTTATGAAAAAGCTTTTTAGTACAGTTGGTTGTTTAATGGGCATTTGCTTAAGGCTGGCGTCTTGATTTTATTCCATTACTGAATAGATATACTGTTGCATTTATATCACGTTATCAAAAGATGAAAATAGCAAACGCTATTTCATCAAACCTAAAATATCTAAACCACATATCGAACATTCAGAACAGCAAATTTTTTTCCTTGGGAAAAAATTTGCTATTCTGAAACATACACACGACACAAGCACACCTAAAAAACATCAATACACACACATACACTTATAATCCTACAACTAACCCTACACTAAACTATACATACACTACTATCTATCCACTTACCTTAACCCAAACCCTAACCCTAAGGTCCTTCACTATTGCACACTCACCTAACCCGCACCCTAACCCTAACTCACTTAACCCACCCCTAAACCTAATTCAGCTAACCTGTGCCCTAACTCTAACTCACCTAACATGCGCCCTAAACCTAACAGCCACACAGTCACACACTTACCTGAACCCGACCCGTAAATCTCCACCACATCGCTGAAAATAGCGAATTCACAGAACCGGCCAACCAAATTCTTTCCCTAGGAAAGAATTCAGTGTTCTGCAGCTTTGCTATTTTTAGGGTTCGATCAAAACAGGTCGATATTAGAACATTCAAAGTTTTAAAACTTAGATGTTCTGATATAGACCAATGCTGTCCATAACAAAGTCATGCACAGTCTGGAGCACAGAGAACTAGACTGGGCTTCACAGAGCCACTAGCAAGATAGGGATATATGTCAAAGATACATACTATACATAGTAGGTAAACCCTTCAGGAGTGCTTCTGATTGCCACTGAGGAAAACCAGTACTTCTCATAATTACAGATAATATGCATGGCAGTAGGTGAGAAGGTGAGTTCTATACTAATTTAGGTAAGTTTCTGTTGATATGAGAGTGTTGTTTGGTTTGCGTATGGACAGAAAGAAAATGTTCCCCAGGATTCAGCAATGCTCCATGCAGGAATAACTTCCTGCACAGAAATGACTGTTTAAGTGCAGCACAGCAGCAAGCCATGCATATTTATGAAGGCACGCTGCCTCTGCACCTAAATGAACACAGAGCGTGGACGAGTACAGTGGGTGTGTCAGAGAGCAGAGCTCTCATAATATACACGCCCCTGCACTCAAGAATTGCCATTCAGCAATTACAATGAGCGAGAACGCTCATAGTACAACAAATGCATACCTCTCAACCATCCCTGATTGTCAGGGACGTCCCTGATGTACACTCAGATGTTAGCATTGTCCATCTGAATCCCTCTTAACACTGGTGACATTGGAATTATACTAAATAAATAATGACAATAATTAAAAGCTGATCACTTATGATACTGCAGGAAATGTACATTAATTCACATTCTGTAATGCCGTAAATGTCTCAAATTAATAAAAGTGTCCCTGATTGTCCCTGATTTTGTCTGGATTTGTCCCTGATTCTGTTGAGAGTTGCCCCTGATTGTATGACAGCTATAACAACAATCACAATTTTATTTTTTTTATAAAAGTGATAAAGTTTAACTGTAGCTGCGCGGGTTTGCCCGTTGTTTAGCTATGCATACTCCAGCTTAAATGGCACAAGAAGTTAAATAGCAAGAGTCACTTAATGGACCCAGTACTGCAATACTGTAGTGGTTAGAGTGTTTGCTTTGTAAGCAAGCATTCCGGGTTCAATCCTCACTATAACAAATTCACATTTTACATGTGAAAAGAAGTTATAAACAATTTTTTTGTTGTAGAACCTACTAAATAACATATATATATTTGTGAACTGGAGTACTGCATTAAGTTCAGATGTGAGGTGTCATTGTAATAAAGTGGTAAAATCCCCCGATAAACACAAGTGCCCCATACAGTATACATACACATGAATCACAGATACTAAACAAATTTATAACATGTAATGAATAAATCAATGCCATACAGTAAATCGTGTGTAAAATTAAAAATAAACAATGCTAAGCATTGCACATCTCTGCTTACCAGGTGTATGCAATAAGTAGCCCAGCTAAATAGTTTTGCCCATTGATATGCCCCTTTAAGCAATGCCAACCTTAGGTAAGCAGGTTTGCCCATAGCATAGCATTTTCAAAACCCTCCAATCAAGTCAAAGTGTGGGAAATCAGGCCTATTTAAACCCCACAGGCAGGAATACATCTCATAACTGGTTGAAGCTTCCTCTTGTAGTCACAATGGCTGGTGTTGGGGAAGGATCGTGCTTCCCAGCACAGCGCTGGGGCATCCAGGAGTCTAAGGTCATGGTAGGACTCCTGGTAAAAGACCATGAAGAGAGACTGCTGCAGGGCCAGTACCAGGGTTCCCAATATAAAGCAGAAGCATGGGACCGTCTTGCTCATGACCTCACCAGTGCCACTGGTATCTCTCAAACTGGTGAGCAGGTCAGGCATCACTATGCTGACTTGAAATGGAGGAAGAGGGAGCTATTGGATCAGTGGATCCAAGAAGCTAGGCAGAGTGGTGATGTCCCAGCAGTGTGTAAGTACTCATTCTACTAACTGTTTAATAATTGCCTAGCTTGTGTATATTATGGATAGGTATGGCTAAATATTCCTGTATGTCTCTGACAGCTGCAGCAGAGTGGGCTGTGAATCAGGAAACCCATGCATGTAGGCTGCAAAGGTTGCATCGCAAGGCAGGTTAGTAATAATCTTGCATGTACTATCATAAGAAATAAATATAAAAGTAGTAGAAAGTCAATTGCCAGTATAAAACCTCCCCGGGATTCATGAAGCTTGTGCCAGGTGCAGGCGTAGCGTAGGTGGTATAATGCCAAATATGGCCACCGAGCGATTCAGGTATGATCCAATTCCATGTGCACTACCAGCGTATGCCAGATCTGCGCAGCCCTCGGCTCAGGTATGCTAATCACCCCATGCACTGTACTGCACCATGCAAATGAAGGTACATAGCGATTCATTAAGTGGTGCAGGTGTAGCATAAGCCCACAGAAATGTAAACCAAAAAAAAATGGTTTACATTTTGCCAAATAGAACATCGGAGCTATGAAAGTGGACCAGACTCATGTATTACAAAGTTAACATATGCCAATGGCTAAATATACAGCCAACGGCATAGGAAACGATGCACAACACCTAAAAAACAACATTTAATGTCATGTCCACAGTAACGCAAAGTACAACCGCAGGGCATGTGTGCGCAAATGGGAACACAAGGAAAATATATACAAATGTCATAAAATCGCAATGTAATACAAATCAAGATTTCACCATAATACTCAATGGTATGCATGGTACACCACAACCAAGCTGCAAGGGCTGCTAAGGGTCTGTGACAGTGTTCAGCGCGGTAACTATGAATTAGTAGTCAATGCTATTCAAATGAGGCAAGTAACAGTGAATCGCAAACATTCCGCCGGACTAAGGATGTACCATACGGCGCAGCACTACAACACCGAGGAGTGGTTTGGAGGTATACATGACATCAGCAGTGGGGTGTGCCACCGTAGCTGTAAGCACATTGGAGCAATACAAATCCAGCTTGCCCGTTGCTAAGCAAAGCTGTAGGATAGGGGTGGGGATGTAGGTATAGCATAGTTTAGCTGAGAGCACATACGGTGCATGGAAATGCATGTGTACATGGATGAAAACGTGCCCGAAAACCGGTAAGCAGATGCATGCGCCATGCGCCATAGCTCAAACAGGAAGGTTAGGGGAAGAAAATAAGGAAATGCCACAGTAGGGTAATTGGAGTACAACTGAGCAATTAACACCTATTAACTCACAGTGGGCAATTGACGGCAGCTAACAAGTCTGCTTGCAGCAACCTGCAGAACAGGATAGGGGAGGTATCGGATTGCAAAGAAAAGAGAACTGTCATAGCAGAGCAAAGCAAACCTGCAGTAGATCGGCCATAGAACACATTTCGCAAGATAAGCCAGGTTTTGGAAAGTACAAATGAAAGCAGGCTGCTGGATGCATGCCAGAAAATGGGAGGGGAAACATTAAGAAATGTTAAGGGAAGGGCAAGAGGTAATCCACAGCAGCTAAATGTAATTCAACACCAAAGGCACCACAATAGCAGTACCTGTGGTAAAACACATAAGATACCCTGTAGCTCCGATTGCACATACATACATACATACCCTATGACATTATCAGTGTTCACAGCACAATAGTATAACGTGTGAAGGCACCTCACACACACCTGTGTATTTCCAAACACTGCACCATCGGGGTAAACAGATGGGGAACTTTTACAATGTACATGTTTGGAGTTGCCATAGCTGTGATTCATCACCATGTGTTAGAGACTAAAGGTGTTGTGGAGAATGATGCTGACAACCACCGCAGGCCCTGGAGGAGGAGAAGAGTGTTCAGACCAAGGGTAACCTACCAGGGGCTACATGATCTGGAGATAGTAGAGCATTACAGGGTGGACAGGGACATCTTACAGCAAAGACTTGAGCTGTGCCGGCCACACCTGAGATCCAGAAACAACAGAGGGGAACCCATCTCAGTGGACATGAAGGTATGTGTAAGCTTGCGAATACTAGCCACAGGTACCTTTCAAAGGCCAACTGGAGATATAATGTGGATCTCACAGGCATCAGCATCCAGGGTACTACACCAGTTCCTGGATGCCATGTTACCACATGCCAATGAGCATATATACTTCCCCCGAACTCAGGAAGAGTTGGCCAGCAATATGCGTCTCTTCCACCATGTGGCACACTACCCAGAGGTACTGGGTGCTATAGACTGCATGCACATACATATCAAGTCACCACCCGGTGAGAATGGTAGGCGCTACATAAACCGCAAGGGATACCACTCCATCAACTGCCAGATCATGTGCAATGCCCAGGACATTATCATGGATGTGTGTGCTGGCAGCCCTGGAAGCTACCATGACTCCCACATCTGGCATGCCTCACAGCTGTATCAGGTATTTGTTAGGGGGGGACATCCCACATGGCCACCTTGTGGGGGATGCTGGCTTTGCACTGGAGCCGTGGATGATGACTCCCATAAGAAATGCACACACACCCATGCAAAAACGCCATAATGAGGCACACGCACAAACCAGAATCATCATAGAGTGTGTGTTTGGAATGCTGAAATCACGGTTCCATTGCTTGTCCATATCTGGTGGAGCCTTGCAGTACTGTCCAGGCACGTGTGCCCACATCTTCATAGTATGTGCCATGCTACATAATATGATCCTGAGGAAACAGCTGCAGCAGGGACATAATAGTGAAGGCCCTCACAGCCCACCGCTATTGCCAAGACCATCACAGGCACAGAGGGATTCAGACCACGAATACCCTCTGCCAGCCACAGTAGGCAGATGGAGACATGCCCAATATGCCCACGTCTTGGCAAAGAGGGAACGTATAGCACATACATTGACAGTGTAGGTCCCTATGGACTGACACACCTCTCCACCTGCACACACAGTAAACTGGATGGCACACACATACGACCACCTGTAAATTGCAATGTATAGGTGGCCTACTGTATGAATCCTACATAGGCAGCCCTCAACCATTGCACACACAACAGCTATTGGAGCAAGGAATGTCAACACCTGAACAGTACACGGACCTAACAGCATATGTTGATACTGTATGTACAGGTTCCTAGGTACATCGGTAGGTACATGCCCAATTGTCAGAGGCCATTCATCAACCAAGGCAAATGGTGCCTGCTGTTGCCACCACATCGATTAACCGACTGTCCCTCAGTGGAGCAGAGCCAATTGCTGGATCCAAGTGTGTAATCACTGTTCCCCATACACTCTGCATGGATTCCCTGGTGTGTTAATGAGGGGCTCCATATAATGTAATCAGGGATGTAGTGGCAAAGAATGGGGAGTACCCATGACAGGTATCTGTCACCCAGCATGCTCCACCTATGGTTGTGTGAAGGTGTAGCACATTATAGTGTGTGGCTCACTGTGACATACATTCCCAATGCTGGAGCACATCCATTAAACATCACTTGGACTTACCATTAATAGGTCTCATCCGTATGTAAACTAACTGAGTTACACATTTGATTGCAGTATGGAGTAACAGCCGTAGTACAGTCCACATACAAAACACCATAGCACGTGTACAAATCCCAGATGCCCAAGTGGTAAATGCACTGACTGTTGTGCATGTTCCCGGATCCACGTCCTGCAAGGGACGTTACGTAATCCCGAAGGCACAAATAATGGATGTTGGATGCAGGTCATCAGATCAGGTTTAGCACATGCTAGCGGGATTATGTGTTGGCAAGTGCTGGTAAGCGTCGTTTAAACATGACTATACGGATATGCTCGAAACAGGGCTAAGCTTTGCTGAATATCATGCAGATCTTGGTCAACGATGTCCAGAACAGGTGAAACTAGCATTATTCACCCCTGTACTAATAGTGCCTGCTCTGAAGGGTAAAACGACCACTGCCAGGAGTAGAACACGCAATCATGTACACAATCACCTAATTCTAAGCTGCCCGAGATGTACCAATGGCAGGTGTGTATTGTGACAGGTTAAAACACAAATGTGTGGAGTCCAGGAAACAGTATACACCGCCATGTACACAACGAAAGGTGTGTTCTCCCTCTCACTCTCTCTCTCTGTATATATATATATATATATATATATATATATATATATATATATATATATATATATATATATATATATATAAAATAGAGATAGAAAGGGTGATAGAGAGCTATATGTTGATATATATGGATTCAATGGATTCACCTATATCTGCAAATATATAGATAGGTCAACAACATGTACACAACCATGGAGGTACAAATAAATAGGATACTACCAACTCTCAAATGTGTCATATACAGACACGCGTAATCACGAGGCTTAAAGACCGAAAGGCCACAGTACTGGAACAGTAGAACCGCGTGTAATATTATCACGATGTTAAGGGACATTTAGTTATCGCTGCCGGTGCTGTGGTCCAGGTAGGTACTGTGTTCAACTGTTTTTGTGATTGCTGTAGTCTGCGTATGTGTGTTTGTTGAGGGTGCTGTGTGCATTTCCGTGGGACTGTAATGTGTGCGTGTGTGTTTGCATCGTGTGTCTGTTAGTGCTAACTCAGAGGTAGATCATTACGGTAGGTGCCGTCATAGCCAGCCATAGGCATATGGTTACCACCTGTCACACTTTAAGAGGGACAGCCCCTCCCGGGGCAGTTGTGTCCTGACAAAAAATATTAAAAAGGGCAAATGTCCGAGATGGTAGGACATAATTATGTCCCATATATTATGTAATAGTTGCATTAAATAGTTATTCCTGTATCTAAAATACGTAAATGTTACATGAAACATGATAAGTAGCTAAAGTGCTACAAGAATAAGTATGTATTTAGGATAAAAGTATGTTCTATCCTGTGTACTGACCATGGGTATGTGTCGGCCTGTAAACACCAATGTGTGTCCTGCAAATGTCCCACTATGGCCATTTGAAAAGGTGGCAACCCATGCCAAAGAGGTTCAGTCACCAACACAACTGCAATGAGTGCAAATATCTGTGACAGAAATACACAAGACAGCTGTCATTTAGTAACATTCCCTTACATATCGATGTATTTCTAGAGGTATTGAAGTATCAACCTCACCTGCATGCTATATAGGAACCAATTAACAATGGCTCAATGTATAAGCCCGTAAAAAACATAGTTTCAGTCTACTAAATGATAGGTCTTCAATTAGGGAAGGAGCCGCACACATATATGGAATATGTAGAAATGCAGTCCCCACAAACCTGTATATGCTATGCACACCCCCCTACATCTCCCCCACACCCGAAACAATTGCAATACAGACTGTAATAACATCACAAACATCCACTCACTCAATTACATCTGCAGAAGCATTGACATACCTTGTGAGAGACACATTTGTAATGGTGCCATGTGAAATTGTAGCTGTTGTATAATGGAACAGACGGCGATGTTACGGGTTTTGTTTGCAATAGTCCCTTATAAGACGGTTAAGATGACAGGTACACTAACATGTAGAACCACATACTCTAGCCATCACACACAACATGACATGAATTCAAAATATCCGTGTCTCTCCACATAGCAGTTGCAATTCCTCACAACCAAACACATACAGGCTGTCTACCCGAAGGTGGGCAAAAGGGCAATGCCCAAGTGGAGAATTCAATTATACCCCACTGTTGCCACATAATTGGCAAATGGAGTAGCTGCACAGCTGATGTGCATGTAATAATTTACTCAGGAACACCAATTGACGACAGGATACCACATGTTACAGGTACCGACGTATATAAGGATGCCTTGCCATACATTCAAACGATATGCTCATACCATAGAACCGTTTAAACAGTAAAGGTGTAAGAGAGATATTTACAAAGACTCGGAATGCTAACAAGGTATGTAGAACACTCAGTATGTTAGTGTATGTAGAGCCTGTTTTGTATTAATTAAAGTGTACGGAATGCATAAAGTGGGAAAAGGTATTATGTAGTGATGTCTTTTGAGCATAGTAACGCTTGTAGAAATTGTGTGTCCTGCTGTGGGCCACAAGGTAAACATCTCATACATCACAAGGGATGCTACATGAGGGCTTTAAACACAATTCCACACCACCTGCCATCAGTGGTAGGGTTTGACCAACAAGTACGTGCCATAGCAGGGGATAGTATATGTTGATATACTGTTACAGTAGGCATGTGTATGGGCATATAACGAGAATAACATGCCTAAGGTGGTCCTGCTGTGTAAGTATGCTTTGCATTATGGGATAATGTTTAAAACATGTGTAATGTACAGTATTGTAGGTAGATATGTCAGATATTTTATACAGCATAACTGTTATATCATGCAAACAAAAGGTATTGTCTATTGGCATGTACAATACACAGTAACAGGATACATATGGCTTGTAGTCACGGGACAGTGTAACAGCATGATAGCTAATTGAAATGGAAGAGCTACTCAATTATCCATGCACAAAGGACATGTAATAGCTTCACATGTTCATAGTGAGGTACTATGCTGTCTGGCCAAGTCCATGTGTAAGCCCAGCTACAGTGTTTTCACCGGCAGCACCTCCCTAGGGTAGTGTCCTGTCTGTGAACAGCAGAGCCATGTGTTACCTGCACCTGTGTACAGTACAGCCACTGCAGTGATACCTGGCATACATGTGTGTCTCCCATCCACCCATCGAGGTATCTCATGAAGAGTGCTAGTGAGTGTCCCTGCTTGATGTAGATAGGAATCATGTTCTAAAGCATGGTGAGTGTCTGGTTCAGGAATGTATCCCTCAAGCACGTCCCACTAATCGTTGCGTTTGTGCACATATCCATGAGCATATCGCTCCCAATGGCTGTTGCTTATGTTGCTTATGTGGAGTATATCCATAAATATTGTTGTGGACATGGGCCCTGTATGTTCAGCAGAGGTCACCCCTGAGTATGCAGTATGCAAATGTGTACAGTCATGGTGTCCGTAGTTGTGCCGCATACGTCATCCTTCGGAGGTCAATAATTCTCATGGTGTGTTAATGTTGTGGTATGTAAAGTCGTTGCTGTTCTGTAAGGTACACCCCAAGAGGGGTGTTGTACCCTTGAACGTGTGTCATATGTCAGGAGTATAGAGGTACAATGGGTGCCTTTGTTCCAGCTACAAACCCATTACAGATAAGGGTGGCCACGTAGAAGGATACAAATGCCACATTGGCAATATGATTATCAAAGGAGTGGGTGCTATATACGTGTGTACTAAGATGCCGTATAATGTCACATGTATGTAGGGGACTGCCACCTATGTGATAGTCAGTGGGTGATTGGTGTAATCCAAAGGGGGTGTCTATGCACCTTGTGTCATGCAGCTTGAGGCCATGTTATCGACGTCAGGTATCCGTCACAGTGACACCTTTATGGAGGGTGTCTGTATCAGCTGGTGGATCAATCATGGCTCCTTGTTTGCAGTCATCTGGAAACCTATTCAGGGAAAGTCCCTCTGTGCTAGCCTGTACGTCATGGAAGCATATACCGAACATGAGGGGGCCCTATTACTGACGACTGTGGTACGCCAAGTGTAACTGAATTACAGTAGGTACTACGGTATGCTACCCTCATTGTGTGGGTCCTGTCTGTGCGCCACTTTGCATAACATCCCGAGACGTAGGGGTCAATGTGCAGGTGGATGTGTATGTTTTCAATACCAGAATGGAGAATGGTGCTGAAAGCCAATAAGAGGACAATGTAGGCTGTGTGGACCCCCTTACCGTCATCAACTACCCCGGTAACTGTATCAAAGGAGTCCACCAGGTGTAGGAGCCATGGTCTGGCCCTAACAAATCCAACCTGGGTGGCATCAAAGGTCTGGAGCCCACCAATGTCTCTGTGAATGACTTCCATGATGATGTGCCCCATAGCCTTGCAGAACAGTCCAGTCAGGTGTATAGGGCAATAGTCCCTCTGGTTCATTGTGGTACCACCTGTGTGGAGTGTGATAACTGTTGCTGTGCACCATTCAGGGGCCACAATGTCTGATACAAGTCTATTAGTGAATCTGGTGGCCAAGTGGGGAGCCATGTCGTTCTGAGGTTTCTGTAAATCGCAGCCTGGGATGTTGGACGGTCACATGGAGTCTGTGTTCCAGGCCTTAGAGAGTGCAGGTTGGAACTGCGTAGTTGTGACTGCAGGGACTCTCCATTGTTCCTGTATGGATTTTAGCCCTGTAGGGAGTGAGAGGGTGTAAAGTTAGCATTGAACCTATCTGCCAGGATGTTGCCAATATCAGTCTATTCTGTAATGTTCCTGCCTAACTGTCGTATGTAAGAGCAGATGTGGGTATTGCCATCGAGTAATGACATACCTCCATAATGCTTTGTGGTAGTCCTTGGAATGTGTTGCAGTAATGTTTACGTAGCTAGCTTTGGAGGATGTGATAAGGGATCCCGGATTCCTACTGAGGCTGACCAGAGAGCTACCCCACCCATGGGATTGTACTCCACTTTGCAACAGCCTCCACCTTCTGTTGTACATTATGTCCATGGCACTGGACCCTCAGAGTGGCGTCCATTATCTGGTGGGTACCATCATGGCTCTGTTTGGGATAGCATGATCCATGCAGTCATGTAAGTGTTAATGAAGTGCACTGGTGTATGTTTCAGCGTTTGTAAGTACATTGTCCATCTGCACGGGTGTCATGATGTTTACTACCGCTGTCATAAGACAACTAAAGTAGGCCTTGTAGAAATCTTGTACTATGTATTCCGTAAAGGGTGTGGTGCCGGGATGTGGATAACAAGGGTGATTAGCATATGTTCGGACAGTACCAACAAGGGGATACCCCAGGTGTGGAACACCAGTCACATGCTGGTAATGTCCATGTCTAGGATATTGTTGGTCTTGGTGGTGGTGTGTATGGGTTGATCCAGCCAAGTGGAAGTTATGAATCCCAGAAAGTGTTGGCCTAATGTGTCAGTACATGAGTAGGTATCCCAGTTAAGTGTGGGTTAGAGTCAGTCTCACATCAGTAGTACCTGTCTGAACCCTACTGTCTGGTACACCAAGAAATGAGGGCCGGTAACCGTGGGGTATGTTGTTGAATCCATAGCAAGTTACAATGTGTATACCAGTTCTGGCCATAGTTAGTTGCATGTGGATCACCTCTGATGCATTGTGCTAAGTAACCAGCCTGGAGGTGTGTACATCCTTGTGAAATATGGACACATCTCCTCCGTGGGTGTTCCGGTCCTGGTTACATGACTGAAAGGTGTGGTCTGCGTATAACCTGTCAGTGCAGGTGTGCTGTCCGGAGCCTAGAGGCAGGTCCCAGTCACTGCAGAGATATCAAAGTGGTCCATTATAAGGAGTGCCTCGCCTGAGTGCGTTAGAGATGAAGATGTCAAGCATTGAGTAACATTACCCCAGGTTTTGCTTGCCTGTTCCTGTTCTGGTGGTGAATGTTATTGGAAACTGTCCAAGACAGGCAGTATAGGAGCAGCAAGAGCCTTACATGTTATCTGTAATCCCAGGGCTGACAGGTGCAGGTCATCTGTGCCAAAGCATCGTGTCTTGTTGACCATGTCATTCAAAGCAGACAGATACCGGATGCCTGTGGAATGACAGCAGAAGCACAGGCAACTGTTGAAGTGAAACATTCAGTCATTGTACAGTGGTATCAGTCTGGATGAATGCAGAATGATTCTCTGGGCTTGGGCGATAACTTCTGGGCTACAAGACCGGAGAGCTATTGCATGACCCTGTACATGTAGTCCAGGAAGTTACATCTCAGGGCAGTTACACTAACATGGAGAATGACAGTCAAATTGTACCTGGTGAGGTGCGGCATGGGTGCATAGGTTATGTTGCGGATCCTGTTACCCCACAGCCAGATGTAAGTGACTATCGCCTTGTGTAGCCTGCTGAATGGGACATCAGTGTGACTGCCTACAGAGTCACCTATGACTGGTGTGTTGGGTAAGTTATAACACTCTATTGGCTGTAGTTGATGGGCACACATGAGTCTGTGGGCTATAAGTGATTGGTGTTGTGTTTGGTGATGGGGGCTGCCTCTGTTGCCTACACAGAGAGTATGGAGAGGTTCTGCAAATGTCGCAGTCATGCTATGTGTGGCCTGTGGTGGTGGAGATCTAGTGAGACTATGTGATGAGTGGGGTGTGTTGCAAATGTTTAATGTCCCCACATGAATGTCAGGTGCAGTCTGGGTTGGTGAGAGCATTACCCCCAGCATGGCTGCATATGTGCATCTCCCACAGGCTATAGTGTCGTATGTTGGGAGGTGAGCATTGACTGTGTACATGAGACAATTGCTCTATTGCCTCATGTTTGCCATATTCATTATATAGACAGGCAATAACACTGGTAAGTGACACTTGGACATGCCTGTATATTCAACCATGTCTCACAAGATATGTGAGGTGCGTGTGTACAACAGCTGTTGTACTGTAAGCAAGCTGGAAATGTAAGGACAGACAGTGTACTTGTAATAAATGAGTTGGAATGGGTGCTATAGTAATTAGTAGCTCATGAAGTGCTTACATGTTCTGAACAAGTCCTGAGCATGAATATGCAATACAGATAGGGTGTTGGATAATATAAACCCACAGCAACTCACAAGTGGAGACTCCAGTCATAATTGGAGGCACTGCACTACTACCCTGCTGAGTATGGTCTGCAAGTTTATGAACCTTTATCAACATAGATGTTAGCAGTACAGATGTAGATGACAGTACAGATGATTTCACACTGCATAGCATACCTGTGACAGGTCATAGGACATCATCACCCATACTGTGTTCCAGCTACACTGAGTATACTAGATGTACCTTTGTATGTCACAGGAGTGTTCTACCAGTGGCCTGTTGACAGAAGCAACACTACAAAAGGTGTCTGAGTGACATGTGCATATCACACCAGTGGCAGCTACAGTAAAACAGGGTTAATGTTTTGTACTCCCCCCCTCATTGTAGCCCATACCACACAGACAAATGGGAGGCATCTGCATATATAAGGATGTGAATGGCCATGACCTAGGAGAAATAGCTGTTTCAGTGTTGTGGACAACATACAGAATGGGCTTTGTGGGTGAGGTGTGTGACATATGTGCACAATCTGACAGCTGCTAATAGCATTGTCACCGCTAGGTGAATAACCCTGTACCCATTAACTACCACCTTGGCAGCAGTCAACATTATGGACACTGTGTGTAAGGGATGGTGCTGTGCAGTTCACCTCCCTGAGCTGGTGACGTCTCCAGGCCTATTAGGTAGTCATACAAGACACCCATGTCATGACAGGGTGCCATCCATGAGCATGGAGATCATTGGACAGGCATACTCAGCACTCGGGTGACCAATATTGGATCACATATCACCTTTAAGGGGTATTGGCCATGAGTGCCAGCCTTCACAATCCTCACCTCCACTATGCAGCATTCTGGCTGCCATGCATAAAGACATGTGCTGCACTGTGATGTTGGACATGCTACATGTACATATCCTGATCTGAAAGACATACGTCATGGACAGCCACTGTCCTACTACAAGGATTGCCACATGCTGGACAGATCCCTGTGCCATACATGTTACATACTTCTGCCATACCATACAACCCTGTCCATCAAAGCTGCACATGTCATCTCTGTCATACATGGTGCGATCACTGCATGGTAGATGTATCATTAACTGTCTGGATCAGTAATGTGGCACTGATGCACCTGGCAGTGGCAAAATGGCTGTCGGATACAGCTAGAAAACCTTGCCCGTACATGCTATAGTATATAACCATCCCTGTGAATAACGTCCGGCTAGCCATTGTCCCATGTGTATCACATGTGCAACACAGGCGATACATGGCAGGATGTTGAACTGCTGTACAGTGCCGTGTAGATGTATATGGCAAAACACATGCATGTAAAGGTTTCCATGCGCATGTGTGCATTGTCATTGCTCATGTCCGTTAAGGAAGTGTATGTGTTGATATGTGACATATACACAGCATCAAGGTCAACAGCATTACTGTGGACACATCCAGGCATGTGCTGATAGGTAAGAACACCAGTACAGGCAAACAGACATGCCCACATCAAGACAGCACTCACATGGAGTATGAGCAATGTAATGAGGTGACACACATATATGGTGATGATATCCAATGCACAACGGGTGTTAAATGTGTGTGACACAAACATGTCAGTCGTGTCAGTGTCATGACGATTTGCAAAGATAACTGTTCATATGTGCTAGATTTAATACAAATGTATATGCAGCTGTATCTTTGTACATCTCTGTGATACTGTGACCTGTCTCCATCATTATGTCTTTCAGATAATGTCTCATTCACGCCTGCCAGCGTATAGCCGCCTAGAGGACAATGCCCTCATACCGTACCTCCATGATAACTATGAGGTGTTGTTCAGCCATGTGCCACAGCATGCCCAGCAGCATGATGACCTGTGGCAGGAACTTCACAGGAGGGTTAATGATGTGGGTGGCCATAACCGCACCTACCAGCAGGTGCGCAGACACTGCACGGACCTGATATGACATGCGAAACAGCGTGCCAATACAATCGCCAGGGAACAAGGTGGAACAGGTGGTGGGCCACCAACCCACTCACACCAACTGAGGAGCTATTGGCCAGCCTGGGGACACCCTCAGAACAGCATCCACAAACATTAGCTGCCATCGTGCAGGTGGGTGTCTCCCAACCACCGAGCCTGGAGTTGTCTGGTAAGTCACTACTGCACATATGACTATTATATCCCATTTAGTTGCATGTGTCACTGTACAATATGTAATGTAACATCATATGCAAGGTATGTTTATACACATGCCGCATACTATAGTATACTACCCTGTGTATGCACACATGTGCATACTATATGCTATTGTACAGGCGAGTGTGTTAACATGCACAGTGCACCCCGTAGCTGTCATACAGTCATGGACAATGTTCAAACTGCTGTTTCACCCCTATACAGGTACCTCTAGCGTGCCGCGCAGACATCAGTCCATTGCAGTTGAGACAGTTATCAGTATCAGGCATGTTAATGCATAGATCTATTTGCCATGTGGCCAGTTAACACATGTACACATAATGTATGGTCCAGTCACGATATATAGGTCGCATCTGTCATCAATCACACTGGCTACCCATGTGCAATATATAAAAACTAAATGAAACACCGACATGAAACCACAGAATCTGTCATTGCTAGATGTGTGGACAGCTGTGCATACAACAGTGGAGGTGTTGTTCAATGTAGGCATATGTACTATACATTGGAACAACACATGTGTGGTACGCAAACAGTACCACGCAGTGAGCTGGGATATGGGCAGCCCACAGGATTCACCATTGTGCAATATGCCCCTGCAATGGGTGCACACATTGTGATGTACCATCTGACATGTCCCAGACAAGTAGTATTCTGGCTGCAATATTGTCTCACTATCCCATAATACATAACCCACATACCAAACATACAACCATTTGTCTGCATAACCCTGTAGACAGTGACGTATCTGACATCTATGGGTGTATGTCATATTGGACAACACAGACGTGAGATAGACGGCCATCACAAACATTTGGCCAACACATGTTCACACATGGCCATGGAGAATGGCCAGAGACGTGTAGCAACACACAATAGATGTGATGTGTATACACCCTGTTGCACATTCTCCACACATGGTCCAACTATAGCCTTTGTTGAATGGTTATATAGCTGATGTCTAACACTGGACATCCTAAAAGCCTGTGCACAGCTTGTGGAGGTGTCACTTAATTCGACCATATAAGATGTGTTGAACTTCATGACTGTGTCATAGCATGACAGTAGTCACCTGTACAACTTCCACAGACATAGACACCACATCAGGCCACAGATACCGTACATTTCCTTTGCTGCTGTTGGACATCACTGTCAGCCGTGCACCTCGTGTGTGTGGTACATAAATGTCATGTGGGACATGGTGTATTAACAAGTCTGCCATGTATGGACATGGTTGCCAGGCAGCTAAGACATTTTTGTAGTTGTGCAGGGGTGTCATCCGTAGGTCTTCCAGTGACCTGTCACATGACACAGCATGGTTTATTGTGTATACACCTCAGCGACGTGGGTCACAATCCACAGTAGTTATATAATGTGTATGCACGCAGTCATGGCTATGCACTGTGTGTGTATTCCACACTGTATAGCAATATAGATGCCTCATGATGCCATGCAATGGCACAGTGTCTGTACTTCACATTGGATAGCAATGTAGACGCCTCATACTACCCTTCAATGCTCATGCACATCTGCAGAAAGTGCATTCTATCTGTAGGGCATACAGACAACACTGCAATGTGATACCCATTACACCACTGTACATGTGTCAGGACACCATTGTGTCAGACATGTATGCATGTCAATTTACACGTTTGCAGATTACATGTCATACTACATGTTAATGTCAAGGTCACATCAGCCATGTGTACTGTTAACCTGTGCTGGTCCACATGGTGTATCACAGGGATGCATGCTTACTACCATGATTGTGTGAACTGCATGGCTTCTGATATGACACCTGCTTGCTGTTGTGTGCAACCCAGGGATGTATGCTAGCTACCACTATTAATGTCTGAGCTGCATGTCGTCTGCTGTATCACATGCATGCTGCATGCCGTCTGTCAAATCACATGCATGGTCTGTCTGTTTGCCTGTGTCTGTGTGTCTGTGTGTCTGTGTCTGTCTGTGTCTCTGTCTGTGTGTCTGTGTCTGTGTCTCTGTCTGTCTGTGTATCTGTGTCTGTCTGTCTGTGTGTCTGTGTCTCTGTCTGTCTGTGTGTCTATTGTAATGCAGAGTCTTTCTTTGCATTCACAGGTGATGTAGGTGCTTACCCTCCTGCGGTCAATCTGATGTTAGTGTCCCCACAGATTCTAGCAGTGATTAACATATGCATGAGGTGCAGGCAGTGTTGTCAGGGGCTGAATCTGTCCAATGGTTGCCATCTCAGCTATGTCCCCCTCTTCCTCGCACACAGTTCTCATGCCAACACATACCCCATCACCAGTGGCCATAAAGGAAGGACAGTCAGCATGTGTTAGCTTGAAACAGGAACATGTGGTGGCTACGGAAGGTGTGTCTTCACACCATGGTGTCAGTGTAATGACTGCAGATGTGCCACACAGGCATGTGGCCAGTGCTGCTCGTAGGAGGACCTCTGGCAGACATGCACCTGCAGGACAGAGCGCAGCAGCTGGTGTCACCAGACTCATGTTTCAGACTGTAATGGCAACACAGGCACGTGCTGAATGGCAGAACAGAGAAGGGCAGAGGCTTCAGAGGGCTGCTATCTGTTCTTTAAACGACAACATCCAGGCATTGGCAAATGCTCAACAGCAGATTGCTGATGCTCTGGACAGGTGATTTGGTGACATGGTTGGAATCCTTGACAGTGGCATGGCAATCCGTGAGCGTGAGCAGTCTGTGCTGGAACATCTGGTGGGAGTGAGGCATAGGCCACGTGGATGTAGGCCAGCTACACTACCTGGTGCAGGTCAATGTGAATGAGCTACCTCACATGCCCGCTCCCACAGTGCTGGTAGCAGTAGCAGTGCAGGTGGTGCTGTGCTGTCCACACCAGGACACAGCAGGCCACGTGGACGTGGCCCTGGACATTCCCAGTGGGGGCACGGTTCCAGTGGACATGTGTCATTGGACAGTAGCCAATCTGTACCTCTGCCTGGTAGTGCCCGTGCAACCCCTGGCAGGCACAGGTCACGTGGCCATGGCCGGACACAGTGAGCTGTACATCCTGGTCTGTACAATCTGGAGCTGTCAATAATACCCCTGTGTAGGCCGGACACATGGCAGAACTGTGTGCACACATACACGCACACAGCAGAAACATCTGTAGGGCACCGCAACACCCACATGCATAACAACCACACATGTCCAATCAGATCACCGGCCCTAACCCACACACATGATGTCATCCACTGGTGCAGCCTATGCCCCTGGCAAACATTATCACCCTGTGCATATGATGATGCCTGTGCCACATCTCTGTCATCCACACCATCGGTGCAGGGACATACTCATATGGTCTGATGCACAGGGTGAACAGAATAGTGAGATAAGTGTATATTACATTTGTTGTGTACTGCTGACACGCACCAGACATACCATGTAGTACAGGTTTAGAATGCATTGTTATATGTTCACAGTATGTGTCTTGGTAACAACAGTAACAGCATGTTGGTAATGATGCCCTGCTTCCCTCCTTAAGGTCTAATTGCATGTGCCAATAAGTAGCAGTGTTTGCAGTTTCCCATGTGTGAATGTGGAGTACTCACAGGCATGTATGGCAATACGAGCATGCTATATGTAGCCTCAACCTCACTGTTAAAAAGGCTACCGTTCCAAAGATGTCCACACATCTACTGATCCAGAAGCATGTGAGCTGTTGAGCTGTTTAATAGGCTACAGTGGCTGGAGACGTGACATCCCTACCGGGTCACATGACAGGTATAGTGACATGGTTTGGGGGGTTTACACAGCGGTTTGGTTGATGTCAACGTTAGAGGCCAGTTGATAGCATGAGGCCTCACTATGTAGCAGTAATACACTGTCACATTACAGGATGAGAACATGCACAGACATACACAGAAACACACAGTAACATGCCCACACTCACGGGGTCAACAACACTATAACGCACACTCGATAGTGTTGCGGTGAGGACCCCTGCCTATGTGGAAATCACCTTCACAGTACTGTGCACCCACATGACGTGACACAGAGAATGAACATGTACAGGTAGCCAGTAAGACTGAGACCGATGGCATCAACAGGGTAGTAGAGGGGTTAGGGATCCTGTCTGTTCTGTATGGTAGCATACACCCTCACTCCATGCACCAGACAGCCATACATACACACACACACACACACACACACACACACACACACACACACACACACACTGTGGAGTCCACAAATGTCATTCACATACAGATAGCTGACATGTGTGTGATACACACACCACCCCGCCTATGTCATGCTTTCTACACTGCAGTATGTACAGATCTCTACAACAGTGTACAGGGGTGTGTAACAATTGGGATGTATTCCCCACCATACATGGCATATATGGTCACACAAGCAAACACACATGGAAGTACTGTGAATCATACACCTGCTATATGATGATACGTCTGACAGACATGCAGCAGTATTGGCTGCATTATGTGTACCAACGCTACATTCGGCAATTGTGCTGCTATATGCACATGGGAGGACATAAGTGTTACAGGTGTCAAGTGATTTACAGTCAGTAACACCATGACCGCTATGTAGATTGTATGTCTTCACCTTCAAGTAACAGTAACATAGCGTACTGTTTGCACATGTCATGGTAGGACGGCTTATGGCACACCTGTGAGCTGTCTTCAGCAAACATCCATCTGCAAAGGTGGACCACCACTTTATGTACACACATCCATCCATACCTGATGTACATCCTAAAGTACTGTCAGTATTTCACCATATACAGGTGTCAATGATGGGGCTGCATTGCAACTGCATGTTGTAGTTAGACACAGATGAACGACATACATCTGCTACTGCACATGCATGGTAGCTAAATGCACACCACTACATGTACATGTGTGTTGGTCCTACATTCCTGTCATGTAGCCATGTTTGTATGCATTGCAATTGGTGGACATGTGTGATGACATACATGACACATGGACTGTTGTATGATATAATGGTCGTCATGGGTAACTAGTACAGAGGGAATGTTACCTCAGTCAACATTGCTACCTTATGTACTGTTAGCATTCAACAGCCATAGACCTACCTTTCATGTGCATGCATGTGATTGCTGTAGCCACTTGTCTGCATGGAGGGCAGCAAAAGCTATGCTATGTACATATGTGTTGTGTGTGTGTGGGCCATGTACTTATCCATGGCAGTTACATGTATGTCATATCCAAACATGAGTATTTTGTGGTGTACAGTGACAGTCATCTGTTACAGCTGTGTAAGACCCAGGGCCCCTGTTATGTGTAGAGCCGACCTGGTTATGAACAGTGGTATCATTGCATTGCATACCACATGATGGAACCCTGTCAGTACATGTGTAGACTGCACAGTTGCTGTAGACCTATGTACAGTCCACTGGTCCTGAGCAACATGGTGTTGTAGTAATGTATGGATGTGTGTTACTGGTCCAAGGACATGGTGATGTCTGAGGATTACATAGTAGAATGCGGCATTTACCACTGTGATCTGCACCTGAGACATCTGTGATGACTCTTGAGTGTGTACTGGTCAGTACATGTGAGTGGCCTTCATGTACGTGGGGACAGTAACACCTGGAGTGGTCCATCACGGTCTTATGGCCCACATGTCTGCATCTGAGGTATACGGTGGTAGTGCTATTGTGCACAACTGTGCCATATGCCAGGTGTTCCTCTCTGCAGAGATGTCCGTATTCCCCATTGTTGGATCTGGATTGTCAGCTGTGATTACGAATGCTACACATCTAGCACTGACGACCGGTGTCAGATATATGTAGTGCAGCATTCGTGCTAACAATGTTCACTATTGACACACTGTGCCCTTCCGTGTTTGGAATCCATGTGCATACAAGACAGGCCTTCACTACTACTAAGTGTGTGAGCATGCCCAGTATGGCGTTGTGTAGATGGACACACAGTACATTCCAAACGGACGTGTGCTACTAAGTGTGTGAGCATGCCCCGTGACACCTTGTATGGGTTATGTGCCTCTGTGTATGGGCATGACCATTGAAATCCTGTATAGCGATAGTGGTCATCCAGGCAACAGATGTCCATACCCCACGTCAGGATGGATTCCTACATTGAACACACTGGTTGACTGTCTTGAAGGGTGTACTGTCTGTGGTGCGTCTCGTATCTATGTAGTGTTGTAATAGTGCTCCATAGATAGGCAGTTGTCCCGCTCACACCACTGCTGTATTTGTCTCCATCTACCTTGGGACAGTAATATGCTTTTAGACTGCTCACTCTCCATACATTCCCAATCGGCGTCTTTGCTTTTGCCTCTGGGAGTGCTGTGTTCCAGTAATCTCGGTAGCACATTCTGTAACTGCGTAATGCTGTAGTGTGATAAGGTAGTTAGGTGTATGTTCGACGCCCTGCCAAGTGTGTGTGTGTGTGTGTGTGTGTGTGTGTGTGTGTGTGTGTGTGTGTGTGTGTGTGTGTGTGTGTGTGTGTGTGTCTGTGTGTTTCCAGCTGCCTGGGGATAGAGTAATGCTTTTAGGCTGCTCACTCTCCATACATTCCCTATCAGTGTCTTTGCCTTTGCTGATGATGTCATCCACCTAGAAGTATGCCTCTGGGAGTGCTGTGTTCCAGTAATCTCAGTAGCGCATTCTGTAACTGTGAAATGCTGTAGTGTGATAAGGTAGTTAGGTGTATGTTCGACTCCCAGCCCTGCCAAGTGTGTGTGTGTGTGTCTGTGTGTTTCCAGCTGCCTGGGGACAGTGTAATGCTTTCAGACTGCTCACTCTCCATACATTTCATATCGGTGTCTTTGTCATTGCTGTTGATGTCATCCACCTAGAAGTATGCCTGTGGGAGAGCTGTGTTCCAGTAATCTCAGTAGCGCATTCTGTAACTGTGAAATGCTGTAGTGTGATAAGGTAGTTAGGTGTATGTTCGACTCCCAGCCTTGCCAAGTGTGTGTGTGTGTGTCTGTGTGTTTCCAGCTGCCTGGGGACAGAGTAATGCTTTTAGACTGCTCACTCTCCATATATTCCCTATCGGCGTCTTTGCCTTTGCTGATGGATGTCATCCACCTAGAAGTATGCCTCTGGGAGTGCTGTGTTCCAGTAATCTCGGTAGTGCATTCTGCAACTGCGAAATGTTGTAGTGTGATAAGGTAGTTAGGTGTATATTCGACTCCCAGCCCTGCCAAGTGTGTGTGTGTGTGTGTGTGTGTGTGTGTGTGTGTGTGTGTGTGTGTGTGTGTGTGTGTGTGTGTGTGTGTGTGTGTGTGTGTGAGTGTGTGAGTGTGTCTGTGTTTCCAGCTGCCTGGGGACAGAATAATGCTTTTAGACTGCTCACTCTCCATACATTCCCTATCGGCGTCTTTGCCTTTGCTGATGATGTCATCCACCTAGATGTATGCCTCTGGGAGTGCTGTGTTTCAGTAATCTCGGTAGTATGTTCTGTAACTGCGTAATGCTGTAGTGTGATAAGGTAGTTAGGTGTATGTTTGACTCCCAGCCCTGCCGCGTGTGTGTGTATGTGTTTCCAGCTGCCTGGGAACAGAATGATGTTTTTAGACAGCTCACTCTCCGTACACTCCCTATCGGCGTCTTTGCCTGTGCTGATGATGTCACCCACCCAGAAGTATGCCTCTGGGAGTGCGGTGATGCTGAAACTCCGTAGCGCATTCTGTTACTGCATAATGCTGTAGTGTGGTAGACTAGACAGGTGGGTGCTCGATTCCAAGGCATGGCAGGTGTGTGTGTTTGGCAGTTATACCCTATGTGTTGGTATCTGTGGGTGGCAAGCTGCGGGATGTGTTCAGTATGTTTTGTTGCTGACCTATATAGTGTCCACAGCCCGCATATTCTGCAAAGACACTGGGTTGTCAACACATACATTCACCAATAGGTCTGGTGAGTAAATGTCAGCAGCCCTACTCTTACCCTTAATACAGTCTGACCCGTGTGACACAACAAAACACTCATGCCTTGATAGTACAACACTACATGATGCAGGTGGCCCATGTAGTTTCCTTTTCATTCCTGTCTAATGCTTTGCTGTCATGTGGTCCGCTGTTGTGATATAAATGCAATATCTACATATGTGTGTACATGTATATGTGTGTATGTATGTATGTATATATATATATATATATATATATATATATATATATGTGTGTATACATATAATATATATGATATATGCAGATATAGAGAGATAGACATAGATATACACATATATGTCTGGGGACATCAGCACTATTGAATGTTTGTGCCGGATGATCTGTACATGATAACCTGGGATGTATGTATATCTGCCATGGCGTAGTGGTAATGCACATTGTCTGTTGTGTGCAGGGTCCCAGGTTGTAGTTGTGTAGACACCAGTTATTTTGTTGCTTGGAAGACCATGGGACATCAAATATGGTGATAGTAAGGCACCTGTTACCAGTTGTGTATGGATCTGAGCAACACTAAGCAGTGGTTATTAATTTGGAGGATCGGTATGGGTCATATAACTATTCATTAGAAGACTATACTATGCAGATGAGGTTGACAATAGTGTATCCCATTCATCCCCAGGGTGTGATGCAGATCCCTGGAGTGTATGTGTGTAGTTAGCCGGGTGCAGGGCTCGAATATAGTTGACAGCATGGGAGGGGGGGGCAGGCATACTGTATGTACATTGCAGAACTGTGCCTCGGGACTGCTCCTGCCTTAGCACACCTAAGCTAGGGGTGTGTCTATCCTTGCCTGGTGACATTGGGAGGGACAAAAGCAGTGGTGGGGTAGTCAGGGTGTACAGGCTGCACAAACAGGTGATGATCAGCACAATCAACAGATGACATGGCCAGCCCGCACCTGAACATTACGGTAATGTGAGCAAGCAGCATACACACAGGTTTTTTCCACACTCTACACCACCGGTGTATACCTGCGGGGACATTTCACAACACAGTCCAACCAAATGAGAAAGGCTGCAGCAGGCAAAATAGACCAACATGTGCAGGAGGCTGAGGGCAGTGAGGATGTGTATGCTGTCGAACAACCCTTACTGGGGCGACATAAGTCTTTATAGACCCAGGGTGACTTACCAGGGACTACATGAGCTGGGGATGGTGGAACACTATGGGTTGAACAGAGACCTCCAACAGCGGTTTGTTGACCTGTGCCTGCCACACCTGACACATCAAACAGGCCAAGGGAAACCCATCACAGTAGATACCACGGTATGTGTTGGCCTAGGTATACTAGCCACAGGTACCTCACACAGCACAACTGGGGATATCATGGGGATCTCACAGGCATCTTCATCCAGAGTATTGCACCAGTTCACAGACGCCATGTCAACACATGCTAGTGAGCACGTACATGTCCTCAACACACGTGATTAGTAGACCAGCATTATACATCTCTTCAACCACATGGATGACTACCCTGGGGTACTGGATGCTATAGCCTGCACACACGAATACATCAAAGCACTACCCGGTGAGTGGGGTAGGGCCTACAGTCACTGCAGGGGCATACCCTCCAACAGCTAGGCCATATGCAATGGCCAGGGCATTAGATTGAATGTGTGTGCTGTCTGCCCTGGAAGCTATGATGATTCTGATATATGGCTTCTGACACAGCTGTACTACACCCTTGCCAATATGGATATCTCCTACAGTCTCCTAGTGGGGGATGCTGGGTAACCACTGGTGTCGTGGCTGATGACACCCATCAGCAATGCACACACACACCTGAACACTCACACCATAATGAGGAGGATGCACAGGCAAGACATATAATTGAGCATGTGTTTGGGATGCTCAGTTCACAGTTCTGTTATCCGGACACATCCGGTGTAGCCCTGCAGTATTCACTAGCTACATGCACACAATTTGTTATGGTATTTGCTATGCTACACAATCTAATCATGCAGTAACAGTTGTAGCATTAACAGCATGGGGCAGGGCCACATGGCCCAATACCACTGCCAAGGCCTGTACAGGCACAGTGTGACTTGGCGAAGGAACTACCTGAGCAGGGCCTAGTCGGTGAAAGGCCATGCACAGTATGACCTGACCTTGGCAAAGAGGCAACACAAGGCATATGCAGTGACACAGTGGGTACCCACAGATTTCCCCTCTCTGACCCGCACACAGTACAATGGATGCCAAACATGACACTACCTGTGCTCGGCCATGTATAGGAGGTGTGCTGTGTGCATTCGACATAGGCAGCCCTCCAGCACCATCCTCAGGTCCAGAACACCCCCAGGGTATGTCTATCGACCTAACAATTGGCAGTTGTATTAGAATGTGTATTTACCCATTGCTATGCTATGTATGTGAGCATACAAGAGACTTCAGTGGACGATTGTTAGGGCAGCAGACAGTACACGTCCATAGTGGCACCATGACATCTGTAGCACATACGGGGGTCACAATGGTAGCCAGTAGTACACAGGGTGTCCTAACCCACTGCAGATTATGGGCTGAATATCATGTGTGTCCATACAGCCCACACACATTCCATACAGCTGGGCAGGTGTGGACCAATACAGACAAATGATATACAATGGCCTATGGATATGCCCAATGAATGACCCCAACCCCCAAAGACACACACAGACTACAGCAGGCCAGGCAGTTTGATGTAGGTTGTGAAAGCTAGGACGTCCAACACCACTATGCTGGTATTTAAAGCTGGGATCTGGTGTACACTGGTATCCCTCCAACCAGCAATTTAGGTAGGTCCACACACTGACATGGAGTACCTGGCATAACCAGTACAGTAGCGGCAGATGTGTACAACTGTCAGCTGTGCCCCCGTCCAACCTACACATGTGAGAGTCATGTGCGCCACCCACGGTGCTGTGTAGGACTGTGGATGCGGTTGGATGTCCCCCCACGCTATGCAGACATGTAGCAACTGTCAATGCCACATGACCATTAGCTACCATGCAGACACAGCATGACACCTGTCTTTGTAGAATGGAGGGGTCAGCAACACAGTACTATCTGGACATGTGACACATGCGATACAGTTGACCATACGTGGCATGCTCACACACATGACGGTATGACGGTAATGTCAGTCGACAACATGCATAACAGTCATACTGAGCATGCTCACACACTGAAACACAGGATGGCCAGGCATGCATACACCAGTGGTCCAGACATATCTGCCAGTACATTGCTATACTGTTGTTTGACTGTGCTGTATGGTGTGTGTGCGGTCTATTGTCTGTACATATGCCATGGTTTACTGTTAATTCACATGAGCTATGTGCGCAGGGTACTGCTACCAACACGTGAATAGGACGGTTCTTTGTTTGCGGACAGACCAACGCCTTTGGATACGGACTGGGTAAGGCACATTCCAGCAGGCGGGAGCAGTTGTGCATGGGTTTGCACAGTGTTAAGCACTGCTGACCTCTGGTTGCAGCACCTTATACCCGTTTAGACTCCACATTTCTTTGAAAGTGCACTACTGGCATACTGGTAGACAAACACGCTTACAGCCACTCGATCACCGACATTTCTGCTTATATTTGTCACTCACACTGGGTGTGTGTGATCCCTTGTGATGCGTATTACATCGGACTACATGACTGCAGTATCGGGTATGTCTAACCATTTGGCAATGGCAGGCGTTCGACTGTACGGACTCGGCAGCCTGTCCAGTGACGTAATCATATTATATGCGTGTTCCTCATACGATCTGCTCCCATCTGCCTGATACATGGGAACTGATACTCTGCAATGCTGACATGTGAAAATTATTTTGTTAATGCAGCTGTCCACCGAGTCATGCTACCGCATATCTACTGTATGTTTTCCACCTTTCAGAATGGATGACGGTAGACTGTAGGAGTAACACTTTTCCCACTTTGCATGGGACAGTCCCTCATTAGGCATATGTCATGTGACAATACTCTACCCATTGCAACTGTCCTGATTAGGGGACATTCTCATATTCTACTTGTCTGTAGTGGTTGCTTGTTACATGTCTTGTATACCTGACATGTCGATATGTTTTATGTAGTAGCATAAGCAACTTTACTGTTGCTAGACTACGCTTTGATTTGTGCTGATATGTATATTTCTGTACTATGCATGGATGTAGGTATGTTCTGCCCTGGTACGTCTGACATTTCTACAGAGCAGGTCCCACTTTGGCCATTCAGAATGGTGGTGGCCCTATAGATCCTATATGTAGAGTTATCACATGTGTCAAGGCAACACATACCCACAGCCAGTAGTTAACTGACTACTTCAACGGTTTGCATACGTTAAGGTTATTCTTGTAGCATTATAATTGCTAATACTGTTTCCTATTACATGTAGCTGTTTCTGATACAACAAATTAATTTCTGACACCACTACACACAATATATGGCCTCCTTTCCCGAACTCACAGGCCATGTGCCATAACATTCATTTTGCAGGACACAACTGCCCAGATGGGAGTGTCCCTCAAAGGCATACGGGTGGTGAACCTCATCTATTGTTATCATCTACCTAAGGTGGTCAGCAAATTATGCACTTTCCGTCACTAGCAGACCTCACATACCAATGGGGGAGAATGAACACTGTATCAGGAACGCTGCATAACACCCTGTGGGACACATTTAGACAATTGGTTCTATTAACCAGACACATTGATAGTCACAGAGCATATGTATTCATTCACGTTTGTTGAGGTACATGCTGTTTATGACTCATACATGTTGTCATCTGTCATTACCTGTATTCCGCCACCTGTCCACCTAATATCACTAATTCTGGACGTGTTTAGTTGGACTTTGTTACATTCTGATTCATAACTATGGACGTCCATGCTAATCGGGTACACGGCACTGATTTGGTCCCTATGTATTCCTCCAATGGTTTATAGACTATCCAATAGATGTGCTCTTCAGGTTTGGGAGGTATAGGCATCTGCTATGCCCACATAGGAATATTAATGGACTTCCACTGGGTGGGCCTACTACATCTCTGCCAACCAGCACCTGCACATTTAAGCCCATTATTGCATACCCATGGTTCACCTACCTGGCACTCCTCTACAACACTCATGACAAATACTTACTGTGAGCGCAGCTGGGGAATGAGCACACCCCTACACATTGCTCACTCTCCCCCATCTCGGGACACATGTCGTACATTTTGTCAACCCATGTATTATCACACTTGCACAACCTACTGTTCCATGTACACCTATATCCTGCTCGCATCGATGACAATGGGTTCACACGTACACTGAATTTTTGGGGTCCCGCAAGGGACACCGTTATCCATGTTTAAAGTGTAGACCTTGCAGATCTCTCCCACTAGTACTTTCCTGCCGGTGTTTTGGACAGCAGCAGTGTATTTATCTTTATTGCCTGTCTGTATGTCTGACCAGCCTAGCTGGGCAGTATGGGGGGTAAAACGTTTATTTATTGGACCTCCCAGTCACATATGCCTGGGCTGTAAATATGTTGCCCCTAATTGCTGTAAAGTAACCTAGTTATGTACATGTGTATTTCTACAATGACATATATATTTGTTTTGTGTGTATGTGTATATATCAATACCTGTTGTATGTGTGTGTGTGTGTGTGTGTGTATATATATATATATATATAGTATATCGTTGTGTGTGTGTGTGTGTGTGTGTGTGTGTGTGTGTGTGTGTGTGTATAAATAAATAAATATATATAAATATATCTATATATACATCTGTGTGTCCGTTAACCTATACATTTCCCGGACATAGACACTTACACATGCGTATTGGGTTTTATCTCTGCTTCAGCAGCATACTATTGCCTTAGTCATTATGACACCGACACGTCATTCCAGTGAACTTGTGATCAGTATACTGCACGTTATACAGAGGACAGATGTCGCATGTTTTTTATGTCTGGGGTGCCGCTGATAAGTGTGATGTGATACAGTGTCATTCGACCTATTACTTGTATGCGCAGCCTATTATTCCTGCTACTGTGTTTGTTTCTATGCACATTCATATTATTAATGTTAATAGAATGAGTGTTTGTGTTACTGAGATTGTACATTAACATATTGATGTTTGCATGTAGTTGTGCCTTTCTGCTTTTCCCGGTTTGGGGTTGTCACAGCAGAACTCTGTTCCGCTCATGGTTGGCAGATAGGTTTTATGTGCTGGGCTGCCAGACCGGACACACAACATCCCACAACGATATGCCCATTCACGCATGTCTCCACGCAGATGATGCTGTATCTGGGAATCGCACCTACATACTAGCTGACGTCTACGGGCCTCTCCATTGCAACCGGCGCAACATACCCTAGCACTCCTGTGTCCATAATCGCATATCCATAGTTTTTCCAGTACACCCGTGTTGAGTTTCCACACATAACATCCATTATCCACCTGATATCGCAGCCATGACACACCTTTACACATTGCCCTCTCCAGAGAGTTGGGGCCCTACA
This sequence comes from Protopterus annectens, assembly GCF_019279795.1. Classification (NCBI taxonomy): domain Eukaryota; kingdom Metazoa; phylum Chordata; order Ceratodontiformes; family Protopteridae; genus Protopterus; species Protopterus annectens. Next base: position 1,135,490,665 of record NC_056743.1, read on the forward strand.
CACATTTTGTACTGCCTCGTGTATTCACAGGGTCCCCATCTATTCATATTTGCACATACGTGCCTTTCCTAGTGTTATGGATTACAAACGATTTGCGGGTTACAAGTGTAGGTGGTCGCAACATATACTACATTCCGTCTATGTATAATGTTGATGCAGCACTTTAACGATGTTATGGCCACTGGTATAACCCTCCCTCTGGTGTGCATAGCAGTGCTCTACTCACTCTTGTGCAGCTTTATCTGACATACGCTGCGAGCACTTTATAGTACCTTACTTGCTCTAGATTCCCTTCACAACCCTTATGTTTGCTTTCATCTTTCGCCGTTCATTTTATATATATATATATATATATATGTATATATATATATCTATATATATATATATATATATATAAAATTGCATATTTCTGTCATGTCTGTGGATATTCATCTATACACACATCTATCTGTCTATCTATCTATCTATCTATCTATCTATCTATCTATCTATCTATATATATAAAAGTTACATCTGTGCAAGACAATATACATTTGCTATGCTACAAGCTGCGTACACCCATGCAGGCACAGTTGCATCTACTTATTCTGAGTTACATATGTTTACTGCCACTTCTGTGTACGCAGGCACAGTTGCATCTACTTATTCTGAGTTACATATGTTTACTGCCACTTCTTTGTGATTACATGTGCCTTATTCCTTATGAAAGTACCACTTTGATTGATGGAATCCGGTTAACGGCCCCATACGAGACACTCGGTCACCTTTACATGTATAAATGTTGGCTTTACAGCACAGAGGCATTCATTACACAATAAATTAATATGTGCTATAGTCGTACTTGAACTGGGAATGCCTTTACGTTAGGCGGATGCGCTAAATTGTTGTCCTGCCTCATTTATATGTATACCCATGGTTCATAGCTACTGTGACATACGCCTCACTGCTTCACTTACACAGCAGGCATCCATTCGCCTGCTGGGAAAACCACAGTACTACACTTCTGACATTCCCTGTTTCCTACTGCTCTGGACACGTGCTGCATGACTACTCACTCCAAGGATATTCAGAACTCCTACGCTTATAGTCCTCGCACATACGTGTGTTTGATTGTCAGGGTGTTCATGTGCTGGTCCGGGTTTAGGCTTGTCCGACTGGTGACTAGAACTGCCCTATCGCTGTTCAAATATCAAACGTAGCACATGGATAGGGTTAGTCCAGATTTTAACATTCTACCTGTGTTTACAGACGCAGGTGTTTGGGCACCTCTGACCACATTATTAGGTCGGTGCAACATAATATAGGGCAGGGAGTGGTTCCACTACATAATACAGGGTGGGGGGGGGGTTTTCATGTGTTTCCCTTCACATTTGACTATTTCATTCATTTATAGATACAATGGATATTATTCTGGACATCGGTCATAAATTCACTACAGGTATGCAACAGTCCTGTCAACAAATGTGACAGTTGGCTGGTGTACATATGTGTACGGACCTCTGTGATACTCGGACTAGTTTCTCCAGTGACAGGGACAAGGTTATGACAAATCAGGGACAATCACGGACTCTTCTACCATATTAGTACTATTAACTTGGAACGTGTTGACAGATTTGTATTACTACTTATTTTCTGCAGTTAAATGCGTCTATTACTCTTAATTGTTGTAATTAGTCATTCTCATTCAACACCTTTCCTCCAAAGGTCACTGGCTTTGTGAGTGATTAAGAGGCTGGCCAGTTATTGTGCGAATGCTCTGACCATTGGTAGGGTTGACACATTGTCATATGTACAGGTTGGGATATATTCTGTGGACACCAGATTGTTTAGGCCAACACATACCCATGGTCAGTGCAGGTTTAGAACATTCATTATTTTCCTAGCTGTGAGCCTATACCTTTAGTACTTTAGTTGTTAGTCTGTTTCTTGTATGAATTACATATTTTCTATCCTGACATGACCGCTTTAGGCAACTGTTACATGCAGTATGGTACATAGTTATTTCCTACAATCACAGGACATTTGGCATTGTATCATTGTTGGTCAGGACACACCTACCCACACAGTGACTGTCCCTCACACAGTGGATCAGGGGGTATCCTTTTTACGTCAGTGCCTTCATCACCCTATTTCCAAGTGCCACTATGCGAATGTGTACAATATATTCTCTCGATTATTCATGTCGGGACACGTGTGTCACGGGCAGGTGTTTGATCCTGGGTAGTAGGTTCTGCATGACCATCTAGGGCTGGACAGTCTTGTGCACCACTACTGCACATTCCAACTTGTGTCCAGATGTCTACAGGACTGGGCATCATGTCTTGATACCCATTCTGATGTTTACACAAGTTACTTATCCCATGAGGGATATCCAAAAATTTAACAAAACCAATACCAACCATTCTTTTGGCTTTATAAAAATGTGCTGGGGGGTTTACATGCAAGGGATACATAGTTTGCAATTCTGAAACTGTCTAGGGTGACACTGCCTACTACATATGAGTAGTGGTCACTATGTGTAGATATGGCTGCGCCAAGCTAGTAGGCCAAGTATGGCTGGATTTGGTGGACGTTCAGGTATGGGGGTGGGTTGTGTGCTGTGGAGGGGATGATGGGTATTCCATTATGCATCCAGGTGTGTTGCATTTGAATTGTCCGGTTCCATCAGGACCAATCTGTGGGTATGTGCCAGTGACATTTCTGTACATTTGTATTGCACATTTTAATATTCATATGTTTGTGGAATTGTGTTCTACAGTATGGCCTGTCAGGTTGTATTGTAGATATGTATTTATGTTCTTTGTGTGTTTCTTTCTGATTCACCTGCTGCTCCCTCATACACCTCCATACGACACAGTCTCGCCTTTGAGGATTATACAATTACCCATCCCCCCCACACACATATTCCTGACACTCCATCCATCACTGCTTTGGTTGATGGCCCATGATTCGGTCGAGGTAACACATTGCATACACTACATATGTCAGGTACCTGTATGGTTGTGTGGACTACCCTGGCATGTTTCACCTTCCACAAGCTATACATCATGCACATAGGTACATGCCCATACTTAACTTTCATGACATGGTTGGTACACCCGGGTAATACCCGTTCAACTGTGACACATCCTGACAAGTACGGCTTGGACCGCATTTGTGCGGAGTTTGGCCGACTGCTCTGATCATTGGTAGGATGCCACCTTTTTCTTTGTCTAGGATGGGCTATATTACGGACACATATCCGATTGTACTGGACAACACATACCCACAGTCAACACTATGGATACTACTATTCCTTTAAGCCTACATGTTGCCTTATTGTTGTAGCAGTTTATATCCTCCTTCTGTTTCGTTTTCATGCTTATTCTATTTCCTGTCACATATGGTATGTTAAATATGGACATACCTATTATATGTGACTATTACATGCGTTGTGGGATATAATTCTGTCATACGGCTGCTAGATATTTACATTTATCATGGTTTTGTTATGGACACATCTGCCCAGCTGTGTACTCTCCCTCACAATGTGGGACAGCTGCTGACCCTGACCATTGGGCTGGATGTAGCAATTGATGCGTTTCACTTCCACTTGGTATAACTATCTACATTGCGTTGGACTATGGGCACACGGTTTTCAATGTCATTTGTTCGAGGAATGGGGACCCGTTATTCCCTACCATGCATTTGTGTTTGCTTCTTCATTTTGTGTTCGCAGGAACTATCTTGCATGCTTTGCATACATTTCAGTATCCACGGACACTGACAGATGTGATTACTATTGCATGCAAATTGTTATATGCAAGCATTTTAGGTTGCACGTTGACAGCTGACATTTCCACGCCTCCGTGCAGCACTTTGACGCGCCCTATGTACTCGCACTCGTTTCCTATGCACGTGGCTGTGGTGGCAGCGCACCTTCATTAATATGCATTAGCGCTACTGCGCCATCTTCACGCCACACGGTCGGCGCAAGCCTAATGCCGGACTTGCGCCGAGCTTCATGAATCCCGGGGCCTGTATTTTGTATGGAATGTACTGAATAAACCAGGCAATATGGCAGGAAGAGTCTCATATAGGCTGTATTTAAATTAAAGGAAAACAGCCAGACAATAAAGGTCTAACTCCTGGACTGCTTGTGTTTATTTTGGTATCATATGGTAAAACAGTGTTGCGTTCTCTTAATGGTACTGTTGTATTAAGCACTGTTACCCACACTGTGCTACATAAATAAAATGTGTAGGAATGTCTGTATAAGACTGTTGTAATCACAAGGTCATATTGTACAACTGAGGGAGACTTAGAAAACAGTGAAAAGATACACAGCAGCATCCAAATAGCATACTCTACTGTGATGTAAACTGTTGTATTTTTAGCACACACAGCCATGGTTCGAATCCTGGGAGTGATAGTAAGCTGTATGCATAATCATATCCCTCAACTGTACAGATTTTTTCACAATGTTCAGATAATTGGTTTATATTTTCTGCCTGTCACCCTGTCCCCCTGGCAAATCAATGGGATGATCCCGGAAGTTTAGCCAGCAAATAATGACATACAGCTGATTGTCAGACATCATAACCATCAGAAAAATGTCTATAAGAACAAACCTGTCACTCTAGCAACTCACCAAAATATTATGAGAGTAACATGCAAAATATGTCCCATCTCTATCCCCATGTTGTGAAGCTATGACAAGAGTGTGTGCAGTAACAGAGTGAGATGTATGACTAATATGACATATTAATGGTAATATGTGTGGCAACATTCAGGTAGTGTTAATAAACATTCCCTCCACAGGTCTGTCAGATAAAAAAACTGTGCCTAGAAATAAAGATTGAAATCCTGGACTGGTACTGTTTATTCTGGTATTGTATGGTATTGTTAGTGTTGCAGTTTCTCTGAATAATAATGTATTAGTCAGCACTGTCACTCACACTGTGCTACATAATAAAAATGTCCAGGAATGCCTGTATAAGACTGTTGTAATTACTAAGTCAGATTGTAAAACCATGAGAGACTTATAGACAGAAAACAGTGAAGCAATACACAGCAGTATCTAAATAGCACACTCAGCTGTGATGTAAACTGTTTCATTTTTAGCATACACAGCCATGGTTCGAATCCTGGGAGTGGTAGAAAGCTGTATGCATAATCAAACCCTCAACTGTACAGATTTGTTCAGAATGTCCAGATAATTAGCCTATATCTGCTGCCTGTTATCCTGGCCCCCTGGCAAAGCAATGTGATGATCTCTGAATTTTAGGCAGCTTTTAATGACATATAACTGATTGCCATACCTGTAAATATTCAGAAAATGTATTTGAAAACAAACCTGTTGTAGCAACTCACCAAAAGTTTATGACAGCAATTGTCAAAATATATCCCATTTCCACCTGCATGTTGTCAAGACTTGACCAAAATGTGTGCAATAAGAGATTGAGAGGTATGTGCATTACATCAACCTGAAATCTGGGAATATGTGTAGAAACAGTCAGGCAGTATTAACAAACAATTCATCCACAGGTATAGCAGGTAAGAGGTGTAGACTGTAGGTAAAACACAGTTCACATATATATTTGTCTATAAACATACCACTGTCCAAACTAAGGTCATAGGGTAGTGTAATAATACCTGTAAGGTACAGATTACAGCAGTGACTAAGAAAGTTGTGAGAACTACAGGGATATATAAGTTGTTAAGTGACATCTTTCTCCCCTACCACCATATCTGCAACAATAATCTAAATACACAACTCAATGGGTATGTGTACAATTAAAACTACTGTTGGGACATATGTCCTATTGTTTGATAAATATTGAAATGTGTTTTTGTGCATGTTCCATGTTGAAATACTCCCACATTGGTGGCCTGTTGCCATCAATGTAACCTGCATGCTGTTGTAATGGCCACTGTCGTTCCATATATGCATGTGTTCTGTTTGCTATGCAGTTGTTCCAAATCTGGTGTTTTGGGTTAATAGGAACATCTATGCATGCTGTTATAGCTTATCCTGGAATGTGTTGACTATTACTAACCCACATATGTTTTAAAATTGCAATACCATAGCACATTTGGGAAGGCCGGTCACAGTGAACCCACCTCTCCCACCTCATCTGGCCATGGCACTGGGCACCAGCACATCTGGGGCCCACCCCAGGACCTCCTCGTCTGCTGGTCCTGCACCACCTTCAGGTGGAACCACCTCAGGGGATGGCGGCTCACCCGCCCATGAGCGGGCGCGGACAGGAAACTGTCACCCATCATCAGGTCTGGGGCCTGGTGTGTAGTGAGTTCTGCATGAAGTTTGGAGATCTGCTATGCCAGCTTGAGGGCTGCATGGTGCATTTAGAGGGTCAGCCTGCCCTTCTTACCCAGCCCCCAGCATAGCCACCTTCGGGGCCATGAAGGTGCAGTGGTGACTGCCCATGGATGGGGACCCCACTCCCACTGTTTCCATTTGAGGGCTCATGGGCTTCTGACTTCCAAACACCCTACCCAATCCAAGCTGTTTACCCCCAACATGTTTAAGTTACCATCCCTGTATGCTGTGTTGTCTGTCTTGTCTGTCATCCTACCTACCCTACCTCCTCAAATATACCTAGTATCCTTCCCCAACATCCCACTCACACCTTAAAAACAAAAAAAGCAATCTGTTCCCAAAAAAATATCTCACCCCATACATGGCTGTCCATTTCATACACATGTCCACTGGACACATGTAATCTGGTGTAATTGGCTTCACAACATATTATAGTTGTCCTTACCCCTGTCTCA